>NC_057819.1:12772272-13075303 GCF_910594005.1 Cervus elaphus | reverse complement strand
ACAGAGAAGGAAATGGCAACCCACTCCAGTGTTCTTGCCTGGATAATCCCAGGGATGGGGGAGCCTGGTGGGCTGACATCTATGGGGTTGCACAGAGTCGGACACGACTGAAGTGATTTAGCAGCAGCAGCAAGTAAGACAGAAACATTTCTTGAAAAATAAAGAATGCCAAAATTAGTGCAAGAAGAAACAGACAATGTGATAGTCCAATACCCTCTGGAGAATCAGAGCTGGAAAAAAAAAAGTATGAATTTAAGAAAGACTCAGTGCCAAAGGATTGATGCTTTCGAATTGTGCTCCTGGAGAAAACTCTTGAAACCCCCTTGGACTGCAAGGAGATCAAACCAGTCCATCCTAAAGGAAAACAACCCTGAATATTCATTGGAAGGATATTGCTGAAGCTGAAGCTCCAATACTCTGGCCACCTGATGGGAAGAGCCGACTCATTGGAAAAAGCCCTGATGCTGAGAAAGATTGAAGGCAAAAGGAGAAGTGGCTGGCAGAGAATGAGATGATTAGATAGAATGGATATGAAATCTGAGCAAACTCCGGGAGATAGTGAAGGACAGGGAAGCCTGCTATGGTGCAGTCCATGGGGTTGCAAAGAGTTGGACACGACTTAGCGACTGAACAATGACAAGAAAAAATCCATGAGCTTGTCACAATTTTGATTCTAAAATAATCCCTAGCACCAGAAGACAGCTATATAAACTAGAACACATGGCTTTGTGGATTGTGTCTCCACATGCACAGAGACCAAAGACAGACACTGAAGGTACCGCCCGGGCTGCTTTCCAAAAGCCCTGTGCGCACAGTCATTTTCCTGCTCATTCACTTGCGTGTGCTGTGTTCACGGGGATGCAGGGCAACAATGGGCTTGGGGATTCCATGGGAAGTAGAAGTCACCAGATGAATGACTGGTTAGGTGGGGCGAGTGTGGAAGGAGATGAAGTTGAGCAGGACCCCAAGATTTTTCTAGTTTGATTGAGTGCATGGCTGATCACACCATGGATGAGCTAGAGAACTGAGAAGTAAGAGCAGGTTTGGGGCAAGGTGATAAGCTCCCTTTTGAATATCCCCACCTTGAGGTGCTGGGGTGAAGGGACACATAGGGGTGTTGATGGCTTTGAGACCTAGGGAGGAGGCACATTCAAAGTTGATGGATGAACTGAGGCCAACCCTGGGACATCCTCAAGCTGAGGAGGAGAGCTGAGGAAGGGGAGTGAAAAGTCAGACAAGGCAGAAAAAATGGGGGATGACAGTTTCACAGAAGGATGGCATGATTAAGAAGAGGAAGAAGGGGACGTCTAGAATGGTGTGTCTATTAATATAATGAATGTCTATAATGGCATGGTACATAGAAGACTTCAGGAGCCTTGTAGTTAATTATAGCGGCCAAGGTCGCTTCCGTAATCTAGGCTAGATGACTTCTTTGATCTTTTTCCAAAGATAGCTCAACGTTTTGCAAAAAGTCAGGATTTGGACTTAGGCAGACCTCAGGATTGAAATCTAGGCATCTACTTCCCGGGTGGCTCAGTGGTCAAGAACCCGCCTGCCAAGGCAGGAGACGCAAGAGATGCAGGTCAAATCCCTGGGTTGAGAAGATCCTCTGGAGGAGGAAATGGCAGCCCTCTCCAGTATTCTTGCCTGGAGAGCCCCATAGACAGAGGAGCCTGGCGGGCTACATGCCACGGGGTCCCAAAGAGTCAGACACGACTGAACACAGCACACACACATCTACTCCACGCAGAACTCAGTTCTCGTGGGAGCAGGCGCTGCAAAATGGCCTCACCCAGGCTCCCCAGCTCCAGACTCCCTCCCTGGGGACTTCAGAAGGATGCCTTCAGCCTCTGCTGACTCAGCGGGTCAACAGGGACCTCTGACGCCCCCTGGCCTTTCCCGGAACCTTAAGGAGGAAGGGGAGAGCGCCTTGGAGGGCAGGTTTAAAATTAGAAGGGAGCGCAAGGCTGCCTGTGGTTCTTGAACCTCAGCCATTGGGGAGGAACGGGAGATAAGGTGGACGAGAGACAGGAAGCATTTATTTAAGATTCCTATCACACTGGGAAGCTGGAGGGGGAGTTCAGTTCAGGGGAAGAACAGGATGTTGCCAGGATCCGGGGCAGGGCTGAGGGCAGGGGGACAAGGAGGGAACGGATATTGGAAAGGGGGAGCTGGGCAGCCAGGGTCGTAGGCGACAAGGTTTGGAAGGGTCCCAGGGAGGAAGTCAGCCCAGCAAGAGTTCCCTGGGGAGTTCAGGTCTCTTCAGTGGCGGGAGGAAGATAGATCTTCTCTTCCAAGGCCCTGCATCTTTGCGATGAGGCTGGTGTGTTTCTGGGTGGTCCCAAAGAGGACCTCATTTAACTTTCTTATGGGAACTCTCAGTTCTCTGACCCCCACCTCGCCCTGCTGCAGGGTCTTTCTGCTGGTCTCCCAGCTTGAAGGCCACCATGCTGACCTTCTCTGAAGGGCCACCCTGCAGTTCCATCTCGCTCTTGAAGGTTTGTTGTTGTTTAGTCGCTAAGTCATGTCTGACTCGTGACTCCCAAAGACTTCAGCCCGCCAGGGTCCTCTGTCTGTGGAATTCTCCAGGCAAGAATACTGGAGTGGGTTGTCATTTCTTTCTCCAGGGGATCTTCCTGACCCGAGGATTGAACCTGTATCTCCTGCATTGGCAGACGGATTCTTAACTGCTGAGCCACCAGGGAAACCCTCTTGAAGGCTGCAGGGAGTTAAAAGTCCAGACTGACTGAGCCCCTGTGATCAATTCCCATCCCATACTCCTGAGTACCAGAATGCCCCTTGTCCCTCTAGAGAAGCACATGGTTTCTTCCATTTCCAAAAGACTCTTTATCAAAATGAAAATCAAGGGAAGGAAGTCCCTTCCATTGGCAAAATGAAGAAATACAAGTGAGCAATAAACACCAAGGGAAAAAATTATCATCATCATTCAAATAACCTGCAACTGCACTGTGGTGGCAAACCAGCTACTGCCACAAGCCTTGGGCATCCACCAACTTGTTCCAGTCCTTCTGACAACTCTCAGAGGCAATTTCTCCACGTCACAGCACAGTCCAGGAAACCAAGGCCCACAGGGGTTAAGTTCCTGGTCCAAGAGCCTTGCTGCTAAGTGGCAGACAGAGGAAGAAAGAGGATGGTGCCGACTGACGAATGGATAACAGGCCGAGTTTGCAGCTGACAAAACTGGCCTTGCAGGAATGATTTCACCTCTCTGAGCCTGTTTCCCTACTCTAGAAAATGAAGATTGGGACTTCCCTGGTGGTCTAGTGGGTAAGACTCCATGCTCCTATTGCAGGGGCACAGGTTCAATCGCTGCTGGAGGAACTAAGATCCCTTGCCAAAAAAAAAAAAAAAGAAAATGGGAATAGAATAGGACTCATGTCACAGAGTCGAAGGAAGTTTTTAGCAAGAAAATACATGATTAGGACAGTGCATTAGTGTTTATTTAAAGTGCAATAACAGTAAACTTTTTACTATTGATTTCGAGGTCCCAAGGACCCACCATACTGACTCTCCCTGCCTGCACCCCTCAGGAGTTAGGAAGGGTCCGCTCCTGACAACAGAGATAGAGGCCCCACAGAACCAGGCTGAGAGGCATCCCCCCCCACCAAACCCCGTCCTCCTTTGCTGGCCTCTTGTGCAGGCACAGCTGACCAGACCCCGAGGGGACCTCCCACTCACTCACATCCCGGCCTCTGGGGAAGCTTCTGGACCACAGGGGCTGATCAATGATGGTGTATTTGCTCAGCTCCACGCCCACGGTCCAGCTGGAGAGACACCCTCGGGTTCAAGGCTAAAGGCTTCCAGGAAAAGCGGCAGGGCTCGAAGCCATCAGTCATTCAGTAACTGCCCGCCTTTGTCTCTGGGGGCGGTCTGGAGCTCCAGCTTGGGACATTCTCCCTTCTCCTTCCAGGGAGCCTCCACTTCTGCCTGCTCTCCTCTAAAGCAGGCTGCGAGTTGTTACTATTACCGTTATTGTCTTTGTTACTATTGACGGAGGGTCCAGGGCTCCATGCCTAGTGCTTTACATGCATTTTCTCATTTAATTCTCACTAGAACTCCGAGTGGTGGAGAGTATTTTTATCCTTTTGGTTTGTTTGTTTGTTTTTGACCGCAGCCACGTAGCTTGCAGGATTGTAGGTCTCCAACTAGGAATTGAACCCAAGCCCCCTGCATTGGAAGCACAGAGTCCCAACCACTGAACTACCGGGGAAGTCCCTTCATCCCTATTGCTTTTAATTTATTTTTTATTGAAATATAGTTGAATTACAATGCTGTGTTAATTACCGCTATATAGCAAAGTGACTCGGTCATACATACATATTATTTTTTATATTCTTTCCCATTATGGTTTATCACATGATGCCGAATATAGTTCCCTGTGCTATACAGTAGGACCTTGCTGTTTATCCCATTCTGTAAATAACGGTTTGCATCTGCTAACCTCAAACTCCCACTCCGACCCTCTCCCACCCCTTTCTCCTTGACAACCACCAGTCTCTTCTCTTATGTCCCCAGTGTTGTTTCTGTTTCATAGATAGGTTCATTTTTAAATCCCTATTTTTACAGCCTGCTCGAAATGGAAGTTTGCTTGCCAGAGGTCACACAGCTGGAAAGTGAAAAAACCTGGGCTTTGCATCCAAGTAGTCTGGCTCCAGAGTCCATGCTTGAAGCTGTGAGCCTCATGTGCTTTAATAGGGATTCTCTTGACCAGGCCTACCAACAAAGACAGAGCAGTTCCTCACCTTTCTCTTCCTCAAAGGAACCAAGAAGGGGCAATTGGGTGGTTGGCTTACAGGAAGAATCAGTGCAAGCAGACAGCCAGGGTCACACAAACCACAAATGTGGGGGAGTCACAAAGCTTCCAGGATCTCATAAAGGAACTGGCTGAAAAGTATGTCAACCAGAGAACATAGTCAATGCAAAGGTCCTGAGGTAGGAACAGACTCATCTTGTTCACATTTACTTCTAGTTCTCCTCTGCTGAGGCTTCCCAGGTGGCACTAGTAGTAAAGAAGCTGTCTGTCAATGCAGGATACATAAGAGACACAGGTTCAATTCCTGGGTCGGGAAGATCCCCTGGAAAATGGATGTCAACCCACTCCAGTATTCTTGCCTGGGAAATCCCATGGACAGAGGAGCCTGGTGGGCTCCAGTCCATGGGATTGAAAAGAGTTAGACATAACTGAAGCAACTTAGCATGCATACAAGCTCCTTTGCTGAAATGTTTGTCTACCATCCTGTTCTCCACTCATCCACCCTTTGGAACATAATTAAGTGTCACCTCCTCCAGCAAGCCTTCCCTGATCTTGGTCTAGGGCTGGGCCCCCTGTCATTGCTCCTGTTGCCTCATTCTTCTTCGCAGAATATTGCACATTTATGTTTACTTAACAGCCTGGAATATTTGCTTACTGTTGGTCTCTGAGGTGAGATGATAAACTCTTAAGTAGGTAGGGGGTAATGTTTGTTTTGTATTCTCTCTCTATGCCTAGAACTGTGGCACCTAATAAGCTCTCCAATAAATCTTCATTGACTGACTGCTCTGATGGGACCACATTTAGCAGACTGGATTCAATGCTGAATACTCTTGTTTATTAGGGGAAAGAGCGCATGTCACTTCTCAAGGAAGGAGTGGTATCACCCTCAGAGAAACTCTTACACTTGTGCACGAAGAGACATATACAGGCATGTCCATTATGGAATTGTTTGTGGTAGAAGACACTGGAGTCAGTTTAGATGCCCACTGACTAGGGACTGGATACAGATAACACACTTGCACGTGTTTTAAGACTGAAATCAAAGCAGATGAACCTGAGCTATAAGTATCTACAGAGAGCTTTCTCAAAGTCAAGTGATTTGGAGAAAGAATTCTGGCCATGAAATGATTCATATTCCATTTAAGAAATTACATGCCCAAGAAGCCCTCTATATTTTCAAACATTCATATATAAGTATGTAAAAGTTAAATTTAGATGGGAGTATATATTCTAAGTTCATGATAGTATGTGTGTGTAGGTAGGGCTGGGAGCATAAGGGGGACTTAGCTGTACTGAGATGCTCCAATTGTATTTAAGAACTATCAATTCATGTATTATTGAGTAATTTTACAGTCCTCTGCTCTACCAGCTGAGCTATTGCAGGGTGCGCTATCGAGTAATTTTAAACTGTAAATATTAAAAAAAAGAATATTTAGAAAAGATACCGACAGATTCATAACAGTTCATTGTGGATGGTAGGAATATGGCTGGATCTTATTTCCTTCTTTCTGTTTTAAATTCTTTAATTTCAGAGACCATAGGACGGGGACTTCCCTGGAGGTTCAGTGGTTAAGACTTCACCTTCCAATTCAGGGAGTGTGAGTTCGATCTCTGGTCAGGGATCTAAGATCCCACATGGTTCAGGGCCAAAAAACCAAAAACATAAAACAGAAGCAATAGTATAACAAATTCAGTAAAGATTATAAAAATGGTCCACATCCAAAAAATCTTATAAAAAAACTAGCAGAGGAGGGAGGGAGAGGAGTCACGAAGGATGGAAGGAGGAGAGAAAGAGAAATCGAAACATGTTCAGAGGAAAGAAAACATGGTGAAATAAGGAGCTTGGAAATAGGCAACGAGTCAAGGGTTGTAGGAATGGTAGTTTTTGATCAAGGAAAAATGCAAACCCTACCGTCACATATGTTTGGGGTTGTGTGCGAGGAGATAGGTCAAACTGAAGAGGCTTGAGATAGGGCAGTATAATATAATAATGAGAAGAACTTCTCATTAAAGACTTTCAAGTAAATGTTAATTACCTAAACTCTACAGTAATATACTGTCCTTAAGAACATCATTTAACTCTGCAAATTAATTTAGAGCCTTTTTCTCTCCCCTCCCAACCAGAGAGAACCACTCTCGTCAGTTTGTTAATTACTTCCATAGCCCTTGCAAATGCCTTTGCATCCATATATTCACATAGAAAATGTATAGCTTATTTGTGTTTGCTTTTTTTAAACATCCATAGTACTCTGCAAACTGTATGAAACACTCAGCAGCCAGTCTGTTCATTCACAGCTGTGTTTCTGAGATTTATCCATAGAGATTTGTTTAGCCTGAGTGTACTCTTTTTCATGACTCTATAATGTTCCATCAAAGGACTATATGTGTGTGAAGTTGCTCAGTCGTGTCCAACTCTTTGCGACCCCGTGGACTGTAGCCCACCAGGCTCCTCTGTCCATGGGATTCTCCAGGCAAGAATACTGGAGTGGGTTGCCATTTCCTTCTCCAGGGGATCTTCCCAACCCAGGGGTCGAACCTGGATCTCCTGCATTGCAGGCAGACGCTTTATCCTCTGAGCCACCAGGGAAGCCCATTTTATGCATTCGCTCGCCTATTGGGGGCCTTACAGGTTGGTTCAAATATTTTGCTATCACAATGTAACTGTGGATACATGTGTACCTACTTCCTCCTTCATCTCTGGGTAATAGAAAGAACACATTGTGTATTTCAACAGAGTCTGTTAATTTGCCTAGGTGACTGTGAGCTGCGTGAGAACAGAAATAGGCCACTTTTCAGGAAGAAGTTCCCTATCTCTGCAAGTCTCTGAGTATTGGCTGGATAGCCTCTTGGCACTGCTCTAGTGGAGGGGATGCTGTCCATAAATGAAATGACCATCAAGTTCCCTTCCAACTGCACGATCCTATAATCTCTCATCTCTCTACAGAGGGACCACCGCCCAATACATCTGATGCCAAGAGCCCCAGCTGCAGTGAGGGGAAAAAGTCATCTTTTCTGCAGATTTGGAGGAGCTGGGAGGGACATCTTTTTGCAAAACCCCATATTTCTTGCTCCTATTGATGAGTTATATTTCATTCTAACTGAAGACGTCGCACATAAACCCCTTATGTTTATGGCTTCATTGGAATGAATAGGTCTAGGTTGAAATCCTGGGTCAGTCCCAAGTAGCCATATGATCTTGGGCATGTTTGAATTCTCTATGCCTCAGTCTCCTCGTCTGTAAAGTGGGTAAACTGATACCCCTTGCTCACGACTGTGGTGATGATTCTCCCAGTTGGTAGATGTAATGTGCTCTAAAGACTATTGAGTTGCATCTCTCTCTAAGGGTGGGGGGTGGGGTGGGGGGAGGAGGGCTCACTGTGCAAGCCGGCTGTCCTAGAGATGCAGAAATTGGGAGCAGTCTTTGCCCCAGACAGGAAGGAAGTCCAAGGTTTAACCAGTCTGTTGCACTCACTCCCGGGGCCAGCACACCCTTTCGTTTGGTGTTTCATCTTTTTCAAAGCATGTCCATTATCTCATCTGTTCATCAAAGGCCCCTGCAAGGAAGTCAGGCAGAGGATGGGCCCAAGGAGAGATGACTCAGGAGTCTGAAAGTCGAGGCCAGCAGCCTCCCTGACAAGCAGCCCACTGGGCTGAATTTCTCCCCTGATCTTGGCCGAGGAGGAGGGGGTGAGGCTGTCCAGGTCAGGCCTGAAATACCCACAGAGAGACTTCCTTTCCCCTGACGGTGGACTGGGCTTCTTAACCCAGCCAGATGGGCTGCAGATGTGAGCTTTTGGTTGCAAGGAAGGCCAGGGAAATAGACAGGACTCGGCCCCTTGCCTGGAATGTCAGCCCCTACGCCCGGGTCCCATGATGCCCCTGGAGCATGACGCTGGAGTCGTCCTGAGCTCAAGGTTGTGGCATTTTGGATATAGGAAGGGGGTGGGGAAGATGCTGCCGTGCTTCTGCGATGCTCATGGTTCTCAGTCGGAGAATATTTCAGGCAGCAACTATCCCATCTTGCAGCCTTTAAGTCAGGTTGGATACAAGTCACAGTCTCATGTCATTCCTACAGCCCCAGCCAGCCCTGGAAAGCCTGCTAGGTTGCTGAACGAATGGCTTCCTCTTCCAAAAGAACTGCTGGCCCTTCGTGGCTTCCTCTTCCTTCAGCCTGTTCCAAAATTCAGACTCCCTTCCCTCATGCCATACCCTCCGGATGGCCAGTGTTGACTCTGATCCCAGGGGACCAGTTGCCACTGTCAGTCCATTCAGAGTGGAACGGTTTATAGAGTTCTGTCGTGGAAATAATAGTTTCCTGACTCCAAGAGGGACCCTGGGGACCTGGCTTCTGGAGACTGGTTGAAGAAAGGGCTCTGGTTCAGCCACACCTGAGTTCTGCCATCTGCAGCTGTGTGACTTTGGAAAAGTCACATCACCTCTCTGATCTAGGCTTCTCATTTGTAGAAAGTGAGGGATCATCCCTACCTTTCAGTATCCTTAGGAAGATTCAAGAAAACAAGTCCAAATCCCCAGTGTTGTACCCAGCATGGAGTCCATGCTTCTTAATGAACTTCTGCTTTTGTTCTGGTTATTGTTATGATTCTTGTTGTTGCTGGGGCTAAGGGGCTGCCTCCCTTCTTTCCTAAGTCACTGATTGTCTCCATAGTCCGATAAACCTGTATTCTAGTCCCAGCATCATCTTACAGCTGTGTGGCCTTGATCAAGTTACTTAGCTTCTCTGAGCCTGCCTCAGTTTCCCCATCAATAAAGAGAGGTTTGGAAAGCTTAAGTGACTTCACCAAAGTTATACCTACCCAGTAAGGAATTTCAGCTCAACCCTGTGTATGTCCAGCAGCCCTGATGGCTTAACCAGTAGGCAGCTACATTTTTATCATATTTTGATTTTCCTGGAACAAGGCCCCTTAGTTTCTTCAACCTGGCCTGCAATAAGAACTACCTGACAACGATACCTTCTTCAAACTCTAAAGTTCTCTCCAGAAGTCTGTGTCCATGTCCGGGGCTTCCCTGGAGGTCCGGTGGTTAAGAATCCATCTTCCAATGCAGGGTACACATGAGTTCAATCCCTGGTTGGGGAACTAAGATCCCACCTCTCAAGGGGCAATTAAACCTGCCCGCCACAGTTAGAGGAGCCCAGCGCACTGCAATGAGGAGCCTCCTTGCCACAACAGAGACTCAGTGCAGCCAAAAAAAAAAAAAAGAGAGAGAGAGAGAGTCCGTGTCCAGCCCACTGGACCACCACTTTAGCCAGCCCAAGAAGCCAAAACAAGAAAACCTACAGAAACAGTGCGAGAGAGGTCTTTGAACTGTTCCGGGGAATGTTCACAAAGGGAGGGATAAGAGTAGGCAGCTGAGATTTGCCCAACTCCGGGAAGGACCTTGGTGGAATCTGCACATCAAAGGGAGCCCAGCGCTTCAAAGGCAGGCGCTCTTTCTGCCCTCCCAGCCACCGGTCATGGCTAACTGGCTCACATGGGGACAAAGCTAGAGGATGCAATATGGGGAGACGGGGGTTTCGGGACAAGAACCTTGCCGTGGTTGAGTGTGTCTCAGGAGCCTGGCATAACTAGCTGCCCTTTCCCCAAACCTCCCCTCACCAGCTCGGGGGTCCTCACTCTGGGGCCCCAGATCCCCAAGGGCCCCATGCTGGAATTCAGAGCTTCTCTCAACTGGGTCAGCAGGAAAGTATATCACGTCTTTGTTGTTGTCCCTGACCTTGAACTGCAGTTGAGCATCCCTTTCCATTCTGATTGTGGGTAACAGACACGTGGCAGGATCAGCAGCCCCTACCACGTGCTCCCCAGTAGCTATCACCCATATTGGCTTGTCAGCTTAAGGAGTCTCAGTGAATTTAGCATTCCTTAGTGTCATGACACCTCTGCCACCGGGGTTGTTATTAGAACTGCTGCTATGATTTATTTCAAGAATTGATAAAGAAATACAAGTATGACTGTATGCCTTTTTCTGTTTGCAGTGGGTTTCCTTTGTAACCTTGTTTTTCTTTTTTAATTTCTTTTATTTTTAGATTTTTATTTTTTGGCCAAGCTATGACATGAGAGATCTTAGTTCCTCAACCAGGGATCAAGCCCATGCCCCGTGCAGTAGAAGCACAGCGTCCTAATCACTGGACCACCGGGGAAGACCCCTATGTATTTTATTTCAGGGATTTTAAAGCACGGTTCTGAGAAGGCATTCCTAGACTTCACCATACCGCTGAAGAGTCATGTACAGAAGTCATTTTAAGAACCTTTGTCATAGCCGTTCAACTCTCTCAGGCTCAGTTTTCCAGTCAGTGAAATGGTCATTAAAATCCCTTTGTTTTAGTGCCTTTGCGAAGATCACATTTTGCAATGTGTGTGAAAGAAGTGAGCACGAAGGAGTCACTAGCATCCCTCTTTCTTCTCGACAGCCAGCTTCTTTCAACCTGGAGCCAGGAACTGGTCTATTTATCACATGCCTTCCACAGTCTCCCAGGAAGGGCCTCTTGCCCACCAGGTACTGGCTCACGCTGGTCTCCAGGAGTAAAACGCCCCTCCCGCTCCACCACGACACACGTCCAGTGAGATGGAGGTTGACAAGGCCACAAATATTTGAACTATCCCTGGGATAACACAGGGCATTGACCCCAGAGTATGTGCTACATCGGCCAAAAGTTTATCCTAGCATAACAAACGTGACAGCTAGCAAAGTGAGGGGAAAGGGCTCGATAAGATAAAAGGCACCCACGGAATCCAAAGGCACAGCCTGTTCTGGGAGGATGAAATTTGGGACCAAGAGGGGCCTCAGGGAAGTAAGGCCATTGAGTCAAACGGTCCATTTTCTAGAAAGTTCTGAGCATCTGCATGGGACATGATGCAGACAGTATGTAGAAATCCAGCCTTGTTGTTGGGTGGCCCTGAGTAGCTATGACAGCAAGATGTTAACGTTATCACGTGGCTAAGAAAGTTCAGAGAAATTAGCACTTAACAGATACTTGGAACAGAGTAGGCCTTCTGCAAATGTGTCTATCACTACTCTTCCTACAAACATCATTATACGGATACAGGGCGCCTAGTGGGGCTTCCCAGGGGGCTCCATGGTAAAGAATACGCCTGCCAGTGCAGGAGATGCAGGTTAGATCCCTGGATCGGGAGATCCCCTGGAGAAAGAAACGGCAACCCACACCAGTATTCTTGCCTGGAGAATCCCATGGACAGAGAAGCCCGGCGGGCTACGGTCCCCGGGGTCACAAGAGTCGGACACAAAATAGCAACTGAGCGTGAGCACCAGCACAAGTCTTATCAATCTATTGAACTCTTGATCCATCAGCCTATCCATCTATCAATATATTGGCCTAAGAATAGATTGACAGATGAACCTCCAAGTAAATACTATCTAAATACTTCTCTGTATTTGTGAAGTCTATCCATCTATCTCATCTATCCACTGGATTTTCATATACAATTATACATAGAGCATATAAAGAGAAACATAGATGATGTACAGATATAGACACAGATATCCTTGTGGCTCAGATGGTAAAGAATCGTCCTGCCATGTGAGAGACCCAGGTTCAATCCCTGGGTTGGGAAGATCCCCTGGAGAAGGGCATGGCAACCCATTCCAGTATTCTTGCCTGGAGAATCCCATAGACAGAGGAGCCTGGCAGGTTACAGTCCATGGGGTTGCAAAGAGTCAGACACAACTGAGCGCCTGACACTACTACTATCCTTCAAGCCATCTCACTTTAGGGAAGTCCATCTAGAAATCTCCTAACTGGTCTCCCAACTTCTGCCTCTGCCTCCTACATTCTGTTCTCCAATAAGCGGCCAGAGGGATTCTGTTGAAACCTATATCAGATCATGTCACTCCTCTGGCCAGAACCCTCCCATAACTCTCTGCATCCCTCAGAATGGAAGGTAAAGTCAGCTCCCTGGTCCACAAGGCCCTGCAGACCCTGGCCTGCATTATTTCTCCAACCTCTTCTCCCACTGGCCCCTCCCTCACTTCACTCAACTCTTTCAATAGCCTCTTTGCAATTCATCAAATAGTCCACATGCACTCCCACCTCAGGCCCTTTGCACTGGCTGTTCCCTCTGCCTGGAAGGCTCTTCCCACTGATATCTGTGTACTCTCTCTCTTGCTCTTTCAACTCTTTCAGGACTTTTACTCAACTATCACCTTCTCATAGACATCTTTTCTTATAACCCCATTTAAAACCGCATACCACTTCCCAACTCCATAATACCTTCCTTTTGTTTATATTTCTTTATTGCACATTCTAAAATACAATACAGTTTAGTCATTATTCTTTCAATATCTGTTTCCCGTGCTTTGAAAGCTCCACAAGAGCAAGGATTTGTGGGAGGGATTTTTTGTTTGTTTGCTTCCTATACTATCTCCAGCAACTTGAATAACCCATGGTACATAATAGATGCTCAATTAATACTTGGGAAATGAATGAATCACCTCCTTTACTGCAGTCAGTATACCTTTATTAAAGCATCCACCAGATCATTTTGATGCCTTTTTAGCCATGTCACCTCTTTAGACTACAGTGATTTTTCAGTTGTCTCAAACCTTACGGTAGTTGTTTCTCTGGGTGTATTGCACACCCTAATAATTTGGTAAACAGGGGAAATTTCTGTGCTCCCACAGGCCAGCTATGCAGACAGGGTTAAGCCCAGGTCCTGTCACCCACTGAGCGTCCCAGAGATCCTCCTCCTGTCCTGCTTGTTGACTTTCAGCCTTCCTCTGGCTTTGCTGCAGTTTGACTTGGACGAGGCCTTCTCTGTTTTCTGTCTGTTGTTTGCTGTGCTGGGCCTCTGGTTTGAAGTCAGCCGCCCAATGGCCTCGACACCGTCACCTCAGCTGTGTTCCACACGCCACCAACACTTTGGCTGGGGGAAGAGGACAGATGACTCAATGATCTCATTGCAGGTCAGCACCCAGCCTGGATCAGCCTGCTGGACAGCAGTAGTGACAGTCTGACTGCCTCTTGTTCAGTGGACATCCCCCATGTTTCAGGACCAATGCTGGATGCGTATCAAAGAGACCGTCAGGTCACCAAATGGCTAATTAAGGCAGTAAAGAGACAGGAAAATGAAGTGGCCTCTTTCCCCGTCAGGAGCCTGAGACTCCTTGCGGGAACCTGCATGCTTCCTTTTTCGTTAGAAGTAAGTTGAAGAAGGCTTCCCTGGTGGCTCCGCGGTAAAGAATACACCTGCTGGTGCAGGAGACACAGCTTCTGCCCCTGGGTTGGGAAGATCCTCTGGAGGAGGAAATGACAGGTCACTCCAGCATTCTTGCCTGGGAAATCCCACGGACAGAGGGGCCTGGTGGCAGTCCATGGGGGTTGCAGAATAGTCGGACGCAACTTTGTGACTAAACCACAGCAACAACAGTTGAAGATCTTAGAAAAGAGTATTATTGGGATCAGAAAAGAGACAAGGATAAACTGCAGACCCTGAGTTCATCTTCTGCTCTTGATCTAGCCCACCTCCATCATTACTTCAGGGTTTAGGAGTCCAGCCTGAGTTGTGCAACGTAGAGTCCCTGAAGCTCTGGGAAGGAGTGTTTGGATAGAGGCCACCTGGACCCTGATGGCATTGATCCTTCCAGGGCTACGTGACTGATGGCCACTGGGGGTGATATAGATGGTGTCTAGAGGGCCAGCTCGCCCTGCTACCTTGGCAGTAGAAAGAGCACCGGATTTGGAGTCGGACACCCCCAGGCAGGCACGGATCCCAGCTCTGTCACATGCTAGCTCTGCGGCCTTGGCTTGGATTCTTAGCCGTTCAGAACCTCGGTTTCATCATCTCTAAAATGCAGGTCCAAGTAGTGTCATCCTTGGAGGGTTGTTGCGAAGAATCAACCAGTTGATTCTTAACTCCAGTCTCATATTAATCATTTGAGGTGCTTCTGAAATAGACCTTTGTCAAGACATGGTCAAGGCCAGAGGATCCAGCATTTCTGCCTTTGGGTCTTGGGCATCCTGAATCTTTTTTTTTCCCCCTTGGAATATAGTTGCTTTACAGTTCTGTGTTAGTTTCTACTGGACATTGTGAGTCAGCTATAAGTTTACATATACCCCGTTCCTCATGAGCCTCCCTCACACCCCACCCCCATCCCATCCATCTAGGTCATCACAGGACTCAGCTCAGTGCTCTGTGATGTCCTGTGTCTTTTTAAAACTTCCTTGGATGGTTCTTATGTGTGTGCGTGAGCTCTCAGTTGTGTCCAACTCTTTGCAGCCCCGTGGATCGTAGCCTGCCAGGCTCCTCTGTCCATGGGACTCTCCAGGCAAGAATACTGGAGTGAGTTGCCATTTCCTTCTCCAGGGGATCTTCCTGACCCAGGGATCAAACCCATGTCTCTTGTGTCTCCTGCATTGGTAGATGGATTCTTTATCACTGAGGCACCTGGGAAGGCCGTTCTCATGTGCAGGCAGAGCTACTAAAAAAAATTCACCAGAGTGAATGATGTTAAATGGCCAGTCCACAGGACTGGCACACAGTGGGGGCTTCATGAAGGCTGATCATCTTCCCTTCATCTCCCTGGCATCTGTTATTACTAAACCTCTCTTGTACATGCCTTAAGGGAAGTCCCTGAGATGTGACATTGAGCAGCTGTCTCCAAACCATCCAATAAAGAGAGTTCCCAATAGTCTTCATCTTGAGGACTGCTGTTGGTGAATTTTGCATGGGATCCAGTTTCTCTTTCCTCCACAAAGACCCTTGCTCCCCAGTCCTTTCCATAGTTCTTTGGGGTCCCTTTTCAGCATCATTTTTTGACCTAGTCCAAAGAAGTGGCTGCCTTCAAACATCACTTGTGACATCAGGGGTCTCCAATTTCTACTTACTCTGGATGCCACATGCCACTGCAGCCCTGCCATAGAAAAGTACATTCCACCTACTAGGTGGGCACCTGGAAAAATGTCCTTAGTGGACCAGACTGGGAAAAACAGTAGTGACATATAGCAAATAAGTGTACATTTGCTCCAGACAGCCCAGTAAAGTGAGGGCTTGGCTTCCTAGTTTATTTATCTCATCTTGGAGATTCCCATCAGCTGGTCCAGCCTGGGTATCAACCTGCCATGAAATGACTGAGCCATCTGTCCCTCCCACTGGCCAAATATTGGGTACATATTTTTTTGTCCACATACATTGTGTATGTATATGTGTGTTTGTATCTGTATATAATCTCCTCCAAAGGGACTGCATGGGTATATATTCACATCGCATGCACATATGTAGGTGCATGCATGTTGTTTTTTAAAGAATGGATATTAGAACTTATGGAAGTGCTGAAACAGTGGTATTATAGTGATTCACCCAAGATGTACATTTATGGCCTTGTCTGTGGACTTGGGCGGGCTTCCCTGGTGGTTCAGTGGTAAAGAATCTACCTGCCAGTGCAGGAGATGTGGGTTTGATCCCTGGGTTGGAAAGACTCCCCTGGAGAAGGAAATAGAAACCCATTCTAGTATTCTTGCCTGGGAAATCCCATGGACAGAGGAGCTGGTGGGCTACAGTCCAAGGGATTGAAAAAGAGTCAGATGTGACTTAGTGACTAAATAACAGTAATAGACTTGGGCAGGTGACTTTACCTCTCTGGGCCTCAGTTTGTTCTTCTGTAAAATGGACACACTGATGATACTCATCACAAAGAATTGTTGTGAAGATTAAATTATGCACCACACATAAGGTCCTTACAATAAGGTCTGATACTTAGAGCTCCACAAAGATAGCAACTATTTCACATGGTTAATTGGATGCCTCCTGCATGTCAAACAGCACGTACGATGAGAAAGAAGATGGAGGGCCCTGGCTTTGTTTTCCTTGTGTTAGAGTCAAGGAGACAGACGCATAAAGAGCTAATAATAATAAAAGGCAGCTGATACATTTTAAGAGTCTTCTGAGTGCCAGCACCATTATAAGCTCTTGAGATGCACCAGTGAGCACAACAGATCCCCTTCTTTGTCTTCCAGGAGCTTATATTTTAGTAGGGAGTGATAGACATTCAATAAGAAAAATAAAGAGATAAAATATATATAGTATGTTGAAAGATAATATGGGCAATGGGGAAAGGAAGATTCAAAAAGGAAAGAGAATTCTCTGAGAGTCCAGTGGGTTGGATGGCAGGCTCTCCAACGACGTGTCTACCCACCTGTGAATGCGACCCTATTTAGAAACAGAGGTCTCTGCAGATGGAATTAAGTTAAGGGTCTTGAGATGAGATCATCCTGCGTCAGTCAGTTGGACCCTAAATCCAATAGCAAGTATCCCAGGAAGGGGAGGCAGGAGGATGCAGAGGGAAGATGTTCATGTGAAGAGGGGAGCACAGGGTTGAATGATGCAGCCACAAGTCAAGAGTCACCTGGGGCCACCAGAGACTGGAAGAGAAGAGGAAGAATTCTCTCCCGGAGTCTTTGGAGGGAGTGCGACCCTGCAGATGCCTTAATTTCAGACTTCTGCCCTGTACAAATGTGGAAGAATAAATTTTGGGTTCTTTTAACTATATATTTTTAAAATTTTGTCTATTTTTTCCTTTATTTTTGGCCATTGCTGTGTGCGGGCTTTCTCTAGTTGTGGCAGGCAGGGGCTACTCTCCAGTTGAGGTGCACAGGCTTTTCATTGTGATGGATTCTCCGGCTGCACAGCACGGGCTCCAGGGCCCAGGCATCAGTAGTTGTGGCTCCTGGGGTCTCCAGCAAGGGCTCAGCATTTGTAGCACACGGGCTTAGTTGCCCTGAGACACGTGAAATCATCCCAGACCAGAGATCAAACTCATGTCCAGTGCATTGTCAGGAAGATTCTTAATCACTGGACCACCAGGGAAGTCCAGTTTTTGTTGTTGTTGTTGTTGTTTTAAGCCATGTAGTTGGTGGCCATTTGTTATAGGTGCCCTAGGAAATTAATATTTAGCAAAGTAAAAGGGCACAGCTCTTCACTGGGGAACAAGTCAGGAGATCGTTCCTGAGTCCCACCTGCTTCCCCCTCAGCTTCCTGATTTAGAGACAAGCAGGAATCCTTCCTCCCATTGAACAGATGGGAAAGCTGAGAAAACGGGCACTTCATGATTTCCTCGAAGACCTCCTGGGAATTTGTAAACGGATTCAGAAATATAAGATAGATTAAGAACCAGAGTTAGGTCACTCAGTGGTAGCTTTGGGGAAAATCAGTTCCCTGTGTGAGTCTCAGTTGGCTCATCTGTAAAATGGAGCCCGTAACGCCTTATGTGTAGCATTCCTGACAAGTCAGTGTGAGGATCTACTGAGCTAAGGTTTGTGTAGCACCTGACATGGTATCCAGTATGTGACAAACACTCCACACATGACACTTGAATTTATTTTTCAGACTCTGCCTTTTCAGACTCTGACAATGTATACATGAAGATGTGTGTATGTGTATAGTCTTACCTAATGTTGCTTATGTTATATATACACATATAGATGTGTATACATATTGCATGTATGTGTAAGCATGTACATAGTCTCCTCCAAAGATGATTGTATACATGTGTACAGAAGCATGTACATACATATGTGTATATTCATGTGTGTATATCTATGTCTGTGTGTATGTTTTATGCATGATGGCAACCCAGTCCAGTGTTCTTGCCTGGGAAATCCCATGGACAGAGGAGCCTACCAGGACAGGGGACTCTGTCCCATGGACAGAGGAGCCTAGAATGGACAGAGGAACCTAGCAGCCTCTGCAGTCCATGGGGTCGCAGAGTCAGACACGACTGAGCACAAATTACATGCACATGTAAATGTGTATACATGTTGTATATGTATGTTTATATACACAGTCTCATCCAAAGGTGATATATATATATATATATAGGTATGTTCATGTGTGTGTATCCATGTGTTTATGTGCCTGTATACTGTACACATGCAAGCATGTATGTACATATACATGTACCCATACTGACCATGTGCATGTGGGTATGCATGCGTATATACGTGTACCCATATATGTGTGCACACACACACACACAAGTGTTTCTCAAGCTGCCTTTCTGTCCAGGAGCAGTGAAGAGAAAACTTCCCAGGGCCACTCTGATTTCCAGCTTACCGGGCACAGCAGACAGCCCTTGGTATGTCGGCCCAGCTGTGGCCTCCCACCCAGCTGAACCCCAGAGCCCAGCCTCACCAAAGGGAAGGCTGACTTAGGCATGTCTGACTCCCACATGAGGCAACAGAACAGTGAACAACTTTTGTGGAGAAGCCTGAGATAAAAATGGGTTAAAATATTTGATTTTTGCAATTCCATAAGGTTACACTCAGCTTTCGGTCCTTTCCCTCCCTCACTCTCTCACCCTCTTTTCCTGCCTCTCGATGAAAAATCTGCTCAGACTTAATAGAATTACTCCCAGAGCCATCAATGCAAACGCTGTTTCGGGGCAATCTCATTCGAACAAATGTATTTTTATTTGAACAGTGTTACTTGAAAAATTAAATCGCGGTGTCTGTTCCCTTTCCCCTCCCCCCAAACATCCACACAGCTCTCATGATGGGAAGGCGAGGAGAGCAGAGCTGAAGCTTTTTAAAATGAATTTGATCTGATTTAATGATTCCTCTGTGCATTAATTAACAGTGAAACCAGCCAATATGTTGTGTCAGTCACAGATGTATCCACGGGCATCCTTTGTTATTTTGGGAACCGACTGAATGTATTGCTGTTCGAGCTTATTGTCTTTGAAAAGTTCAGAGTGGGGTTAGAGAGGGGGCTGGTGGCGACGTGGGGTCTGGACATGTTACACGTGTGTGCAGGTCTGTGCTCAAGTGAGCAAGGGAGTTGCCCAGAGGTCAGAGCTGAAGAGACAAGGGTGCGAGTTCTAGTTTGAACCCTCAGTAACGGCTTGTTTGGGGGCTAAGTCCTGTCACCTCTTTCTGCCTCACTGTCCCCGCTCTGTGAATTGGAGATAGTAATTGTAACTCACGAGGAGCTTGTGAGAGTTAAAATGACTGTAGGTGCTAGGTGCAAAGTTTTGCCAGGGACTGGGAATAAAGATGGTGTCAGCTCCTGCGTCTCAGAAGTCAGAGGTTGGTTTCCAGGGAAGGAATAGAGTAGGAAAAGGCTTCCCCTGCCAGACTGTTCCAGAGGTTTGTACCTCAGTTGTGTTACAGAGTCAGGGCTGGCTTCACATGCTACTGTCACTTTAAAATTTGAATAATTTGGTGTGTTTCATTAAGCGAAGTCTTATGTGACAATGAGCAGAAGAAACAGGGATGATATTCCCATCATTTCTCCTTCTACATTTGTAGCATTTGCAATACCTGGGCCGGGTTTTTTACTGAAGTATATTTGATACATAATATTATGGGTTACAAATATATAATATGGTAATTAATAATCTTTAAAGGTTATACTCCATTTATAGTTATGATAAAATATTTGCTACATTTCTTATGTTGTACAATATGTCCTTGTAGTTTATTTTATGCTTAATAGCTCAGTTCAGTCACTCAGTCGTGTCCGACTCTTTGCGACCCCATGAATCGCAGCACGCCAGGCCTCCTTGTCCATCACCAACTCCTGGAGTTTACTCAAACCCATGTCCATCGAGTCGGTGATGCCATCCAGCCATCTCATCCTCTGTCGTCCTCTTCTCCTCCTGCCCCCAAACCCTCCCAGCATCAGGGTCTTTTCCAATGAGTCAACTCTTCGCATCAGGTGGCCAAAATATTGGAGTTTCAGCTTCAGCATCAGTCTTTCCAATGAACACCCAGGACTGATCTCCTTTAGGATGGACTGGTTGGATCTCCTTGCAGTCCAAGGGACTCTTAAGAGTCTTCTCCAACACCACAGTTCAAAAGCATCAATTCTTCGGCACTCAGCTTTCTTCACAGCCCAACTCTTCCATCCATACATGACCACTGGAAAAACCATAGCCTTGGCTAGATGGACCTTTGTTGGCAAAGTAATGTCTCTGCTTTTTAATATGCTATCTAGGCCTAATAGTTAGTACCTCTAAATCTCTTATGCCTATCTTGCCCCTCCCCTTCCCCTCTCCCACCTGGTAACCACTAGTTTTTTCTCTATGTTTGTGAGTCTGCTTCCTTTTTTTCTTTATATCCACTGGTTTGTTATATTTTTTTAGATTCCGCATATGAGTGATGTCATACAGTATTTGTCTTTCTCTGACTTACTTCACTTAGCATAATTGGGCTGGGTTATTTTTTGAATAAGGGACCCCCCCCCTCCCATTTTCATTTTGCACTAGGCACTGCAAATTCTGCAGCCACTGCTGTACCGAGAAACCGCTCTTGGGTGCTATTCTATTTAAAGGAGCTGTGCTAATATTTAAAACTTGATTATAAAGAAGATGGGATCACTGCTGAGTGCCTGCTATTTGTTGACCCTCATACTTCGTAGGACATGTAGCATCTCAGTCAACCTCTGTTGGAAGTTTTCTCAAGTAGATATTTTCTTCTCATTTTATACATAAGGAAATGGAGGTTTGGAAGAATTCAGTCATGTGCTTAGGGTCACATAGCCAGGAAACGATGACTCCAGATGAAGCCCCTTGTCCATGCAGAAAACATGTGCCCACTCTTCTCTGGTCCTATCTCTTCTCCTTTCTTCCTTCATCCCTACTCCCTACTTCCCTCCTTCTCTTTCTCTCTCTTCCTTCCTCACACAGGAAGTCTTCGAAGATTTCCCTTGGTAGATCTCAAGGGAAATAGAATGAAGTGACCATAGGTATAACGATGAGTCAGTTAACACTTGAAACTCCTTTTTGGCAGACATCTACATGTGGGGGCGTTGAGATCTGAGCTAAGTGTCGGGTACCATGCATTAGCCAAGAATTATGAAAGAACCAGGTTGGTGGATGAGCAGGAAACTGATGGGGTTAATGCCAAGAGATTCCCTAACTCTTCAAGCCATAAACAGGGTAGAGGATTGCATTAAACAAAAATTTTTGTCCTCATGATTTCAAGTTGAGGCATTGCTTTCACTGAGTACCTTTTAAATACAGAAACTGAAACAATTTCCTTGAAAATGTACATGGAATTTAAACAGGTCTGTTGTTCGATCTTTTTGATCACTACAACAATGCCACCTCTCTCTGTAAATATTGTGGAAAGCTCAGAGAGGATAGTTATCTGTCTTTTGTCACACAGCTAGAAAGGGGAGACATGGCACTTCCTAGCCACATCTTTGATAGTCCAGAGTCAGTGTTCTTAACCGCAACTCACTCTGAATTTCCTCTCTGAAGGAAACAAAGAATAGCTGTTCTTGAGGAAGAAGTAGGTGATGGCATTACCATTCCTCTGGGGAATAACCCTTCCTAACCAGCTAATTATTTTAATGGCAGAAACAACCGCTGTTCAACAGAATGTCTCCTCTGGTTGATGTATTCTTTATCTGTTTCCTCTCCCTTCCATGACTCTCTGGGCAACCTCCCCTGCTGCCTCATTTACTCAATAAAGTGGGCAAGTATGCCTCCCCGAAGTTTGTCTTCTGGTGAGTTCTGAGCATAATAAGAACAAAACTGATTGGATGTCCAACAGGTTTAGAGTTGAATCCTAGTGCTTCCCCTTACAAATTATGAGATCTTGAACAGTTTCTGATGCCGCTCTGAGTGTTGATTTCCTCACTTTTAGTAACAATAGCGATATCTGTGCTGGATGCCTATATGTGCTGTCCCAGGTCTCACTTCGGGACCTGCTCCCTCGCTGTTAGAAGCGCTGTCATCGGCTAAACCTCAGCTGTCAATCTCTCTGGCAGCTGCCTCAGCTCGGAGAAGAGCTACCTCACCCAAGGATGTCCCATCTTCCCAGGGCAGGTGTGTCCTTCTCCCCAATGGGAGAAGCTCTGGAGGGTTATCCTGGCTTTAGGCTCCCTGTGAGGCTGACTGAGAACTTTGTTCAGACTGTCAGCCCAACTTCTCCCTCTGCCGACTCCTGCATCCTTCCTGTCACCTCCCCAGGTGTTGATTCTTAGTCTGTGCGCTCAGTTGCTCAGTCGTGTCCTACTCTTTGCAACCCCATGGACTATAGCCCACCAGGATCCTCTGTCCATGGAATTTTCCAGGCAAGAACAGTGGAGTAGGTTGCCTTTTCCTACTCCAGGGGATCTTTCTGACCCAGGGTTTGAACCTACGTCTTCTGCATCTCCTGCATAGGCAGATGGATTCTTTACCACTGTGCCACCTCAAAAGCCTCTTCTTAAGTTTCTTGTTTGCTGATCTGCATCTCAGAGTCTGTTTCCTGGGGAATCTGAGCTGTGATGGAAGCCCCTTTAGAGTAAGTCCTAATGCCTTGTTAGCTCCTATTATTAGTTATTTTGGAAAATACACAGTCATTAGCATCCTTCCATGTACTGGGTACCACACTATGCACAAACGTGTAAAAGGCAAATGTGTGGAAGTCCTTGAACAGGTGTCTTGAAGAAGCAAGAATGTAGTCATGGTCTCTTCAGGGAAACCTGTGCTCACAGACATTATACACAAGTTCACTGAATCTGAGTTCCCTTCCACCTTGTCTACACTGTTCAGCTTAGGAAGAACACAGTTCAGAGCCAGACGAGGGGGCAGAGGTTAATTTGTCCAGGGACACACAAGAATCAGTGCTGGTTGTGCAAAAAGGAGAACCAGGTCCTCTCATTTCCAGGCCTGTTCTAGTATGTGGTCCCCAAGCCCTTTCTAGGTTGAGACAACCAATCAACTTCTTTCCATGTCCTACCAGGGATGGCTGTGATGAAAATGATGTTTCAACATAGGTCTTGGTATTCTGGCAGTCAATGACAGTGACTGAGGATGAATTTTGCCAAGGTATCACATCACCATCATCATCAACATCACCACCATCACCATCACCATTGCCACCATCACTACCACCATCATCACCACCACCATTGCCACCACCATCACCACCATCACTACCATCATCACCACCATCATTGCCACCACCATCACTACCATCACTACCACCATCACCACCACCACCACCATCACCACCATCACCATCATCATTGCCACCATCACTACCACCATCATCACCATCACTACCACCATCACCACCACCATCATCACCACCATCATCACCATCATCATTACCACCATCACTACCACCATCACCACCACCATCATCACCACCATAATCACCATCATCATTGCCACCATCACTACCACCATCATCACCATCACTACCACCATCACCACCACCATCATCACCACCATCATCACCTTCACCACCACCACCACCATCATCACCACCATCATCACCATCATCATTACCACCATCACTACCACCATCACCACCACCATCATCACCATCATCATCACCATCATCATTACCACCATCACTACCACCATCACCACCACCATCATCACCATCATCATTGCCACCATCACTACCACCATCATCACCATCATCATTACCACCATCACTACCACCATCACCACCACCATCACCACCACCATCATCACCATCATCATTACCACCATCACTACCACCATCACCACCACCATCATCACCACCATCATCACCATCATCATCACCATCATTACCACCATCACTACCATCACCACCACCACCATCACCACCATCATCACCATCAATACCACCATCACCACCACCATCATCACCACCATCATCACCACCATCATCACCATCACTACCACCATCACCACCACCATCATCACCACCACCACCACCATCACTACCACCATCACCACCACCATCATCACCACCATCATCACCATCATCATCACCATCATCATTACCACCATCACTACCATCACCACCACCACCATCACCACCATCATCACCATCAATACCACCATCACCACCACCATCATCACCACCATCATCACCACCACCATCACCATCACTACCACCATCACCACCACCATCATCATCACCACCACCATCACTACCATCATCACCATCACCACCACCATCACCATCATCATTACCACCATCACTACCACCACCACCACCACCATCACCACCACCATCACCACCATCACTACCATCACCACCATCACTACCATCATCACTGCCACCATCATCACCATCACTACCACCACCATCACCATCACTAGCATCACCACCATCACCACCACCACCACCACCATCACTACCACCATCACCATCATCACCACCATCATCACCATCATCATTACCACCACCACCACCATCACCACCACCACCACCATCACTACCATCACTACCATCACCACCATCACTACCATCACCACCATCACCACCACCACCATCACCACCATCATTGCCACCAACATCACCACTGTCATCACCATCACCACCACCACCACCACCACCATCACTACCATCATTACCATCACCACCACCACCACCGCCACCATCACCATCATCATTGCCACCATCACTACCACCATCGTCACCACCACCATTGCCACCACCATCACCATCACTATCATCACCACCACCACCATCACCATCACTACCATCATCACCATCACCACCACCATCATCACCATCACCACCACCACCACCATCACTACCATCACCACCATCACTACCATCATCACCATCACTACCATCATCACTGCCACCATCATCACCATCACCACCACCATCATCACCATCACCATCACTACCATCATCATCAACATCACCATCCCTACCACCATCTTCACCACCACCATCACTCTCACCATCATCATCATCACCAGGACACATTATTAGCATCATCATCATCACCATCAACATAATTATCACTAAGGTCACCGTTATCATCTCTACCATTTAAACACTTTAAGACATTATCTGATATAACCCTCCCAGCAATCTGTGGCACCGTTAATACTATGGCCTACTGGCCAAACCCCAGTGATGCTTTTGTGAGTAGTTTTATTGGCGCTCAGTTGGAGCACACTCATTCTTTTACTTACGGTCTGCGGCTGCTTTCTGATTCAGTGGGTCCAAGTTTAGTGATCAACACAATGGCAAAGCATAGACTCATTCTTAAAGCAATTGACCCCAGAACACATGCGTGTAAACCCTGGGGTTCATCGGTGTGCAAAGAAATCCTTGCACAAGTGCGCAATTACCTCTACAACGAGAGAGGGCCTGTCAGTCTGCAAGACTGGGTGTTATTAATTCAAAAATGAACCAAGCTTCTATGCCCCTCCTCGTCCCCCCACACTGGGTCCAGTGACCACTTAATACATAACCCCCCTCCCCTCCCACAGCAGGGTCCCTGATCTCTCTCAGTTGGAGTGCTGTCAAGGAGTGGAAGACCATCCATCTTTATGGGAAGTTATCTCTCCCAGCAGGACACTGCCTCCCCAGCCGCTGAAGCAATAGGACCCTGACAGGCATGATGCATTGTCCACGGGTCACCGTCACGCTCCAGGGCCAGGCTCCTGTGTAGGGAGTTCTGAAATCCAGAGGAACCAGGACGAGGGAACACCAGGACGGGGGCCAGTGATGGCTTGTGGACAGGGCAGGAAGATGGAGGTAGCACAGGCTAGCAGAGGGCAGTCTTTCCTAATAATAAATAGTAATAATATAATATCAAGCTCAGGGTCCTTACTCTGGGCTCAACTTAGTTCTCAGTGTTGTGCATTTATTAACGCTTACGTTGGACTTTCCTGGTGGTCCAGTGGTTAAGACTCCACCTGCCAATGCAGGCAATGTGGGTTTCCTGGTCCGGGAAGATTCCGCATGCCACAGAGCAACTAAGCCCATGTGCCACAGCTAGACAGTGGCCCCCGCTCACTGCAACCAGAGAAAGCCTGTGTGCAGCGACAAAGACCCAGTGCAGCCAAAGATAAACAAATTTTTTAAAAATTAAAAAAAAGAAACATGACCATGTTATCAGTCCATTTTATAGATGAGAAATAAGAGGTAAGTACTTTGTCCAAGGTCACACAGATAATAAGGAGAAAAGTCAAAACGCAAGCCTGGGACGTGTTGCCCTGAACTTCTCCTGAGGGCTGCAGGTTCCTATTGGGATGAAAGTGAGCAAAGGACAGCAGGTAAAAAGCCACATGCCTACTTTACAACTGCGTTTTGTTCTGTCTTTTCTGGAAGGGTTTTTATGACAACAAAAATCTGAAAGGAAGATCATGCACCAGAAAGGGTTATGGCTGCTTGTGCATTCATTTATCCACAGATATGGAGTGAGTACTTCTGATTCACCCGCACTCTGCTGTTCTTACTGGGGAGATGAGGGGAAGCCTGAGTAAGTGTCCTGCTCCCAAAGAGCTGAAAACCTAACGCTGCAAACAGACATCAGTGCAACGCTCAGTGTGTGACTGTGAACTTGACAAGACGGGAGGGCTGCAGCGCTCTGAGCACGTGCAAGGACAGAGGTGGGGGGGGCGGGCCTGGGGCCCTCCCAACAGGAATGATACTTGCACTGAGATCCCAAAGAGGTAGAAGAGTGAACTCAGGGAGGGAAGAGCAACCAAAGAAGAAAGAAGGGTATGAGCAAAGTGCTGGGGCCTGGGGTCACGTGGTATTCAAGGACCTGAAAGGCTGTCAGGATGCTTGGAATCCTGATAGCATGGAGGCTTAAGGCACAAGGTGAGGGCAGAGGGGCTGGCCAGACCCCCAAGACCTTGTAGGCTCTGAGAGGGGTCCTGAGAGGAACAAGGAGCCCTGGGAGGGTTTTAAGCTGGCAGGTCCCAGGGTCAGAGCAGCAGAGTCCATTGGCTCGAAAGTGAAGCATTTGGTTTGCATTTCATAGTCCTGCACTGAGCAGCCACCATCCACGGTCACTTCCACCAAGGAAATTCTGGACCGGAATCTGATCAGAATCAGAGACAGGCAGGGAGAAGTGGGCAGGCTGGCTGGGCACACGGCAGCAGACGACAGGGAAGAGAGCCAGGCATGGCAGAGAGAGGGCACCAGGGATGCTGGTCTCGTCACTCCAGGCAGAGAGAAACCTCGAGACCCTCAAGCAGAGGCATGCAAACTCTTCTTGCCCACCTGCCCCAGTCCTCTGCACCCTGTCCCTGGGAGCTGAGCCGAAGCCAGGGGAGCCTTAAGAGCAAAAGCAAGACTGGCCACACTTCCTTAGGTGCTAGTTCAAGCCTGGAGGACAGAGGTTCCATAAAGGAGAGAAAGAGAGTTCAGACAAGCCCAAGGAGAAGGAACAGATGAACTCTCATTCCCCAAAACAAGCAGGCTGGTGGGGAAGAAGGGAGGGGGGTGAGGTTAGCAGCTGCATCCCCACCCTGACCCGATCATAGAGTGTTCCCGTGTAAGCTGGGACAGCTGTTGAGTTTCTGCACAGGACCTAACTGTAGCCTCTTACTGCAACCTTGATTTGGGGGGACCATGGAAGGGGGAGGGCTGAGGCTTCTCATTCATGAGCTGTCAGTACCAAAGGTCAAGAGAGCGAGTTTTACCCAGAGCGTCCTCCTGCCTCTCATCTCTATGGTCCTTTCTTTCCTATGATGGAGTTTTGTTCTCCATTCACATATTAGGATCCGGGGCACAGAGAGGTTGCATGACTTACCTAAAGTAACACAACGAACAAAATAAAATGGGCAAAGAGGGGAAAGATCTTTTAAAGCAAAAATCAACGACAACCCTTTCTGCTCTCTTGGGGAGTGGTATTGTTTGGCAATTTGTCTCTTGGGATATGTAATATGTAACAGCAATTAATAATAATTGTTCCACTTGCTACCGAGGTGTCACAAACCACACCAAGGCTTAATGACATAAAATGCCATTTTATTTATGTTCACTCATTCTGTGGGTCAGGAATTTGCACAAGGCAACCCTGCGTTGGGAGGATCCCCTGGAGAAGGAAATGGCAACCCACTCCAGCATTCTTGCTTGAAGAATCCCACGGACAGAGGAGCCTGGTGGGCCACAATCCATGGGGCCGCAAAGAGACACAACTGAGCGACTAAACAACAACAACATAGCGGGAACGGCTTGTCTCTGCCTGTGACGTCTGGGGCCTCAGCTGGAAGGTTTGACAACAGAAGTGGGGGATCCAGTGGCTAGGGGCTGGAATCACGGGGTGCTTTTACTCACATGTCTGACAATTGATACTGGCTGTTGGCTGGGACCACAGCTGGGCTATAGGCCAGAACATCAACATGAGGCATCTCCTTGTGGGCTTTTGAGCTTCCTCACAATATGGCAGCTCATTCCAAGAATTAGTCATTCAAGAGAATAAGGAGAAATCGCATGATACTCTTATGAGCTAGCCTCAGAGGTCCCCAGGCATCACTTCTTCTACACTATTGGTCAAAGAAGTCACAAAGGTTCACCAGCTTCAAAGAGATGTAGTCCCCACACTCAGTGGGAGGAGTATCAAGGTCACATTATGAGACAAACATAGGAGATTGGAGGTATTGTTGTGGCTATCTTTGAGAGATGCAAAATGCCAAAGCAATCACCGCTAACACCTAAGTAACATCAGTCATGGTTCTAACCATTTAAATACATAAAATAAGCCTACCAGTTAGGTGCCATTATTTATCTGCATTTTATAGATCCATAAACTGAGGATATGCCATGTATCTGTGGTGGAGAGGATGATCCTTTGAAGAAGAGGAGGCCATACTATAAGAGATGAAGGGCAGTAGAGAGACAAATTGCTCTGCATCAGTGGTACCCAAATTCGGTCCTGAGACCCACAGCATCAGCATCCCTTGGGAACTTGTTGGAAATACAAATCCTCAGGCCCAACCCCAGACCTGCTGATCAAGAATCCTGGGGAGGATTCCCAGGGATCTGTGTCTTTGCAAGCCCTCCAGGTGATTCTGATTCTAATTCATGTTCAAGTTTAAAAGCCCCCTGCCCCACATAATAAAAGAAGGGGCTTTTGATTCCTGCAGGTGGACCAGAGACAGGAGGTGAGGTATCAAGATTGAAAAGATGAGAAGAGAAAAGAGGTTGCAAAGAAGAGGCCCTGAGGACATGGCTGGATGTAAGAGATAATGGAGAGAGAGTTAGAAAGAAGTTTCCTGGGGCAGGCATGTTGGTTACTGAGCTTCAGGTGTTGCCTGTCTCGGGCTCTTAGGACTCTCAGTAAAGCCCTCCTACAGTGGAAGCCAGCCGTGTTTCCATCCTCTCCCTTCCAGGCATACTCACCTTCTTTGTTTCTTCGACTGACTTATCTTCCTCCTGACTCCAGCCACTAGCATTTGTCACATCCTCTACCTGGAAAACACTCTTCTCAACCCATGACCCTACTCTTGATCTAATTGAAGTCTATTCATCTTGCTCATTTCAGCCAAGATTCACTTTCTCAGGGGAGCCTTCTTGATCCCTGTGGACATTATCAGTTTTCCCTCTTATGCCCTCTCATAACACACACACTCTCTCCCTCTCTCCCTCTCTCTCTCTCCCTCTCTCCCTCTCTCCCTCTCTCCCTCTCTCCCTCTCCCTCTCTCCCTCTCTCCCTCTCTCCCTCTCTCCCTCTCTCCCTCTCTCCCTCTCTCTCTCTCTCCTCTATATATATATATATACACACATATATATTTCCTGCTTGAGTTAGTTCTTACTTTGTGAGTAACAGAGACCCAAGTTAAGCCAGCTCAATCTAAAAAGATGCTATATTAGCTCATATGACAGCCGAGTCCTAGAAATGAGGCTACCCACAGATCTTTGGAACTTGAAATCGCTCTCATTCTCTCTCTGTGCCCAAATCTTGCTTTGGCTGATTTCTTATATGTTGACCCACATTTTTTTTTTCTCCTGAAAAACATGTGGCATATAAACTGGAGAGAGTATGTGTACAGACGGACAGCTCTATCCGTATTTACATCCTTCCCATTTCCTTTTGGCCACAGCGTTTGGAAGAAGGAACTCCAGTTGGCTCTGTTTGGGTCATGTGCCCGTCCCTTAGCCAATCAGTGGATCCAGAGGGGTAAACAACTATGATTGGCCAGAATGGGTCACATGTCCACCCTTGGGACCAAGGATGTAAGTATGCCAGATATTACCATCAGGCCTAGCAGAAACCACATGGTATGGAGAAGGAGCAGCTCCCCAAAGAAAGTAGGGAGTATTTTTTGGGTGGAAGGGGGAATAAGATAGTGAACAACAAAAAAAGAGCAGATATCCATGTCAGCAGCTATCGTATCTGTAATTATTTGCTTGAGTGATTATTTATTTGACCATTTTCTTCCTATAATCCCACACAGAAGATCCATTTTCAGGAGGAGGAAATGAGGTCATTATACAAGAGAACAGGAGAACCAAGGTATGATGGATCAGGGAGAGGGAGAGATGTGTCAAGTGTCAGAAGTCCAAAGGCAAGTGCCCCATGCGGGAGAACCAGGAGGAAGCTGCAGGGACTGCCCAGCTTACCTCAAAAGTCAAAGGGCATCACTTTGCCATATTCTGTTCATTAGGAGCAAGTCACCAAGCCTGACTCATATCCAACTGAAAGGGAATTAGGCTCCATCCTTTGATGAGAAGTGTGCCAAGGAATTTTCGAACACGTTTTAAAACCAGCACACTTCCTGTTGTCCTTTCCTCTGCCTGGGGCAGTGTTCTTATGTTCTTTCCAAGGCTGATGGACTTTTAGAACCAGCCAACAGCATAGAATCCAAAGCAGCTGCAAGTCATTCTTGAGAATCTTGAGACGCTTATGTATAGAAATACTAGGCTTCCCTGGTGACTCTGCCAGCAATGCAGGAGATTCGGGTTTGACCCCTGGGTCAGGGAGTTCCCCTGGAGAAGGGAATGGCCACCCACTCCAGTATTCTTGCCTGGAGTATCCCATGGACAGAGGAGCCTGGTAGGCTACAGTCCATGCGGTCTCAAAGAGTCAGGCACAACTGAGCAACGAACACTAACTATAGAAATACTGTCTCGGGGGGAGGAGCCAAGATGGCGGAGGAGTAGGACCGGGAGACCACTTTCTCTCCTACAAATTCATCAAAAGAGTAACTGAATGCAGAGCAAACTTCACAAAACAACTTCTGATCGCTAGCTGAGGTCATCAGGCGCCCAGAAAAGCAGACCATTGTCTTCGAAAGGAGGTAGGACAAAATATAAAAGATAAAAAGTGAGACAAAAGAGCTAAGGACGGAGACCCGTCCCGGGAAGGGAGTCTTAGGCGGCCTTGCTTGGGCTAGGGTCCGGGCCTGAGTGCCCTGAGGACAATCGGGGGGAGCTTCTGTGAGGTGCCAACTTGAACTGTGGGAGACCAAAGGAGAGAGAGAAAATTGACCGGCCGGAACATACTGCCGGCCGTTCGCAGAACAAAGGGACGGGGAAAGTCCCGAGAAGAGCTCGCAGGCTGCGGACCGGCCCAGCCCCGCCGGAGGCAGGAGGCAGGGGGGAGGGGAAGGTCGCGGCGAGACACAGGGCGCAGGCACCCGACCGGCGTGGGGCGGGGACTGGGGCTGGGGACGCGGAGGGCGGAAGGCGCGCGCACCCGCCTGGCGCCAGCGGAAACTGAGACTGGGTCCGCGGAAGGGAGTGGGTGCGCCACACCTGGGGATAGCGCGCCCACCAAGCCCCTGGCTGCCTGGACCGCTCTGACCGGGAAGGCACAGAGAGCAGGCGCAGCTTTTCCTTCCGCGCTTTTGTGTAACACCCGAGGGCTGGAACCTCGCGCAGCGCGGGGCGCGCTCCATATAGAACAGCCGGGAGCCTGAGCAGCGCAGACGGAGAAAGCAGCGTCAGCCCCTTCCGGCAGCGCCAGCCCGCCCCCGCAGGGCCAGCCCCTCCCCGCAGCGTCAGCCCCGCCCCCGCAGGGCCAGCCCCTCCCCGCAGCGTCAGCCCCGCCCCGCAGCGTCAGCCCCTCCCAGCAGCGCAACGGAACTAGCTACCTGAATAAGAGTCCGCCTCCGGCCGCCTGTGTCAGGGCGGAAATGAGCCTCTGAAGAGACCGGCAAACAGAAGCCAAATAAACAAAGGGAACCGCTTCAGAAGGGACTGGTGCAACAGATTAAAATCCCTGAAGAAAACACCGACTTCACCGGAAGGGCCCTGTAGATATCGAGAAGTGCAAGCTGGAACGAGGAGCTATCTGAAACTGAGCCGAACCCACACTGACCGCAACAGCTCCAGAGAAATTCCTAGACATATTTTTACTTTTTTTTTTATTTTTCTGTTTTTTCTAAGTAAGGAAAAAAAAAAATTTTTTTTTCTTTTTATATTTTTCTTTTTTATTTTTTCTCTTTTATTTTCCTTTAAAATTCCCTATTACTCCCCCATTACTCCTTAACTTTCATTTTCATAGATTTTTACGATTTTTTTAATTAGGGGAAAAAAAAAATTTTTTTTTCTTTCTTTTTCTTTTTTTTTCTTCTCCTTTTTCTTCTTTTTTTTTTCTTTCCTTTTTCTCTTCTATTTTCTATTTTTCTTTTTCTCTTATTTCTTTTAAAGTCCTCTAGTACTCCTCTACTACTCTTCATTTTCATCTTCACTACACTATAACCTTACAAAAAAAAAAAAAAAAAGAGAAGCCCTATCTTAAAACCGAAGATTATTCCCTCCCAATCTTGACTCTCTGTTTTCTACCTCAGAACACCTCTATTTCCTCTTTTCCCCTTCTCTTCCCCATCCAATTCTGTGAACCCTTGTAGGTGTCTGAGATACGAGAACACTCTGGGAACAGACAGCTGCGTAGATCTGTCTCTCTCCTCTTGAGTCCCCCTTTTTCTCCTCCTACTCATCTCTATCTCCCTCCTCCCTTTTCTCCTGTTCATGTAACTCTGTGAACCTCTCTGGGTGTCCCTAACGGGGGAGAATCTTTTCGCCATTAACCTAGAAGTTTAATTATCAGAGCTGTATAGTTGGAGAAGTCCTGAGACTACAGGAAGAATAAAACTGAAATCCAGAGGCAGGAAACTTAAGCCCAAAACCTGAGAACACCAGAAAACTCCTGACTACATGGAACTTTAAGTGATAAGTGACCGTCCAAAAGCCTCCATACCTACACTGAAACCAACCACCACCCAAGAGCCAATAAGTTTTAGAGCAAGACATACCACGCAAATTCTCCAGCAACACAGGAACATAGCCCTGAATGTCAACATACAGGCTACCCAAGGTCACACCTAACACATAGACCCAACTCAAAACTCATTACTGGGCACTCCATTGCTCTCCAAAGAGAAGAAATCAAGTTCCACGCACCAGTACACTGACGCAAGCTTCCCTAACCAGGAAACCTTGACAAGCCAAACGTCCAACCCCACCCACTGGGTAAATCCTCCACAATAAAAAGGAACCACAGACCTCCAGAATACAGAAAGTCCACTCCAGACACAGCAATCTAAACAAGATGAAAAGGCAAAGAAATACCCAACAGGTAAAGGAACAAGAAAAATGCCCACCAAGTCAAACAAAAGAGGAGGAGATAGGGAATCTACCTGAAAAAGAATTTAGAATAATGATAATAAAAATGATCCAAAATCTTGAAAACAAAATGGAGTTACAGATAAATAGCTTGGAAACAAAGATTGAAAAGATACAAGAATTGTTTAATAAAGACCTAGAAGAAATAAAAAAGAGTCAATTAAAAATGAATAATGCAATGAATGAGATCAAAAACACTTTGGAGGGAACCAAGAGTAGAATAACGGAGGCAGAAGATAGGATAAGTGAGATAGAAGATAAAATGGTGGAAATAAATGAAGCAGAGAGGAAAAAAGAAAAAAGGATCAAAAGAAATGAGGACAACCTCAGGGACCTCTGGGACAATGTGAAACGCCCCAACATTCGAATCATAGGAGTTCCAGAAGAAGAAGACAAAAAGAAAGGCCATGAGAAAATACTCGAGGAGATAATAGCTGAAAACTTCCCTAAAATGGGGAAGGAAATAGCCACCCAAGTCCAAGAAACCCAGAGAGTCCCAAACAGGATAAACCCAAGGCGAAACACCCCAAGACACATATTAATCAAACTAACAAAGATCAAACACAAAGAACAAATATTAAAAGCAGCAAGGGAAAAACAACAAATAACACACAAAGGGATTCCCATAAGGATAACAGCTGATCTATCAATAGAAACCCTCCAGGCCAGAAGGGAATGGCAGGACGTCCTGAAAGTAATGAAAGAGAATAACCTACAACCTAGATTACTGTATCCAGCAAGGATCTCATTCAGATATGAAGGAGAACTCAAAAGCTTTACAGATAAGCAAAAGCTGAGAGAATTCAGCACTACCAAACCAGCTCTTCAACAAATGCTAAAGGATCTTCTCTAGACAGGAAATGCAGAAAGGTTGTATAAACGTGAACCCAAAACAACAAAGTAAATGGCAACGGGACCACACCTATCAATAATTACCTTAAATGTAAATGGGTTGAATGCCCCAACCAAAAGACAAAGATTGGCTGAATGGATACAAAAACAAGACCCCTATATATGCTGTCTACAAGAGACCCACCTCAAAACAAGAGACACATACAGACTGAAAGTGAAGGGCTGGAAAAAAATATTTCATGCAAACGGAGACCAAAAGAAAGCAGGAGTCGCAATACTCATATCAGATAAAATAGACTTTCAAATAAAAGCTGTGAAAAGAGACAAAGAAGGACACTACATAATGATCAAAGGATCAATCCAAGAAGAAGATATAACAATTATAAATATATATGCACCCAACATAGGAGCACCGCAATATGTATGGCAAACACTAACGAGTATGAAAGAGGAAATTAATAGTAACACAATAATAGTGGGAGACTTTAATACCCCACTCACAACTATGGATAGATCAACTACACAGAAAATTAACAAGGAAACACAAACTTTAAATGACACAATGGACCAGCTAGACCTAATTGATATCTATAGGACATTTCACCCCAAAACAATCAACTTCACCTTTTTCTCAAGTGCACACGGAACCTTCTCCAGAATAGATCACATCCTGGGCCATAAATCTGGTCTTGGAAAATTCAAAAAAATTGAAATCATTCCAGTCATCTTTTCTGACCACAGTGCAGTAAGATTAGATCTCAATTACAGGAAAAAAATTGTTAAAAATTCAAACACATGGAGGCTAAATAACACACTTCTGAATAACCAACAAATCATAGAAGAAATCAAAAAAGAAATCAAAATATGTATAGAAATGAATGAAAATGAAAACACAACAACCCAAAACCTATGGGACACTGTAAAAGCAGTGCTAAGGGGAAAGTTCATAGCATTACAGGCTTACATCAAGAAACAAGAAAAAAGCCAAATAAATAACCTAACTCTACACCTAAAGCAATTAGAGAAGGAAGAAATGAAGAACCCCAGGGTTAGCAGAAGGAAAGAAATCTTAAAAATCAGGGCAGAAATAAATGCAAAAGAAACTAAAGAGACCATAGCAAAAATCAACAAAGCTAAAAGCTGGTTTTTTGAAAAAATAAACAAAATTGACAAACCATTAGCAAGACTCATTAAGAAGCAAAGAGAGAAGAACCAAATTAACAAAATTAGAAATGAAAATGGAGAGATCACAACAGACAACACTGAAATACAAAGGATCATAAGAGACTACTACCAGCAGCTCTATGCCAATAAAATGGACAACTTGGATGAAATGGACAAATTCTTAGAAAAGTATAACTTTCCAAAACTGAACCAGGAAGAAATAGAAGATCTTAACAGACCCATCACAGGCAAGGAAATTGAAAGTGTAATCAAAAATCTTCCAGCAAACAAAAGCCCAGGACCAGATGGCTTCACAGCTGAATTCTACCAAAAATTTAGAGAAGAGCTAACACCTACCTTACTCAAACTCTTCCAGAAAATTGCAGAAGAAGGTAAACTTCCAAACTCATTCTATGAGGCCACCATCACCCTAATTCCAAAACCAGACAAAGATGCCACAAAAAAAGAAAACTACAGGCCAATATCACTGATGAACATAGATGCAAAAATCCTTAACAAAATTCTAGCAAACAGAATCCAACAACATATTAAAAAAATCATACACCACGACCAAGTGGGCTTTATCCCAGGAATGCAAGGATTCTTCAATATCCGCAAATCAATCAACGTAATACACCACATTAACAAATTGAAAGATAAAAACCATATGATTATCTCAATAGATGCAGAGAAAGCCTTTGACAAAATTCAACACTCATTTATGATTAAAACTCTCCAAAAAGCAGGAATAGAAGGAACATACCTCAACATTATAAAAGCCATATATGACAAACCCACAGCAAGCATCACCCTCAATGGTGAAAAATTGAAAGCATTCCCCCTGAAATCAGGAACAAGACAAGGGTGCCCACTGTCACCACTACTGTTCAACATAGTGTTGGAAGTTCTGGCCACAGCAATCAGAGCAGAAAAAGAAGTAAAAGGAATCCAGATAGGAAAAGAAGAAGTGAAACTCTCACTGTTTGCAGATGACATGATCCTCTACATAGAAAACCCTAAAGACTCTACCAGAAAATTACTAGAACTAATCAATGAATATAGTAAAGTTGCAGGATATAAAATTAACACACAGAAATCCCTTGCATTCCTATATACTAACAATGAAAAAACAGAAAGAGAAATTAAGGAAACAGTACCATTCACCATTGCAACAAAAAGAATAAAATACTTAGGAGTATATCTACCTAAAGAAACAAAAGACCTATACATAGAAAACTATAAAACACTGATGAAAGAAATCAAAGAGGACACAAACAGATGGAGAAACATACCGTGTTCATGGATTGGAAGAATCAATATTGTCAAAATGGCTATTCTACCCAAAGCAATCTATAGATTCAATGCAATCCCTATCAAGCTACCAACGGTATTTTTCACAGAACTAGACCAAAGAATTTCACAATTTGTATGGAAATACAAAAAACCTCGAATAGCCAAAGTAATCTTGAGAAAGAAGAATGGAACTGGAGGAATCAACCTGCCTGACTTCAGACTCTACTACAAAGCCACAGTCATCAAGACAGTATGGTACTGGCACAAAGACAGAAATATAGATCAATGGAACAGAATAGAAAGCCCAGAGATAAATCCACGAACCTATGGACACCTTATCTTTGACAAAGGAGGCAAGGATATACAATGGAAAAAAGACAACCTCTTTAACAAGTGGTGCTGGGAAAACTGGTCAACCACTTGTAAAAGAATGAAACTAGAACACTTTCTAACACCATACACAAAAATAAACTCAAAATGGATTAAAGATCTAAATGTAAGACCAGAAACTATAAAACTCCTAGAGGAGAACATAGGCAAAACACTCTCTGACATAAATCACAGCAAGATCCTCTATGACCCACCTCCCAGAATATTGGAAATAAAAGCAAAACTAAACAAATGGGATCTAATGAAACTTAAAAGCTTTTGCACTACAAAGGAAACTATAAGTAAGGTGAAAAGACAGCCGTCAGATTGGGAGAAAATAATAGCAAATGAAGAAACAAACAAAGGATTAATCTCAAAAATATACAAGCAACTCCTGCAGCTCAATTCCAGAAAAATAAATGACCCAATCAAAAAATGGGCCAAAGAACTAACCAGACATTTCTCCAAAGAAGACATACAGATGACTAACAAACACATGAAAAGATGCTCAACATCACTCATTATTAGAGAAATGCAAATCAAAACCACAATGAGGTACCATTACACGCCAGTCAGGATGGCTGCTATCCAAAAGACTACAAGCAATAAATGCTGGAGAGGGTGTGGAGAAAAGGGAACCCTCTTACACTGTTGGTGGGAATGCAAACTAGTACAGCCACTATGGAAAACAGTGTGGAGATTCCTTAAAAAACTGGAAATAGAACTGCCATATGACCCAGCAATCCCACTTTTGGGCATACACACTGAGGAAACCAGATCTGAAAGAGACACGTGCACCCCAATGTTCATTGCAGCACTGTTTATAATAGCCAGGACATGGAAGCAACCTAGATGCCCATCAGCAGATGAATGGATAAGGAAGCTGTGGTACATATACACCATGGAATATTACTCAGCTGTCAAAAAGAATTCATTTGAATCAGTCCTAATGAGATGGATGAAACTGGAGCCCATTATACAGAGTGAAGTAAGCCAGAAAGATAAAGAACATTACAGCATACTAACACATATATATGGAATTTAGAAAGATGGTAATGATAACCCTATATGCAAAACAGAAAAAGAGACACAGAAATACAGAACAGACTTTTGAACTCTGTGGGAGAATGTGAGGGTGGGATGTTTCAAAAGAACAGCATGTATACTATCTATGGTGAAACAGATCACCAGCCCAGGTGGGATGCATGAGACAAGTGCTCGGGCCTGGTGCACTGGGAAGACCCAGAGGAACCGGGTGAAGAGGGAGGTGGGAGGGGGGATCGGGATGGGGAATAAGTGTAAATCTATGGCTGATTCATATCAATGTATGACAAAACCCACTGAAATGTTGTGAAGTAATTAGCCTCCAACTAATAAAAAAATTTAAAAAAAAAAAAAATAAAAAAAAAAAAAAAAAAAAAAAAAAAAGAAATACTGTCTCATTCTGACCAGGAGAGAGGGTGAACAGAAACAAGAGAAGAGGTCCCTGTAATTCTATCTGATTCTTTCTGAGAGAGGAAACAAAAGCAAGTGAGTGGCTACTTCTCCCATTTGTAGACACCATGACAACTGTCATTATCTGTCACTTCCAAACAGTTTTGGAAGTTGGGCAAGGTAATTGTCCCTACACACAGTGGAAGGAGGTACTGAGGTGTAGAGGGAGAGAATAAATTTATGTGATGGTGCATAATCAATGAATTCCAAATCCACAGCATTTTAATTTGGGGGGTGAGGGCTCCATCCTCTTATTTCAAGCCTTGTACTTCTCCATCCTCTGAACCGTTCATGTCTCTTAGTTCATAGGGAAGAAGTGGGTCCGACCAGTGAGGTTTACACCCATCTTAACTGCTCAATAAAACCTCATGAGACTTCCTCGAATCCAGAGAAGTTAAGTCCTGACACTTTAACAGCTCGTTGACGATACACAAACCAGATGGACCTGGGCCTTGAATCCATTTCGCACCATCAGGCAGCAATCATGCTATATAGCCTCTGCATGCTGGCCGGGCACAAAACCCTGCTCTTTGTTCTGTCTGCAGACACCCTGGGGCAGGGGTGGAGGGTACCTATTTCCTGTCTCGCATCTGTTCATAAATGTGCCACCAAAGAAGAGGGGCCCTTGAGCTCACCCTCTGGACTTAAAGCACACTTTCAGCTCTTCATCAACTAAGACAGATAAGATTTTAGGTAACTGACACTCTCTGAAGAAATTGACTAGGATGTGAGGTCTCTTCAGGGGAAAAGTGTAGCCTTTGGTTTTTTGTTCTTTTTGGAGAGAAATGGTGTGGTTTAGATCATGGACTCCAGATTCATGAAGACCTTGGTTTGAACCCCAACTCTGCCACTCACTGTCAGTTTAACCAGGGACAGATGAATTAGTCTCCAAGCCTCCCTTCTTTCTTTGGTAAGATAGGGAGTGCACAAAGTTGTTACATCTAGGGGAATCATGAGCATAATGTGGCTGGCACATAAGATGTGCACTGTGGTTGTATTTGAAGCTCCAACGGCTCAGGAATACGGTGGAGGAAACAGCCAGTGGCCTTCTTTGAAATTCCATTCAGGATGTATACAGCTCAGCACTTCCCTAAATTTTATGCATGGCACCCTGGTTTCAGGAGCTATTCTGTGAAGGAAAAATACATAGGAAAGGGTCTGTCTTCAGTTCAGTTGGGGAAATATTTGGTTAATATAAAAGTAAACAGGCTTTGGTTAGTTATATTTTCACTGCACAGCCTGTAATATGCTACTGCACTCTGTGGCCAGGGTGAGGGATATGTGATGGTGTGTGTAGACTGGGGAAGCAGGAAGGCTCCCAACATATTTGATCACAGAAGATTATAGAACAATACATGAGAGAAAGTTAGGTGAATGGCTGGATGGATAAGTGTATGTAACACCTGCATGAGGGGCAGGTGGGTGGATGGATGGATGAGTAGATAGATAGGTAGGTGATAGATAGGCAGTTGGATGGATACATGCATGGATGGATGGATGGATGGTTGGATAGGCAGATAGATGCATGCATGCTCAGTCCTGTCTGACTCTTTGTGACCCCATGGACAAAGCCCACCAGGCTTCTGTGACCATAGGATTTTCCCAGGCAAGAATACCGGAGTGGGTTGCCATTTCCTTCTTCAGGGAATCTTCCCGACCCAGGGATCAAACCCACATCTCCTGCATCACAGGCTTTCTTTTTTTTTTTTACCGCTGAGCCACCAGGGATGCCTAGATAGATAGACAGATACCGTTTCCCCCCTCAGAGCCTCCTTTGATATGTTCAGGCCACTAGCATTTTCTGGAACACAATTTGAGAAAATCTGGTGTAAATGATGCTGCAAGATTCCTATAAAAAGTTAAAAGAGAGTGATACAGATGCCCAAGTAAAGGGAGTCTTCTCTGTCCTGAAGAAGGGACATGTCTTTTATTTTGGCAAAAGGAGGAAATTTTAAAATTTTAGTTATGGTTGGTGGTAGGATCAAAGTGAGAAAGGAGGAAATTGACCCAGGAAGTCAGGGCTTTCATTTCCTCCCTGAAGCATCATACAAGGTGGCCTCTGAGAGCAGGAGAGGAGGCGAGAGGGACCATGGAGCCAAGGAAGGCAACGGGGGATTGAGGCTCGGCGGAGCCGAGAAGAGGGCAAACACAATCCCTTGAGTTTTGAAGGAAAATGATCATCAGTTTTTACCAAGGGGTAGCCATGGTTTTTTTTAGTCCTCTGAGAGCTTATTCTGAAAGAACTTTATAGAATTAAGTGGTCTATGCTTTGCCCACCCGCAACAATGAAGACCTAGCGCGACTGAAAGAAAGAAAGATCCTTACACACACAGTGGAGCACCAGTGATTTACTACAGCATTGACAAAACTTGGGGAAAAAAACCTGAAAGTAAACCAGTTGAGGATTGGTTAAATAAATGATGGCATGTCTATATCATGAATATGAAGTTACTGTCTAAAAATAAAAATGAAATATACATACTGACATGGAAAGATGCCCATGATGTTAACAGGAAAAAATGCAAATATCAGAACAATGAGTGTAGCATGTGCCTATTTTGAAAAATAAAAGTCATTCAAGGACTGCTGTGTGTATGTATATGTGTGAATGTACCCTCAAGAAAGACCATCAAGATTTACCCCAAATGTTGACAGAAGTTATCTGCAAAAATGGGAGTGAGGTTTGCAGAGAGAAGAAGACGGAAGTTTCCTTTTCTACTTCATTCTCATCTCAATCATTTGGATTTTAAAAAAAAAATTATAGTGAACATAGAGTCGTTCTAGAACACACACACAAAAAAAAATAAATAAAAGAGCAAAACATGAAACCTGCTGTCAAAGGTGTGTTTTATCATCGCCGAGCATCTGGGAGTGACCTCGCAGGCAGATGAAGCTGGTGCCCGTCTCCCCAAAGGGGTCAAGGATCCACGCAGACGAGTCGGCAGGACCAAACTCTCGCAGACCAATAACTATCCATCTTGATCTCCGAGTCAGGAAGTCACTTCCACCACCTCTCTCAATAACTCATCCCAGGGCTTAATAACCTTTCCTTGCAGGAAGTTCTTCCTCTCATCACAGCTGAGTCCTTCCTGCTGCCCTGTCAGTCCTAATGGATGTGTCTCCTTTCCCTCCCCACTCTCTGGAGTCAGGAACAAGGACAGGATCCCGTGGATCTTCTGGAGTGTCCCCTCTGCATCATGCCCCAACGATGCTCTTAGGACTTTGGCACGGCAGTGACCATAACCGTCTATGCTGACAGCCGAGACGGCCAAAGCCTCTCTCTGCAGCCCAAGGGGTCCCCAGGGCCCTTTGGTCTGCCCATTCCCCGCCACTGGATGCTGCATTCTGCATAAACTCTGCCTCCCTGGCCTCTTTCCTGCCATATTTCATGCATCTCGATGGTCACTCAGGCCAAGATTTACGGAATTCATATCCTTTCGAGCTGGAGGAAAATGGGAAATGCAAGATTTACTATCCCCCTAGGAAAAGCTAGGAAGACATGGACCCAGGAGCTTGGAGGGTGGGGGGAGTGGGTGCAGGGATACAGAGGTGAGTTAGAGAGACAACCGTTTATTTGGTCACAGCCTCATCCAGATGGGGCCTGGGAATCTGCCATTGCTGACAGCAAGCACGTTTCTGCTCGAGTCTTTTCTCCTCTCACTGGCTTCTCTAGAGCGAGAGGCACAGGACTGAGCAACTATAGGTGGCAAAAGACCAATAAGACAGGGCTCCTGCATTCCCCAAACTTGAGATTCCTGAAAGGGGATACACAGTTACATCAAAAACTCCAATCCAAAGCAAAGATGTTTTAATCTTCTCTTCAGGGAGTAATGAAACATACGTATTTGGAAATTGATAGCGTCCTCACTTTGTGGCTTACTAGCAGAAATGTTTAAGCAAGTTACTTGAACCTGGCTGATTCCTACTTTCCTTATCTCTAAACTGGGATTGGTAACTGCACTTTCCCTGTACTAACTGTGTGGGCAGGTAAGGAAATGGAGCCCATGACGGGCTTTAGAACCAGACTGTCCAGGTGTCATTCACAGCACTGTGGCTCCCCAGCCGTGTACCCTTAGGTAGACCAGTTGTGCCTCAGTGTTCACATGTGGACAGTGGGAATGGTACCAGCTTCACAGGGCCAATGTGGGTTAGAATAGGAAAGCGGCTTAGAACAGTGTCCGGATCATAATAAATATCCTACGGCTTGCAGTTAGGATGAACACAGTGAAGATAAAACAACACGTGGAAGATAAATCTGAAAGTGTGAGACTTTCCCGGTGGCCCAGTGGTTAAGAATCTACCTGCCGATGCAGGGGACACGAGTCCGATCCCTGGTCCGGGAAGATTCCACGTGCCACGGGGCAGCTAAGCCTGTGCACCACCATGACTGAGCTTGTGCCCTAGAGCCTGCGAGCCACAGCTACTGAGCCCGTGTGCCAAGAGCCCATGCTTTGCAATAAGAGAAGCCACTGCAATGAGGAGCCCATGCACCGCAAGGAAGAGTAGCCCCTGCTCATGGCAACTAAGACTCAGCACAGCCAAAAATTAAAAAAAAAAAAATCTGAAAGTGTGAAACGGCATCAGATCATTCCAACAACATCAAACCGGGAGTTAGATTGACATGGGTGAGTGGGTTAATAGCTCGGGCTCGTCTCCAAGTGGTGGTGTGTATAAAAATGGCATAAATATCCACTTCAATTCATTAACATGTGTGCACATTGCTGTGTATCATACATTATGTCTCCATGAAAAACAAAAACCTCTTTAATAAGATATTTTAAATAAAAACAAGAATGTGGTTATCAGGGGGTAAGCAGGGGGAGTATAAATTGGGAGATTGGGATTGACATATACACAGTCCTATAAATAAAATAGCTAACTAATAAGGACCTACTGTATAGCACAGGGAACTCTATTCAGTACACTCTAGAGGCCTATATGGGGAAAGAATCTAGAGTGGGTACATGTGTATGTATAATTTATTCACTTTGCCGTACACCTAAAACCAACACAACATTGTAAATAAACAATGTTGATTTACTCCAATAAAAATTAAAACTGACAATGAAAAAAGTAAAATGGATGGGAGAGGAAAACACAGGGGAAAAAAAATTTTTTTTAATTTAAATAAAAATAAGAAGAGTGCAGGCTATGGAGTCAGATCATAGATGCACGACCAATCAACAATCTGACCATGGCTGAGTTACACAGTGTTAGTCACTCAGTCGTGTCCATCTCTTTGCGACCCCGTGGATTGTAGCCCACCAGGCTCCTCTGTTCATGGAATTCTCCAAGAATACTGGAGTGGGTAGCCATTCCCTTCTCCAGGGGATCTTCCCAACCCAGGGATCGAACCTGGGTCTCCCACATTGCAGGCAGATTCTTTACCATCTGAGCCACTAAGTTCTGCACTTCTTCATCTGAGCCTGTAAAACAGAAAGGAAGCTAACATCTACCTCACAGTAAGAATGTGTGTAAAGCTCTTCAAAGGGTGTCTGACAAATCCTATGCACTCGATATTATAATTTTATCAGTAAACACAAACTATATAAATAAAGAAATTGGGTCTCAGAGAGGGCAAGTCACACGCCCGTGGTCACACAGCAAGAGAGTAGCCGTGCCAGCCTTCAACCCAGGCTGAGGCTGATTTCCAAACCGGTGCTCTTCCAATTTGCCTCCATACCTCTCAAGTGACTCCTGCCTTGTAAATTCACGTGTTGTGTACCCGCCACCCCCGCCCAGCAACCCAGGACTCACCCAAGTGCCTTGACCTCACCAGACATACAGAGGACTTTCAATAACTGCCTACTGCATGAATGAACAAATGTCACAGACCATCTGCTGAAGTCTCCCTGGGCAAATACATCTTTTTCAACTTTCTAACGACTTGAAGCGTCTTTCCTCCCCGGCTCCCTTGGGCCTCCTAAAACTTCAGGAGGAGGCAGCAGCCCTCGGAGCCTCGTCTCTGTCTCAGGGCCAACAATCAATGGGGGATTAACATCCATAAGTTACAAGACGCTGTGATGATTTTTACTATTCCACTTAAAGCCCCAGGATCCATAATGTTTTCTCGACGTGACCCCAAGACTGAGTCACTTCGTGGTCATGGGCTCCATCTTTGCACCTGGAAAGGAGCAGAGTAACACCTGCCTGGTCTCCCTTCCAGGGCATGGGAGGCAAAAAGGAGAAAGTTGGTTACAAGAGTAAGTCTATTATCAGAGAGCCATAGTTAAATCCCACATCTATCCATGATCTGCCTCTTGACCTTGAACTAGAGAACCTTCCAGAGTCTCCATTTCTGTATCTTAATAAGGTGAATATTAAGATGTTCATGTATATAATGTTTTTCTTATTGGAAGATAATTGCTTTGCAATGTTGTGTTGGTTTCTGCCATACAACAATGCAAATCAGCCATAACTATATATACATATATATATATATACCCCCTCCCTTTTCAGCCCGTCTCCCACCCACCACAGCCCACCCCTCTAGGTCATCACATAGTGCAAGGCTGGGATCCCTGTGGCATACAGCAGCTTCCCACTAGCCAGCTATTTCACACGAGTGCTAAGCCGCTTCAGTCATGTCCAACTCTTTGCGACCCTCTGGACTGTAGCTTGCCAGGCTCCTCTGTCCCTAGGATTCTCCAGGCAAGAACACTGGAGTGACATGCCCTCCTCCCAGAGGATCTTCCTGACCCAGGGATCGAACCCGTGTCTCTTTTGTCTCCTGCGCTGGCAGGTGGATTCTTTACCACTGGCGCGTGGTAGTGTCTATATGTCAGAGCCACTCTCTCAATTCATCCCCCCCGCCCCACTTCCCCTGCTGTGTGCGCAAGTCTGTTCTCCGTGCCTGCATTTCTATTCCTGCCCTGCAATACTGGCTTTATGGGCACTTGTGACAACTTAGGGCGCTTGAGAATACATTATGTATTAAATAAATGGAAACTATTCCCACCCTTTATTCCAAGGCTTCATGGCTTTGAAAACCTCTTTTATTCACTCAGGAAAATAGGAGACTGGGCCTTCTTACCTGTGCATAACTGTAAGGCACATTTTGGTTTTGGAAACAATATGAGAAGTCATGTGCCTTGGCATTAAGGAGAGGGAGTAGTGCTATTATCATGATCAACAGAAATGCACTTTGTTAACTACTAAAAAATACCAAGGAGGGCAAAGAAAGTAACCAAAATGGGAAGGTGCGCCTCTTCTCACATCCTTTATGAGTCCTGAAATGAAGGCTCAGAGAAGTCAATCATCTGCCTTATGTCACACAGCAAGTGACTCTCAAATCAAGTTTTATTATTATTATTATTATTATTATTTATTTTTTGTTTCATTTTGCTTTTCTTTGCTGCACTTTACTTGGATTGATTTAGTTACATTTTAGCTCCAAAGTGTAGCTCCAAAGAACAAAAAAAAAGGCCATTGGAGATCTCCTGGCCCATCCCCCTCACTTACATGTGAAGGGGGGGACACCCAGAAAAGGTGAGCCCTTAAAGAAATCCAGAGAGACTGTCCAGATTCAGCTGAGCATCCTTTCTGCTATACCATGATAGATTCACAAAAAGGATTACCCATCACATGCTGGTCCGTCTAGAGCAGCTCCATCAGCAACAGGCCTTGAACAAAGGCCACCCAGAGAGTGGGGGGGGGGGGCCCATTAATGGCCCCTGCTTTCCAGTTTGGTCATCTCACCACTACTAGCCATCATGGCCACACAGGAGTTCTTGCAAGGGTGGTGAAGGCATCCTCCCCAAAGGCAGAGGCTGCTGAAATGGAGTCGCCTCTCTTCGCCCCTCTTCCAAGGTTTGGCTGTGTTTACTCTGTTCACAAAGTGGCTTCCTGTTTCGAAGAGGAATGAGCTTTTTAAAGGGTTATAAATGTGACTCAAAAGGTTTTTTGGACATCAAATGGCTCGTAAAAAAAGGAACTTTGAGACAATTTCAGCATAAATGAATGAAAAACATTCGGTGTGTGCCTCTAACCCTTCTGTTGCACCAGAATGTTCTGGCAAGAGAGGAAAGTAGAAGTGGCCAGTGGTTTGGGTTTCACTGTATCTGGAACTTGAGTTTCCGAAGTCTGAAAATGTACTTTGTAATCGCAGACCAGAACATATTTGAGGAGAGAGTTCACCTCGTATTAAACTAGTTAAAAATAAAATTGAACTGAGGGAAAGTATTTCCACATTTTTAAAAGTCTGTTCTGTCTCAGTGATTTCATTTCTATCATAGGTTTCCTTTTCTTTTTTCTTTCTGGTGTTTGGCCATGCCTCTGGGCTTATGGATCTTTAGTTCCCCAACCAAGGATGGAACCCATGACCCCTGCAGTGAAAGTGTGGAGTCTTAACCACTGGACTGCTTTGGAATTCCCTATCATACATTTCAACTCATTCTCCTAAAGCTGGTTGCTCAGTGTCAGCATCATTGATATTGAGGCAGGTGATTCTTGGCAGTGGAGGCTGCCATATATAGCATCCTGAGCAGCAACTCTGGTCTCCACTCATTAGAAGCCCGGAGTGCCCTCCCCCAAACTGTGATGATAAAAAATGCCAAATGTCCCCTGGCAGGCAACTTGCTCCCCGTTCATTGAAAAACCATTGTCTAGAGACGTAATTCACTTATCTAGTGTGTTCCAGAGGCAATAATGTCAAAGTGAGGGTAGAAATCGGTGACTAGATGACCTTCAGGGAAAGGAAACAAAATTAAATTATAATAGGACAAGTAAAATACCTTTCGTGTATTTCCACGAAAGGTATATGCAAATTATCATTGGCCATATAATATCTTTTGCAGTAGGGTAATCCAGAAGGGCCACTTAGCCAAGCCACACAAATGTCTTCCTTCTTTCCTTCCCCCCCTCCTTTCTTTCTCTTTCTTTTCTTTTGAGGGAAAAATCCAAGTGTGTAAGAAAATTTCTGTCAAAACACTAACTGAACAATCTGACATTAAATCTCTCCCTGCTTCTTTGGTAATAGCAGGCCAAAAAGTAAAAACAACAACAACAAAAAAAAAACCACATCATTTGTCCTGGAGTTTTACTATCTAATCTGGTAGCTGCTAGCTACATCTGGCTGTTTAAAATAATTAAATTTTTTAAAAATGTAGTTGCACTAGTCACATTTCAAGGGCCCAGAAGTCACACGTGACTAATGTCTACCATATTGGACAGCCCAGCCGTTGAACATTTTCATCATTGCAGAGTGTTCTACCGTTACCCAGAAATGTTATACTTCCAGGATTCTGATGTTAGGTTGACAGTTGTAGAGCCCTTCTCTACAGGTCACCCTCCCATGTCTTGGTAAATGTGTGTGCGGTTGTAAGTGTGGTGCATATCATGTCTAAAAGATTTGGGTTAACAAACTTTAGAGCTTCTCCGTAGCAGTTCTGAACAGGCATGGCACCAGTACTCCGGGCCCTGAGTTGATTTATCTTGATGTTTGGTTGAATTCCTCACATTTTGGGTCTCTTTGGTAACCTTTTCACCCCGTTCTTTTTTAAGGTGGCTGGCTGGCTGTTATAATTCATCATGAACGCATCTCACTCTAGGCCTGGCTCCCCTGACAGAACGAACAGCCGGTCTCCAAGAGGTCAAAGACATTTTTCTCTCTTCGTCTTTCTCAGTTTCCAGCATAGATTTGTCACTCTGAGAAAGCATGAATTCTGGATTTGATGTACTTTAATTGATTTCACCCTCGACAAGTCAGACTGTCCATCAGCTCGCTCCTTGGGCTTCCCTGAACTTTGCTTAAGGCTAAGGCTTTCATCTGTCCCTGGACCCAAGCTGTCACCAAGCAATTTACTCCCCTTTCCAGCCCCCAGGAGCCATCTCATTTTCGTTCCTCTGACTCTCCTGGGGGAAGAGAAGGAGTTGAGGGAGAACACAGGGGAGAGATGGTAGATGAAAGAAAATTAGGACAGGATAAAAGAAAAAAGGATGGATGGGAAAACCCTCATCAACTGTCCCCTCTTCTGGTGAACTGGTCTGATTGCTTTGTCTGAATTGTTAACAGAGTGAAATCAGGGTTAGAATGAGGAGTGTCTAGATGAATGGATGGATGAATAGAAGGATGTATGGATGGACAGACAAATGAATGAATGAATGAATGGATGGATGGATGGACGTATGGATGCACACTTTAACTGAAGGGCAGACAGAAAGCCACATGGATGAATGCATGAATAAATGAAAAAAATGGCAGGCACAGTCACTAATCACTGGATATATCCAATAGGTCCATTAGAACTTAAAATGTTTATGTATTATCTGGCATGTGCTAGAAACTGTGATATGCGTGTTCAAAGGGTGAGAAAATATACATAGTCCCTGTCACTGAAGAGCTCTCACCCAGAAACGGATGAGGAGCATATAACGATAAGAAGTTACAGTTTAGTCTGTATTAAGAGAGCTTCCAATACAATAAGAATAAAGGAAGAGGACTGAATTTTAGAGATAGCTCATTGAAGCTCAATAAATAACCAAATTAACAAATGCTGAAGTATTTTCTGGGAGCAGAAACCCAGAGAGCCTCTTCAGGGCTATTCCTAGGTCTAATTGTAAATTGTGTGGGTTGCCTCTCCCTGAATTCCCTGTTTCTTCTCCATCCATGCAGAGGGTATGGGTGTATGTTGGCCTAGCTCTTCTTAATGAATAAACATTAAGCTATAAGGAATTGGCTTGTTAGATTACTTCTCCCAGGCATCTGTGTATTTTGAAAGAGGACTTAGATCATCAATGAAATAATTATTTGAGAGACCAGAACTGTACACTTAGTTTAGCCTTCAGTGTGGTTCTAGCAAACTAAAACTACGCGGTGACCTGAAAACAGCTGATAATTTGCCAGGTGATGTCTGGTGATGAGGCTGATAAACCAGGTAACCATCTGGAACTCCATGGTTAGTGATGTAAAGCAGTTACTTCAGCATAAGTCTCCAGACGGACCAACTTGTTTTCTCACCCACAAAGCCTGGTATGTGATCGCTGGTCTGATTTCATGATAGAATTAATCACCACCACCCACTCCTGAAACCTGGGTGCTGTCCATGGTTCTAGATGATTTCAGGTGTGTTGTGGATTTCTACTCTGAAAACTACAACGAGGGCCAAACTTGACAGTGATCTCTTGCAAAAAGTTCTATTAAAGGGACAATTTTAGATTGACTGCCAAGAGTTCCATAAGGGATGATGACTTTGGATGTGAAAATAAACTTGTTAAAGAGAAATGTAAGACTTGATGTAGTCCTGAATTCAAATCCCATCTTTTTAATATATTTATTTTTGACTGCTGGGTCTTCATTGCTGCTTGCGGGCTATCTCTAGTTTCAGAGAGCAGAGGCGACTCTCTAGTTGCAGTGCACAGGCTTCTCATTTTGGTGGCTCTCTCATTGCAGAACACAGGCTCTCTAGTTGCATGGGTTTCAGGAGTTGTGGTGCATGGGTTTAGTTGCCCCTGAGGCATGTCGGATCCTAGTTTCCAGACCAAGGATCAAACCCGTGTCCCTTACACTGGCAGGCAGATTCTTAAATCCCATCAAAGCCCATCTTTAATCACCTCCCTGTGTCTTAGCTTTCTGTAGTCATAATTAACTGAAATAAAGAGAGGGAGCAGAGGATAGTGGATAAGACCAGGGACTGTGGCAATAATCGGCATGGTTTTAAGCACCGAAGGCCACATTTAAGTTTGTGACTTTAGGAAATATACCCCATCCTCTTGTGTGTCACTTTCTTTAACAATAAATCAGTAGTGGTGATAATATCCCATATTCATAGGTTTATCAGATGAGGATGGAATAAGTATATTAGTTGCTCAGTCATGTCTGACTCTTTGCGACCCCATGGTCTATAGCCTACCAGGGTCCTCTGTCCATGGGATTCTCCAGGCAAGCATACTAGAGTAGGTTGCTATTCCCTCCTCTAGAGGATCTTCCCAACCCAGGATTGAACCTGGGTCTCCTGCATTGCGAGCAGATTCTTTACTATCTGATGTACAAGGAAGTCCTAAGCACATACTAAGTACTCATTAAATATTTCTTGTTGTTTGCTGTTATAGGATTATGTCCACATCACGGGTTATCATGTGTCTGGACGCTTTACTACGAGACTTGGCTTTATCAACAGCTTTTTCCTTTAGTTATTCCTTCATTTTTCCACTTAAGTCAGAACATATTCACCAAAGATATGGGCCTGCTCCTAAATTCTCTAAACAGCGGAGGCAAATATTGATCTGGGAGGACTCCTTGATAAATATCCACTAGATGAAAGAGTAGACTTTGTTAACTTTTAGGACTATTCCAACTTTATTTCCATAAAATTGAATTAAATCAAGCTGAACTGAGTTAAATTGAATGTGCTGAAAACACTTTAAACTACCTTTGGTTCTGTTAAATTTTTTTTTTCTGCTTTTATCTGTTCTTGAGTTTTTCTTGTGCGTTCTACTTCTAATGAGAATTTTGAGAATTTTACAACTGAATATCACATGAAGCATAAATGGAGTTTCCTCCACCTGGGCCTGAAACACAGCAGGTGTGTGGCATAAACATTCAGTGTAGACATGAACAGAGGATTTTAAATGACATTATAATTTCTACATCTATTTTTGCTTCTTATCAATTTTCAGTTGCTGGGAGCAGGAGACCAGCGGTGGTGAGTAACTCAATAAAATTCTAAGTTGGCTTTTAGTAGGGGGTAGGGGAGCTAAATAACAATGCACCCCAAACCTTCCTTCATTGACTTCATTATTTCTTGAGCCTTCAATTCAGCGACTAATCCATCCCATTTATTTGCTTTAGCCTCAAAAAGCAGCCCCACGTTCCATAGGGACGAAGCTTTAGAATCTCGAGAATGAATAGCTCTGACTAATTGATGTAACCAAGGTCTGTCTGTCCATCAGCAGCTCCATCTGTCTGCCTTTACTTAAAAAGGCGCTTCCTTCAACTCAGGCTTTTCCATGAAATGGTTCTAGCTATTGGGAAATAAATTCTGGTTGAATATTTCCACCTTCATTCTTGTTTAAAGAAGAGAAAGTGGTCTCACTCAGACAACTTGAATAGAGATGTGCTTTAGCAAGATCCCATGAACCCACCTTCTGCACCACAGCAAGGCATGCACTGTGTAACTTCCTGCATTGCTGAGTCTGCAAGCTGCTGGCATGGAAGTCACAGCCCAGGAGGAACTGTGGCACTTTTTAATGTGTCTTGATGTTGGACTGCCTAGCTATTTTTTTTTAAGCAGATTTATGCCGCATTTTAAAAATCCATTATGCTACATTATGGGCTTATTGTCAATCCAGATAATGTTGATCAATTTCAACCTTCCAAAATCTGCATTTATAATTGTGTCATGTAATCAAAATTGTTTCTGCATGTCTCTGTCGAGACATTTATAAAATTATAAATAGGAATTATTGATATGTGTCACAAGATTCTTGATTATTTTGAATGTCTAATTTATACCAGCACACACTGTTTTTTTTTTTTTCTTTTTGTCTCTTCATAGACTGTAAGTCCATAAAGATAACTTTACCTTTCTTGATAGAAAATAATTTTGGGGTAACTATAAATTAGTATGTTCATAACTGGTAGTGTTTATTATAAAATTTTGGCAATTGAAAGAACAAACTGAGAAAAAAATTAAAATCAACTCTAATCACATCCCTTAGAGATAGCCACTGTTATTTTGGTATATTTTATTTTTGTCAGTATGAGGGTATATGGTGTGTGTGTGTGTGAGTATGAGCCATTTGCAACAACTTGGATGGATTTTGAGGACACTATGCTAAGTGAAATAAGTCAGACAGAGAAAGACATATACTGTGTTATCTCACTTATATACGGAAACTTTAAAAGTCAGGCTCAGATAAACAGAATAGAATGGTGGTTACCAGGGTGGTGGGGGGAGTGGGAAGATACAACAAGTTCAGACAACAAACTTCTAGTTGTAAAATTAACAAGTTCTGGGGATCTAATGTATAGCATGATGATTATAGCTAATAATACTGCTTTATATACTTGAAATTTGCTAAGAGAATAGCTCTTAAAAATGTTCTTACCACAAAAAAAGAAACGGTAATAATTCAACAGGATGGATGCGATAGCTCATGCAATGGTGGTCATCATTCTGCAATATATAAATGCATCAAATTAACACACTGTACACTTTCAACTTACACAGTGTTATATGTCAATTATATCTCAATAAAGGTGGGGGAAAAGTATCTTGGGTACAAGCAATGGAAGGCATAACACTGGAATGGTTTTTAATATTTATTTACTTACTTTATTTTTTATTTGGCTGCATTGGGTCTTAGTTGCAACCTGCGGGATCCTTCATTGCAGCACACAGATTCTCTAGTTGTGGTGCGCAGGATCAGAAGTTAGGCAGGATCTCAGTTCTCCAAACAGGGATCAAACCCATGTCCTCTGCATTGCAAGGAGGCTTCTAAACCACTGGACCACCAGGGAAGTCCACAACACTAGAATGTTTTAATTCCCATTGGTTACTCTGTAAATTTGTCCCATCAGTTGCTTACTGGGTGTTTACAATGAACCAGATCCTGTTATGGATACTGAAGAAACAGCAATAAATAGGATAGTCAATGTAGCTGACATACAACTCAGGGAAGGAGATAGGGAACAAGTAAGAAGACAAGAAAATATCAGTTACTGGGACTTCCCCAGTGGTCCAATGGCTAGGACTCTGTGCTCCCAACACAGGGAGCCCGGGTTCCATTCCTGGTTAGGGAACTAGATCCCACATACCACAATGGAATGAAGATTGAAGATCCTACATGCTGGAAATAAGATCCAGCACAGACAATTAAATAAATGTGTTTTAAATGAAAATATCAGCTACTAATATTTGTTAAGAAAATAAAAAGGGAGATGGAATAGGCAGTGATGAGGTAATGTGACTGAGCAGCAAGGAAAATGTCTATGTTTCCTTGGAGCTGTGGTTCTCATTGTTTATTGGGTCTCCATCACCTCCATTGAGAATCCAGTGACTTCTCTATAGTGTCTCTCGCCCCCAAAATTGATACACACAAAGCTCACACACTGCTCAGATTTTCATGCATTTTAGTATTAGGTATTCATCTAAGCCCTGTCTTTGATGGTCGCATTGTGGTAGCCAAAACACAAGTGAGAAATATGCAGTCTGTTGCTTTCGTCGGGATAGCCACAGCACATCACCTCTCTGATCTGGAAAAGCAATCGCCTGAACTCCCCGGAGTCGGTGCCAGCATCGTTAGACACAGGAGCAGTTTGCCCTGTTGTCTCCGGCAGAGGCTGCTGTGTTCTCCACTAGAATCCCCTTTGGCATAGTAGAAAGTTGTGGTTTAGAAGCCACCCCCTGAACAAACACAACAGTTCCCAGAAGACCTCTTCCCCGTGGGGCCGTCACGTGACCCATTCTCGCCAATGAAATGTGGGCAGAAATAATATATCACTGTGTCACTTCGAGACCAAGTCTCTTCAGAGTCCTTCTCCTTGCCGTGGTTTCATGTCTGCCAGCTGAACCTCTGGAGAGGCAACGTTACAAGATGGAAGACTCCAGAATTCCTGAGCCACTTCTTGAAGGAAAACCACCCACCAACCAGGGAGCTTCACATCAGTTGTGCGAGCAAAATATAAACTTACATCGTGGTAAGCCTCGGACATTTAGCAATGTTCTAAATCATCAGTGCCCAAAGGGTGGTGCCTGAACCAACAGAATCAACATCACCTGGGAATTTATAAGAAATGCAAATTCCCAAGGCCCACTTTTCAGAGGGACTAAAGCAGAAACTCTAGGGGTGGCATACAGCAATCATCGTTCTAATCAACCTTCCAACTGATTCTGGGGACTCTCAGCTTTAGAATCTGGTTTCCTGGTTTTAGATTATGGCCCTGGCATTTACAAGCTATGTGACCATCTACACTAACTTCCCTAGCATCTCAGTATGATGCCGATGTGGATGCCAAGGGGCAGATAACAACAGCAGCTAACTCCTGGGCTGTGACATGAGTGTAAAGGAGACCATCTACATGGAGAGCTTAGAACAGCCTCGGATACAAGGTGAGCACTCAGAAAACTTTAAGTATAATTAATATTTATCAAACTGAGAACCCAATCTTGGCCTCAAAGTCTGCACAGTGGATTTTTCATTTCTCCCTTCTGTTTAATGTGATTCCCTGACCTGCACAAGTCTCTGTACACAGCTGCTATGCCAGGCACTCATTCCATCAGCAAATGATTCCTGGGATCCACCCATGAGCTACGTAATCATGAGATAGATCTGAACCTGCAAGATAAAATAAGATAGACTTGGACTTCCCTGGTGGTCCAGTGGCTAAGACTCTGTACTCCCAATGCAGGGGACCTGCGTTCGGTCCCTATTCAGGGAACTAGATCCCACATGGCACAACAAAGATTCCATGTGCCATAACCAAGGCCCTGCACAGCCAAATAAATTTAAACAAACAAACCAAAAAAAAAAAAGTAGACAGAACACCTGCCCAGTGACAGTCCACTGACCTGGCAGACGTCAGTGTGGCCAGACCATCAAGGACACTGAACAAGCAGGTGGCTGAGTTGAGCTCTGGGAAAGTGGAACCAACCAGTATTTCCACCTTAAGCAAACTTCTGGCTGATCTTTTTTTCCATCCTGGCAGAACGATGCCCTTGCTTTCTCAACAGCCTCCCTGTGTGTGAACTAATTCTTTGAATCTATGTTCTCTAAAATATGAAGCTCGGTCATTAATCCAAAAGCTGTGGAAAGAGCTCTGATACCAGGTGGAAGCATATTTTTTGAAAGGAGGGAGTACTTTGAAAACTAACCCGTCAGGGCAGTTAGTAAAATTTCCCAATGAACAATGCTTGGGCAAAGGGAGGGCTGGGTGCCTCTGCTTTGATTCTTGCTCAATTAAGATTGGTCACAGGACCAACAGTTTTGTTTCCTTGACCAAGTGGTACCCATCACCCCATTTTGAGGACTTGCACTTGCTCTTAAAGGAACCAAAGCAACAAGTTCCCCTCGCCCCGTTTTGAAGGCTCTTGATCAGCTTTCATTCTTAAAGCCCCAGCCTTTGTCAGCTTAGATTCTCCACCATTTGGTGGGCAAGAGGGAGTGTGCTCCAAGCAGCTTGCCAGCTTCTCCATCACAGCTGCAGCGCTCCACAGATACTTTGCTGAGGAAATGCAAGGAATTTTACAAGAATCACCCTAACCTCACAGAATCTGTGAACTCGTGGCCCTCCTCTTCTTTCACAGGAGATCGAATTTCTCTCTGACTATCTTTGTCAGGGCACAAGGACAACCGACTGGCTTCTGAGACTCCTCTAGACTCTCAGATGTATACAGTAGGCAAGGGAAGACACACACACACACACACAGAGAAATCTGTGCCCATGGCAGACATCAATAATCAATCACAGAACACATGTTCCAAGTCAGAATCCATCCTCCCAGTTTGCCAATGTGCTCAAGACAACCAGCAGTAATAAATCTCAGGGGGCCCCTTGGACCTATTTGCCACTCTAATTTAAATCGGCCCCTTGGAGGCTTCCCTGGTGACTCAGTGGCAAAGAATCTGCCAGCCAATGCAAGAGACACGGTCTCCATCCCTGATCCAGCCCAATCCCATATGCCATGGAGCAACTAAGCCCATGTGCCACAACTACATGTACTCGAGAGCCTGGGAACTACAACCACTGAAGCCTGAGTGCCCTAGAGCCTGTGCTGCACAACAAGAGAAATCACTGCAATGAGAAGCGCAGGCATGAGCACCAAAACTGGAGTAGCCCCCGCTCACAGCGACTAGAGAAAGCCCACGTGCAGCAACGAAGACCCCAGCACAGCCAAAAATAAATAAAATTATTTCTTTAAAAGCATCCCCTTTACATAAAATAAAGCAAAAGCCTAGGGACTGGAAATGACCTACCAAATTTCAAATAGCATGCATGAGTCAGAGCTGAGGTCAGAACTCAAGCATGCCCAATTCCTAGTCCTATGCCCTTTTGTGGCAAGAGTTCATCATGTTCCTTGACATCTCTATAGATCCACCCCCACCTCTCCAGATTAAATTGGACTAAATAAATGACCTCTGTAATGTTCCAGTGGCTAACTTTCATCTCCTACCAGTATGCAAGATAAATGGTGTATTGGTCAGCTATTGCTATAGTAATGCTGCCTAACAAATAACTCTACAATCCAGTGGCTTAGAGCAATAGCATTTTGCTTACACTAATGGATGTGCAATCAACTGGGGTTAAGCTGGCATAGGCTTGGCTTGGCTGCATGGCTCCTTGTCTGCTCCACATGTGTTTATACCAGATTACTGGATACAAGGGCAATGACTACTGAGTAGATGCTCTTCTCATGGTAGATTAAGAGAGCTCAAGAGTCAGGCCAATACATGCAAGCATGTTTAAGGACTCAGCTTACATCATTACCCCCCACCAACACTGGTGACCAAAACATGTCACGTAACCAAGCCCAAACTCAACAGCATGGGGGAAATGTTCTCCAACAACAGTGGGAGAGGGAGAGGAGTGAATTTTGCTGCACAATAAGATAAACTACAAAAAATTACTTTCAAAATTGTAAAGAAATCCTCCAGTGAAGGTTGGGATAAACAAAAGCCTTGTTTGACAGCAAGATTATACCAGGGTCTCACTAGAGAAAGTTGATAAGCTTCCATGCACCACCCTTAATCCCCAAGAAAGCTAAATCATATATTGTGTTAATATTGGCTCACTGTTGGGTTTTTTTTTCCTCTGATTCCCCTGCTTTAAGAAAAGCCTGATATGGAAATTGTCATCCAACAAAAGATAGACCATGAACATTTTAATGGCCAGACACTGAATTCCCTAAGAAAAATTTTTATCTTTCTTAATACTGTTTTACTCTTGGAGTTTTTAAAAATATGGTGCTTCTGAAAGGAAGCATTGAAAAAGTGTGGTGAAGAGTAAAACATCGGAGGGGGAGAGAGAGACAGCCAGCTTCAAAGTTAAATCCATCACTTCCTGGCCAGGTGACCGTGGGCATTTGTATAATCTTTCCAATCTTCAGTTTTCCACTTTGTAAAAACAAGCATAGTCATGTTTGTCTTCCAGGGTGCATATTAAGTAAGATAAAGTAAGCAAAATGCCAAGCCAATGTTAGATAATCAACACATTGTGTTTTTTAAAAAAGATTCTCTTAAATTGCTGAATTTTCTTGATGCAATAGCCAATTGTTGTTATTGTTTAGTCGTTAAGTCATGTCCAACTCTTTTGCGACCCCACAGACTGTAGCCCACAAGACTCCTCTGTCCGTGGAATTTTCCAGGCAAGAATACTGGAGTGTGTTGCCATTTCTTCCTCCAGGGGATCTTCCCGACCCAGGAACTGGACCTGTGTCTCCTGCATTGGCAGCTGAATTCTTCACCACTAAGCCACTAGGGAAGCCCAGTAGCCAGTTGTGCTACTCATCAAATATTTCTAATGCTCTACTTTCTAGGTACTTGGAAGAATTGTACATCTCTGCCCCTTCTGAAGTTAGGCATGGTCATGTGACTTGCTTCAGCCAATGAAATATGAGCAGAGGGATATGTGTCACTTTGTCACTCAATATGTGTCACTTTGAAGCTCTGAGAGCTGTGATAAGTGAGTCTCCATGTTCATTTCCCACTGCTGTCGTAGCCATGGAAGCACGTCAAGGTGAACTCTCTGCTAGTCTGGATCTCTGAAAGATTTCAAGGAGTAGAATGCCTGCCCTCACCCCCAGGCCAACGTGCATCGTACATGAAGCATGAGAGAGAAATAAACTCTTGTTACATTAAGCCACTGAGGTTTGGAGCTTTGTAATTGCAGCATAACCTACCCCATACACTGCCTCCTACACTTGGGATTATTAAATATGATCTATTTACAGAAATATTATGGGGCCATCTTTTCAGCAAGATTTACCCTGCATATAATTCAGTTATGGGGCTTCCCAGGTGACTCAGTGGTAAAGAATATGCCTGCCAATGGAAGAAATGTAGGTTTAATCCCTAGGTCAGGAAGATCCCCTGGAGAAGGAAATAGCAACCCACTCCAGTATGCTTTCCTAGGTAATCCCATGGACAGAGGAGCCTGGTAGATTACAAAGAGTCAGACATGACTTAGTGACTAAACAACAACAACCCACTTATACCGGCCCATTTACCAGTACATCCCCATATCTGCAGGGTACTCCAATAACTCAAGAGACAAAATAAAAAGTGACCTGGGTGTCATAGAATGAGGGTTATGCATTTAATGTGGTTTAAAATGGCAACCATGTATTCATTTCTCATGATTCTATGAGAAGGCTGGCTGGTCTTGCTGTTGTGAGCTGAGTTTGAGTGATTTAGGTTGCACTTGCTTTTGTGAATACAGTCAGTTGGGAGCTGGCTGGGGACTGGCTGATCTAGAATGGCCTCAGTTCACCTCCCTGTATTTCTCACATGCTTCCAGCACGCTGTGCCACGTTAGTTCGCAAGGTGATGGCAGAGGTCCCAGGGTGAGCAAAGCAAGATGAAATTAGCGCTTTTCAAAACTTGGCTTGTGTCACATCTGCTAAGGTCTCATTAGCCAAAGCAAATTACATGGCCAAGCCCAGGATCAAGGTGTAAAGCAAAAGGGCTTTATTCTAAATGGGAGAGGTGAAGACACCCAGGCAATAGACCTCCTCTACATCCCCTGATGGGTAAATAAGAAGTGGTGATGTCTAGTATCTAGGCCTAAATAACTGCTGACCTACATGGGAGAAGCTGAACAATAGAGAAAAGTTACTTCTTAAGCAGCATGTTAGACAGCATCACCGACTCAATGCACATGAATCTGAGCAAACTCCAGGAGCTAGCGAAGGACAGGGGAGCCTGGCGTGCTGCAGTCCATGAGGTCACAAAGAATTGGACACAACTTAGTGACTGAACAACCACAAAAGAACACCATGTGAGAGTAGGAGAAACAAGGGTTGTGACTTAAGAGACCTGACTTTTTTTTTAAAGTATTTATTTGGTTGCACCAAGTCTTGGTTGTGGCATGTGGGATCTTTTTTGTGGCAGCATGCAAACTCTTAGTTGCAGCATGTAGGGGGTCTTAGTTCCCTGACCAGGGGGTTGAACCTGGGTCCCCTGCATTGGGAGCTCGGAGTCTTAGCCACTGGTCCACTAGGCTTTTGAGTCCTGATTCTTCATTTTATGGGTTCTTGAAAGAACAGACTTCTTCTCCTTTCTGGCTTGCAGTTCCCTCCCTGGAAAATGATTTGGAGACAAAACACTGGATGTGCAAAACTAGACACTCACAGGCCAGAGCAGGCCTGCACATTGTTTGGCTTTCACAATATTCTAATGTAACATATCTTTGCATGTTTTCACTTGGGACATTTCAGACAGAAATCTGGGTTTCTGATTCTCCTCAAAAGAGTTGGAAGACCCAGCAAAGTCAGGGCAACACTCCAGGATGTCAACGACGGCTGTGATGGCTGTGAGCCCTCAATGGGGACAATCGTTCTCTACTATCTGGTTTCCTATAGCTTGTCTCCCAGATGCCAAGCCTTGTCTTCCACTTGGCTGCACTCATCAAGTACTGACATTCACCGTGGGTCCCTGGAGATATTTGGATTGGGGCCCCTGGATCAATTAATGTGGTGCTCAGACTCTTGTGAGTCCATGGGATTTTCCCTGGGTCCTTCATTGTCCCAAATCACTTTAGAACTTCCCCTTTCAACTCCCCGTGACATTAAGCCAGTGGACTTTGACCCTTAGGGAGACTCAAATCCTTTTGAAATTCTAATATCTGTGAACCCTCTGGCCAGAAAAACGCCCACATGAGCACACGCAGACACAGGGGTAGGCACACACACCATGCACGCACACCCACAGAGAGACACAATATCACGTACGTTTTGTCTGTGAACTTCAATTACTTTATAGGCAGTGCAGTCCATCTGTCCTACAGTCTATGGTAAACCCCAAGTTCTCCGTCAAAATCCTCCCACACAGCCTTGCCTAAACAGCTTTGACACCTAGGCAGGACTCCAGAAAACCTCCTCTTCTGTGAATTTCTTATAGTCAGAGGTCACCGTCTGGTCCCAGCTCCCTCGCTGACTCCCATTGATGCTTTCAAAGAGCAGAGAGAAAAACAAGTGAGCCACAGTCAAGTGACCCACGCTGAGAAAAGTGCAGGGGCCAGCGGGGCCCTGACCTTCCTGTGTAGGTAACAAATTGGATGCCATGTTTGCACCGGCCCTGGAGGGAGGGAAGGAAAGGGGGAAGCGGGGAGGAGGAGGGCACCGTGGGATGGAATTGGGGTTACAGGGGTCAGCAGCCTTTGCTTTAGGCATCCACACAACAAGTCCAGCCACCCCTTCTCAGGAAACAGCCACCGCTGCAGGGCATGGGGAGAGGAGCAGCTGGAGGTCAGCAGAGGCCAAAGCATGCACACACACAAGTGTGCGTTTGTGTCCTTGTGTGTGTGTGTCCATACCCGGCCATGGGCAGGGGGAGTCATTGAATAGCATTCTGTAAAGAGATCTCCAAGGATCCTCCGATCCAATGCCCACTGCTTAAACACACAAGGTATAACATAATTATTATTTTTGCCTCCAGCAACACTCGGAGACAGTGTCATTTGACCTTCAGATACACAGTTTCTGGAGTTAAGCTCCCTGGGCTCAAATGCTCCCTCTGCTACTTAACAACTGTGAGATTTTGGAAGATAATACAACCTTTAGGTGCCTCGGTTTCTATTTAGAAAGAAAGGAAGATGGTAGTAACGACTTCCTCGTGTATTTTTGAGAACTATACAAATGAAAGTATATAAAACAGGTAGAAACATAAGCACAAACTTAATTATTCATTCAACAGACACACACAGAGGACCCTATACATGATGTATTAATTTTCTTGAACATCTACTTAAGGGCAAAGCAATGTTCATTCTGCATCCATTATATTATTTAATTCTCCCCCAAAGCCCTGGCAGGACAAACACATTTTATTGAAACTGTGGCATGGGAGCTTGGGTCTCTTGCCAAGGGTTAACCCAGTAACAAACGGTGGAATCTGCCATATCTGTTCATTCCAAAGCCCTGGTTCCTAATCAATTCATTATGGTCTCCAATTTGTCCTTGGATGTAAAACATCTAGGTCAATGTTTGATACCTGAATGGAAGAATGGATGAGTGTATGGATGGATGGATGAGTAAATGAATGAATGAATGGGTGGATGAATGACTGAGTGAATGTGTGGATGGATGAATGAATGAGTGAATGAATGACTCTGCCATGCTTCCTTCAACTTGTCTTTCCACTTTAACCTTCTATCCAGAGACACCCTGGAGTAGGAAATGGCAGCCCACTCCAGTATTCTTGCCTGGAAAATTCCATGGACAGAGGAGCCTGGCAGGCTGTAGCCCAGGGGGTCACAGAGAGTCAGACACGACTGAGGACACACCAGAGACACACCCCTTATCTCCTTCCTATTGTTGCCTGGTCCTATCCCATCAGCCTCCATCCTCACCACTCAACCACAGTCCATCTCTCCTCTTGGCTTCTCCTCCAAAGCAAGGCCCCAAATATTTCTCTGGCGCTGGAGGAAACTCATTCTTTCTGGTTTAATTCACCCCGTCTGGCCTTAATTGCTTTGCCCTGTTGTAAGAAGAGACCTCCCATGGCGACAACCCTGAGGATGGGCTGGGGGGTTGGGGGGGCCGCTGGAGGACTGGGGAGGAAGTCGGGGCAAGCTGTTGAGTGGGGAGTGGATTAGTCAGAGGCCAATGGGGCAACGGAAGTCGGGGTTCTCTGAGCGGGCGGCTCCAGACCCGCCCCTGGTTGTGACGTTTACGATTGAATCTGGGCAGGAGCATGTGTCTGGGGGCTGTGTCGACCTCCCTCGCCTCTACCCTGAGTGTTTGGTCCTGCAGCTCATTAAGCAGTGACACTTAACACATCATCAAACTGCTTTACAGGCAAAGCCCACACAGCTCCTGGCCCCTGGAGTCCCCAGGTAGTGGGGACGATGACCTCCCAGCGACTGGAGCGGGGACGTGGCGGACACACAAGGTGATCAAAGCTCTCATGGGAAAACCAGAGCAAGAATTGGATTAGGGTGCCAGGACCCCTGACCTTCCACCCCCAGGACCGATTAAAAACGAAGGTGTGTAGAGAATAGGGGGTCTGGGGCTCGTGTCATGGGACAAACATGGCATCTGATGTCATGTGAACAAGGCTCAAATCCTGGATTTGTCACTTTGCAGCAGCTGTTGAACAGCGGCCAGGCTTTTAACTCCTCTGACCCTCTGCTTCCTCCGTGAGGCTAATAAGGTCCACCTCGGGGGGTTGTTGCTAGAAATATTGGGATAAGGCATATAAAGTGCTTAACAGAGGGCAGGCCATAAATAATGCTTATTTGAACTGTTTTGTTGTTATTTAATCACAAAGTCGTCTCCGACTCTTCTGCGACCCCACGAAGTGTAGCCCACAGGTTCCTCTGTCTATGGGATTTCCCAGGCAAGAATCCTGGAGGATTGCCGTTTCCTTCTCCAGGGGATCTTCCTGACCCGGGGATCGAACCTGCATCTCCTGCTTTGGCAGGCACGTTCCTTAACACTGAGCCACCAAGGAGCAAATGGTCCCATTGGATCAGGCTGACAATCCTTGGTTTCCTCCACTCAAGTTGTCTTCCAACATTACCGAACATCACAGTAAGAAATGCAACAAAGGTAAGAGTAGTAATAGCGAGTGTCCACCATGAAGCAAGTGCTTTGCCTATGAGTGTTATCTTATTATAGTTTCACAACCCTCGGAGATATTTACAATAATGATTTTATAGACGTGGAGACTGAAGCTCAGAATGGACAGGACGTTAGTCTCACAGGTCCTGGTGGCAGAGTTGAGATGTAAACCCAGATCCATAGACTCTGAGTCCTTGTTCTTTCCAGCACTGGGTAAGTCTTAGCAGGACTATAAGGGACAGCCACAAGTGAACTTATCTGGTGCCTCTGCGGGGTGGGGGAGGGAGGGGACTGTGGTCCACATATTCTGCCCTGAGCTTTCAGAGAGGTCCATCTTAAGTATCTCTCATTTCCAGCCATTCTTCTGGAGTCTCAAACACTTCCTAAATCTCCTTGAAATAGCCCTGGCCAAGAAGGGGCTGCTTTTACGGGTGATGTGTAGTAATGAGGCAGGGTTAAAACCTCATTAGGTCATGGTCCCCTTTTGCATTTCATGGATATTCAGTGACACAAGCAATACCAAACATGTGAATTCCTGGACCCTGCTTTCTGTGCGGCGTTGGAAGGAACACACCTCTAGTCGATTCATGGAAACACGTCCCTAAAATTTTACTTGGGGACATTGCTGGTGGTCCAGTGGCTGAGGCTCTGTGCTCCCTCCATGCAGCGGGCCTGGACTCACTCCCTGGTCAGGGAACTAGATCCTCCATGCCATAACTAAGGATCCTGCATGCAGCAACTAAAAAAGAAAAAAACAAAAAAACCCATGTACCACAACGAAGATTGAAGAGCCTGCATGCTGCAACTGAGCCCAGGCATAGCCAAATAAATAAATAATTTTTTTAAAGAGATACTCCACTAAAAAGCTAAAATAAAATTTTACATGATTTCAGAGGGCTTGTGGCCCTCTGAAACAAAATCTACATCCACCAGATCAAACATCTGGCAGGATGTCCTGAGGTCAAAGAGAGTGAAGTAGGAAATGGGTAGTGATTCAGAAAACAAGACAGTGAATTCCCTTTGGGACCTGATGAGTGGAAAGTGCAGGTTACTATGTTGCATCTCACCAGGACAACATGCAGGTCCAAACTGCTAGCTTGGGAAGGAATTCGGGACTTCAAATTCAGAGTTCTTTATTTCTTCCTGTGTTTCTCTTTTCTTTTTTGCCTCTCCAAGATTTCTTGCATGCTTGATAAATGCCAGCCTCTGTGCTGGACGCCAACGATATCAAAAAGAATAAGAGAATAAGAACACATGTACCCACAGTGGGAAGGGTGGGGAAACCCTGTGATGCAACATGTTAAATAATGTATCAGAGGACACCTGGGCAGCGATAACAAGTCTAGTGATTTGAATGCATGCTAGAGGCTGCTTTAGTCATGAACGTGTGTACCACAAGAGAGAAAATAAATTAACGCTGCAAAGGAGACCCGTAAATGACATTAATCTTCCTCTTTCCAGAAGCGGCGCTCCCCTACTTTCAGTCTGTATGATTCTGATTAAGTCAATGTTTAAATCAAGAGAGAATATGTGATCCAAGACTGATCAGTCAGACACTCGGGTTCTTCCAAGGCCTGTGATTGCCTCAGGAAGGGTCATGTGACTTGAGTCAGAGCAACCAGAGTAGGTGAGATCGCGTTCTGGCACTTCTGTTTGAGCTTTTGTCAAAACAAACTCTTCTCTTTGAATGAGAGTGAGACAGGTGGGACTGGAGCTACCGGAGGATCTTGTGTTCATGGGGCGAGATGACGTCCGGGAACAGCGAAGCCCGAAGGAAGGCAAAGTGAATGACGGATGAGTCTATGTGAGGCTGGGAATCCAGCCAAGACAGAAACCACAGCTAGCTCCTGTTTTAGTTATACGAACATAGAACTGCATATATATGTAAATATAAATATACAAACATACATATGAACATATTTATGTAGATATATATGTAAATATTGTTGTTTAATCCCTAAGTCATGTCCTACTCTTTGTGACCCCATACATTGTGGCCCACCAGGCTCCTCTGTCCATAGGATTTTTCAGGCAAGAATACTGGAGTGGGTTGTCATTTTCCTCTCCAGAGGATCGAACCCGCATCTCCTGCATTGGCAGGTGGATTCTTTACCACTGAGCCACCAGGGAAGCTCATACAAGGAGTGCATGCCAAGTAGCTTCAGTCATGTCCAACTCTTTGTGACCCCATGGACTATAGCCCACCAGGCTCCTCTGTCCATGGGATTTTTCAGGCAAGAATACTGGAGTGGCTAGGGAGGTGCTAAAAACAGGAAAAGATGCAAAGAAATGTGCAGTTTTTTCCTTCCCAGAAACGGACAATAGCAATTGATTAAATGAGCACAATCCCAAAATGCTCTTCTGGGCTCTGTAGAAAGTCAGTAACATCTGTATAGGTATATGCACACAAACACAGTTTTAATTAGATCTTCTGTCCCTTGTTATCCCACTCTCCTGATGTGCTAGCTACACAAGGTCAGTTTGTTTGTTTGTTTTTAATTTGACTGCACTGGTCTTACTTGCAGCATGTGAACTCCGTTGCATCATGTGGGATCTAGTTTCCTGACCGGGGATTGAACTCCGGGCCCCCTGCATTGGCAGTGAGGAGTCTTAGCCATTGGACCACCACGGAAGTCCCCACAAAGTCAATTTGGAAGGCCATCTACTCAGAAGGAGATGCTCAGCAAAGAAGAGGAGGAGTTATTCCGGAGGAACACAGAAGAGGGCTAACACTTGAAATCATGCTTGCACAAACATGCCATGAAAATAAAAAGGATTCCTTGATGTGGTGGAACAGGGGTCATTTACAACCAAATGATTCTAGTTAAAGACAGTATTGCAGTATCTTTGTGCATGTGAAGACTCTGCTTGGGTGGGGGAGGGGGGCGTGGGGTTCCAAGTAGATTAAATTAATTGTTAAAATACTTTATAAGTAACTAACCAAGCTGAGCCAATATGCACACATTCTAGAGCTGTTTTTGAAATTGTCTGAGGGGAAAAAATGTTTTGTTTTTCCACTGAGGTGGCTAAATTATATACATTAAAAAAGCATATAGCTACTGGCAGGCAGCATACCATGACATGGGAAATCCCACCTAAAAATGGGGCTGATGTTGAGGAAACAAAAACCAGTAATGAAATGTTACAGATCAAGTCCAAATGATGCTGCTTTAGCCCCTGGATCTAACGATGCCTGAAGCTACTGCAAGCTTGAACTTTTCAATCAACACAGTCAGTTAGTATTTACCCCCTCCTTGACTGATGCTGTGGCTAGTGCATCTACATCTCCTTGGCAGTCACCTTTACATGTTGACAATTCTTTACAGAAAACAGCCTGCAACCCTCTGCCCAAAGGTGCCTCCCCCAGCCCCTGGCCACAGGAGCACCCTTGGCATCATGCAGAAAAAGCCAAGAATGCCAGGGAGTTAAAACTCCAACAGCAGGTCTCAACTAAGGACTGCAAGGATTGAATAAGTAATTTCCCCAGCCCCCTTGCCCCTCAGTTTGAAAAGATGTTGTATGATATCATCCAGAGTGTGGACCATATGAATTTAAGTTCCACCTGCCCACATTATAACTAGCTTGATAATAAACACCTTTAATCAACGGATGCATGTACTTATATGGCTGAGTCCCTTTGCTGTCCATCTGAAACTGTCACAGCATTGTTCATTGGCTATATTCCAATATAAAATAAAAAGGTGTAAAAAAAAACCCTTATCATCTTCCTTCTCATCCCTCAATTCCCCACTATCTAACCACAGTTCCCTGGAATCATTTCCTAAATAAACCATTTGTACTCATCTCCTCGTCTCAAGATCTGCTTCAAAATAAGATCAATATACTTTGGACTGAATCCAAAATAAGACCCATACTCCCATTTTTTTCAGTCTTAGGCCAGTGTGAACTCTGGGTCTTTATCTCACACCCAGCAAAGCCCCGGCTAATAGACCAGATTTTGAGAAGAATACCCTAAGCACTCGAACCATGCTCTGAGGATATTAACTTCAACAGCCTTATCATAAGCAGAAACTTCTCCATCCACGCTTGATCCACAGAACTCAGCAGAGATGCCACACTCTTCCTTGGGAAGAAGCACTGAGGGGTTCGCAGAGAAAGGGGTGGAGCCTGCATCTGACCAATGGGTGTCGCCGGAGCCTACGGAGAGTGGAAACCTTGGATCTTGTGAAAGGTCCCATTTTCTTTCCTCATAAATGTTGCAGGCTCCCTGCGCCATATATTGCTGTTAATAAATTATACCCCACCCCTCTTTTAAGGCCCTTTTGTTATAACCCTGGCTCCCAGTTCCATTAACTCTCCATTACTTGAACACTTCATTATGACATTTTTTTGCAAGCTGAGAGCATGGCTCCTGACACCCTCAGCCAGGCAGGAGGCAGAGATCAAAATGGCCCATTAAGTTCCTGTGGCCACGGCACAATTTTTTTTTTCCTAGAGTCTATTTTCTGCTGCTTTTAAAATAATGGACTCAAATGTTTCCCTTCTCTAGCAAATTCCCCAATAGCGTGCCAAGGACAGAGCCCAAGATGGAGAGGTTGGAGTGGTCTGAAATGCAAGTGTTTCTTCCTGTCTGAAATGCAAGTGTTTCTTCCTTCACATCCTTCCCCCGCCCCCCACCCCCCAAACAGTGGAAGGTTTATTCCTTCTCAGGGTGAGACCATACTTTTGGGTCATTGACTGAAATGTGCAAACCAGGCAGTGATGATGAGTCATGCTTTAAAACTCCAAGGAACTGTTTCAAATGTCTGATTACAAAATGTTGAGGAGAAGGCTGGAGGCATTGTAAGGTCAAAAGGTAATTCCTCCAGGATCTTCCAAAGCCCAGGTTGTCCAGGGCTATGCTCCCAAAACACCATCTTCTATTTTTTTGTTCCTGGTAGTTTACTGGGGGAATGCAAGCCAAACCACAGGGAACAAAACAATCTGCAAGACATAGAAGGAAAGATAGCACATGGCATTTGCACATGCTCACAAAATACACGTAAGATAGATAGGCACATTAAAAAAAAAAGGCACATACGTAGCTGGTATATATAGCTCTGTGTTTCATGTGCCTTACCTCATTTAATCTTCCTCTCAACCCTAGGAAATGAAAATTATTGTACCCATTTTTCAGAAGGAGAAATCAAGTCACAGAAGAAGTGACTCATCCAAGACCACACAGACGTTAAACATTAGAGTCTGGTGGCAGCTTTGAGCAGCTTCTCAAGATCACGTGTTTAGAAACATATTGCTCCATTGTTTCTTAAATTTCCACTTAGGCAGAAACTGAAACACACATGTACTACACTCGTCATGCATTTTCACAAATATCATACACCCACGACCTTGTTGCCCACACATGATATCAGATGCACTCTCCCTTTAGCCCAGCTGTAATGCTCTCAACCTCAATAGCATAAAAATAAGTCATTTTATTGGGGCCTTGCCATTACAAAGCACTTTCATATACATTAACTCATCAGCACCGAATTCGCTGACAGGGCCAAGACGAGAAATGGACGAGGGAAGTGTAATACATCATGGACCAAAATAATAATTTGACCCTTTAGATAGAGATTTCCATCCCAGGATAAATTACACCTTTTAGCCACATACGGGCAAGATCAATAGTCATATAATCTCCATCCTGGAAGGGATCTTAGAGAGGACAGTCTTAGTCTGCTAGGGCTGCCGTAACAAAACGTCATCGATGAGTGCCTTAAACAACAGAAGAGTATGTCTTACTGTTGTTCTGGAGGCCAGAGGGCTGGGATCATGGTGGCAACTTGGTAGGGATCTGATGAGAATTTCCCTTCTGGTTTGTCCACAGCCACCTTCTGGTTATGTCCTACCATGGCAGAGAGAGAGAGAGAGAGAAAGAAAGGGCTCCAGCCTCTTCCTCTTCTTATAAGGAAACTTATAAGAAGTTTCCTTATGGAGACTTGTCATGGAGACTCCACCCTCGTGGCCTCCTTTGAACCTAACTACCTTCCAAGGCCCTATCTCCAAACACCATGACATTGGGGGTTAGGAGCTCTAGGTGTCTTTTATCTGGGGGAAGGGAGGATACAATTCATCCCTGTAATGTGTTTCTTGATTGAGATGTAATTGCTTTGCAAAGCTGTGTTCATTTCTGCTGTGTAAGGAAGTGAATCAGCTATGTGCGTGGTGTGTGCTCAGTCGTGACCAACTCTTTGTGACCCCACGGACTGTAGTCCACCAGGCTCCTTTGTCCATGGAATTCTCCAGGCAAGAATACTGAAGCGGGTTGCTATTCCCCTTCTCCATGGGATCTTCTCAACCAAGGGATCAAACCCTCTTCCCCTACATCGGCAGGCAGATTCTTTACCACTGCACCACCATCAGCTGTTTGTTTCCATATGGCCCCTCCCTTGTGAGCCCCCCTCCCCACATCCCGCCCCCTAGGTCGTCACAGACCACCCAGCTGAGCTCCCTGTGCCCTACGGCAGCTTCCCACTAGCTGTTTTACACATGGTCGTGTATGTGTGTTAACCCTCATCTTCCAACTCATCCCACCCTCCCTTTCCACCACCGTCCCTTCATCGTATCCACACGCCCGTCCTCTGGAGTTGCCATAGAAGCTGAAGTCAAAAAGAGAAAACTGTCATATATTAATGCATATGTGTGGAATCTAGAAAAATGGTACAGGTGAACCCATAACATATTTAACCCATATTCAACCCATATCCCAACAGAGATATGAAGGGAGAGAGGCAGTTGATTTCCCAACTCCAAAGAAATGAGGGTTTGATTTAAAAGACACGTCGTTATAGCGGAATCACTTTGCTGCACACTTGAAGAAAAAAAAAAAACACTGTTGATCAACTAGACATCAATCCAAACTAATTTTTAAATTAGTACATAATACAATAAAAGAAGAAACGGAAGGAAAAATCATACCACTGATTGGACTGGCCACTGTGTAATCAATTGACTAAGAAGTCACTGGATTCCTGCTTGCCCTACTTGATTGATAGTCAATGTCAACAGTCATAATTGTATTATAATACCAGCAATTCCCTCCCCCCAAGGTCCCCCTTGACTGCAGACACACCCATGCCATTTTCTGTAAGCTTTCTTGAGAACTGGATTGGACAAACTAAACTGCCAGACTGAATGATCAGGGCTCAGCTATTTAGATGGTCAGAAATACAATTCATTTGGATACGTCTCTGTACCCATCACCAAACTTCAAGGCAGGCCACATTTATACACAGACCAAACTGACATGTCTTTGTCTGGCTATTGTGGGGTGATTTTTTTTTTTTTCTTGATCGAATTAGCGGTTGCTTTTGGTGCCTTTGATCAGCTTGCTTCTGATCTCATTATTACCCAAGCAACTGACCAGTTTGGTTCATTCACACAAACACAGAGTTAAAAATAAGTCAACCACACCATCTGTGTGGTATTGTGTAGGCAAAAGAAAATAACAAAACCCTGAATTTTACATGTGGCTTCTTTTTTCTCTTCCCCTTCCCTGTCCCATCCAGTGGGGTAGATACAGCACAGAAGAACTGCCATTCTAGGTGGGGGAAGAAAAAGAAGAAACATATACACACCAAGTCCATCCTGTGATTTTTTTTTTTAATTGATGTTTAGTTGCTTTACAAAGTTGTGTCAGTTTCTGCTCTACGGCAAGGTGAATCAGCCATCCGTATACATGTATCCCCTCTTTTTTGGATTTCCTTCCCATTTAAGTCACCGCAGAGCCCTGAGTAGAGCTCCCCGTGCTCTACGGCCTGTCCACTTTATTTATCTGTTTTACACCTAGCAGTGTAGCATGTATCAATCTCAATCTCTCAATTCATCCCAACCCCACTCCCCCCCACCCCAGTGTCCTTACACTCTTTCTCTACGTCTGTGTCTGTATTTCTGCTTTGCAGATAGGTTCATCTGTACCATTTTTCTAGATTCCACATATATGTGCTGCTATACGGTATTTGTTTTTCTCTTTCTGACTTAACTTCACTCTGTACGACGGTCTCTAGGTCCATCCACATCTCTGTGAATGGTGCGATTTCATTCTTTGTCTTTGCCCCCAGTAAGCAAAAGCCGGACACCTTAAAGGCTCATAGCACAGTTCATACCAATGAGAACGTGCCCCAAACCAGGTTGTTCTATCAGCCTGTGTCTGGGTGGAGGTGGGGGATTAAATTCTATTGAAATCAGTTTCTCTCCCAGGCTGGGCCCAGCTTCTGAATTCTAGGATCCCTCAAACCTCAAAAATGGAACTGCTTTCCTCTCAAGTCCCAGGGTGGCTGGATTCCAAGCCCCTTGCAGCCAAATCCTAAAACGTGGCTTCACTTTGGAGAATTCAGATGTGGCTTTGCTTTCAAGAGTCCAGCCCCCACGTAACGGGGATCTGGTGAATCACTTGGAAAATTGAAAATTGAAAGGTCTAAGAGGGCTGTGCATGGCAAACTGGCGCAAGTGGCTGGCCTGTCTATCCTGAGGGTGTCTGCCTGGCCTTCCAGATGCCTCATTTTAGGAAAACAGGCAATTGCCCATTTGGGGGAGCACTCAGAGGTCCTTTGTACTCCTTCCCTTTTGCGGCTGCAACCTTGAGACGAGGCCACAGCTGTTTATGTGCTTAACTTGACTTGGGATTTTTTTTTTTTTTCCTGAGGCCCTAAGCCTTGCTTGGCCCAACAAGGTGTGGGAACCACTTCAAACATCCCAGTGTCTCTCTGCCCACGTGCCAGATACCCACTGTGATCGTCCAGAACACCCAGGAAATTAGAAGACTGGCTGAGAAACCAGGGACACCAAGGTTTACTAAAGATAAAATTAAATTAAAAATTCCGGCGATGACTTTGAAAAACAGCTGCGGGCTTCCTGATCAAAATGTAGCCTTCTGCGGTTATTTTGCAGGCCAGGCCGCCTGCCAAAGGCTGTGATGAATTCTCGGCTCCATATGGTGTGTCCCATATAACAGAGATCTGGCACCAATGAATCCCAAAGTCTAACCTGCAGTTCCAAGGCCCTCCCTCCCAGAGACGTGGGTTTGTAAGGGCTGAATTCCAAGATCACCTTAGACCTAGGTTCTTTCCTCCATTTAGAAGGAAGACCCACACGCAGACCTGTCCCTTCTACTGGGGCCTATTGAAAGGTCCTGGGCTTTGGAGACACGAGTTACTGAGTTCAAATTCTCACTCACTTACTGGCAAAGCATATTTGAATATGAAATTGAACTTCTCTGGAACTTGTGGTCACCAGGGGGGACGGATGAGGGGAAGGGATAGTTAGGGAGTTTGGGGTGGACATGTACACACTGCTATATTTAAAAAGGATAACCAACAAGGACCTACTGTATAGCACAGGGAACTCTGTTCAATGTCACGTGGCAGCCTGGCTGAGAGGGGAGTTTGGGGGAGAATGGATACATGTGTAAGTATGGCTGAGTCCCTTTGAGGTCCACCTGAAACTATCACAACACTGTTAACCAGCTATACTCCAACATAAAATAAAAAGTTAAAAAGTGATCCACATTAAAAAAAAAAAATCTTTAAAACAAACAAACCAAAAAGAACCTTTCCAGATGAAACCTTGTCATCATAGAACAGTGACAAACAGTCCTACTGTACTCTATCCATTTCCTGACCCACAGAATCCATGGGTATAAAAAAGCAGTTCTTATTTGGGACTGTTAAGTTCAGGGTGGTTTATTAAATGGAATACCAACCACCATTGTCATTATCATCATGGCTTTTTGTTCCGGGCACCACTCAGTAGAGAGGTCCATTTGGTGGATTCTTGCATATCAAGGGCTTCCCTGGTGGCTCAGTGGTAAAGAATCTGCCCGCAGTGCAGGAGACCTCGGTTCAAGCCCTGGGTCGGGAAGATCCCCTGGAGGAGGGCATGGCAGCCCACTCTAGTACTCTTGCCTGGAGAACCCCATGGACAGAAGAGCCTGGCAAGTAGTTGCACCACAATACAGCATCCAATCCGAAAATAAGAACTCTCAGGCAAACACCAAGTATTTCTTTACCCATATGCACACATCCGCAGAGCCTGCAAACAACTGATAAAAATGGTAAGCAACGGCATTGCAGCTGCCGACAAGTTCTTGCAGGATTTTGTAAAATAAACTATTAGTATAATAACCGATTTTATAGTTATCTGTGGCATATAATTATGACCCATATATGTGTCAGCAGCTTATTGCTGGAACTTACTTCTCCATTAACATTAATGCTGTGGATTTTGTATTCATTTTAATGGGGATGAATGGCTACTTCTAAGGACTTTCCATCTACAAAAGGGTATGTGAGACCGATTTTGTTTGTATGTCAAGGAACAACAGTATTAAGCCATGAAGGTGATGCAGGTTCTTGTACAGTCTGAGTGCGTGGCAGGTACTCAGTGTGTGGTTGTCACCCAGACGTGATGCTCGGATCTCCCTTCGAGGAAGAGTTTATCACTCGGCTGTGAGGGGTGCCATTAGCAAACAGACTCCAGCTGCAGGGCCCTTGGGATCCAGGTAACCTTTCAAGTCAAAGCCACATTCTTACGTATGGTGCATCCTTGCATATCAAGTAGTTGTCAGTGAGGAGAGATGGGAGGAAGGGATAGTTAAGGAGTTTGAGAAGGTCATGTACACTCTGCTATATTTAAAACGGATAACCAGCAAGGTCCTACTGTGTAACACAGGGAACTCTGCTCAATGTTATGTGGCAGCCCAGATGGGAGGGGAGTTTGGGGGAGAATGGATACACGTATATGTATGGTTGAGTCCCTTCACTGGTCACCTGAAACTATCACAACATTGTTAATCGGCTACACTCCAGTATAAAATAAGTTTAAAAAAATAAATCTACAGAAAACGCCACATCCTTTCTGGGAAGCCCTCATCCAAACCAGGCAGGGCCTGGCCATTTCTGCCCAGCACAGGACCCCCTCTAACAGATGATCTTTGCTCTAGACCTCCCCATCCAGTGAGCTGAGGCTCTCTCTGACCTTCCCTGTGGTCTGAAGCTCTTCCTACCTAATCCTGCTTCTCTCCCCCTTCATCGTTCACAGGCATTACTCTCCAATAAATCTCTCACGTTTCTCCCCCCATCTTAGCATCTGCTTTCCATAACTCCGCTGACACAAGCAGGGTGCTCATCAAATTGAAATTGATTACACAGGATAAATAGCTATAGGGGAAGACAAAGCTTTGATGGAGAAAAGAATCAAATGATTTGGTTTTGTCCAGATCTGTGGAGTATATACTGGGAGCTTCCCCGATGGCCCACTAGTAAAGAACCCGCCTGCCAATGCATGAGACACAGGAGATGCAGGTTAGATCCCTGGGTTGGGAAGATCTCCTGGAGGAGGAACTGGTGACCCACTCCAGTATTCTTGCCTAAAAAACCCCTTGGACAGAGAAGCCTGGTGGGCTACAGTCCAAAGGGTCACAAAGAGTGGATATGACTGAGCAAAAGCATGATATGTATGATACAGGTATATATTGCTGGTGGGTAGAGTTAGATGTCCCATGTCTTCTAAAATAACCATCTGTGTTACATTTGGGATATTGACATGGTTACTGGGCTGCCCCTCAGCATCTATTAACATCTATAAATGATATTGTAAGAGAAGACTCCTGGGAAAAGAGGGGGTAAGACTCTGTAACAGTCACTGTTAGTGGCCGGCCCGCCATTCATTTCTCCCATCCTTCTTCCTAATAGGATCTCAGTTTATCCATGGGTCCATCACTCCTCCACGCAGCTCATATTCCTCAAGGGATGTCAACGCCATCCCCAGCTCCGGGACTCAGTCCTAAGGGTAACTTGGTTCTGCTCTGAGTGATTGCATCAGGAATAATTATTTGAGCCATTCTAGACAATGAGATGCAAGAAGAGGTGGCCTTGGTGGCTTCTAGGGATGTTCACTTTTCTAGACTTTTCAGAAGAACCCACTCTTATTCCTCTGAGTAAGGACCAGTAAGGACCATGTGTAGACATGAGATGTGGGGCAACCACTTTCCTGACAGCTGAGAATAATGCTGGTTCATGGAGAAGAACAAAACTGAAGCCACTCAGAAAAGTAAAACCAGAGATATTGCTCCAGAACTTCAGGAGTGGATGCCTTTCATTACGTGTGCACAGAAGGAAAGCGAACCCTTTTCGCGCTTCCAAAAACAGCCCTCCACATCAGGCTCCATCGTGAGAAGCCAGAATAAAGGAAGAGGAGCAGGAAAAGGAAGACAGAGAGGAGGAAAAAGAGGAGGAGAAGAAGGGGGAAAGAGAAAAAAAAGAAGAGATGCTGTTATATTTGTTTGTTTTTCCTCACAAAATAATCTTCATTGAAGAAATCAGAACCAAATTAGGGACACAGTATGATTACAACTGGGCTTCCCAGTTGTGGCTCAGATGGTAAAGAATCTGCCTGCAATGCAGGAGACCTGGGTTCACGTGATAACTACATCTATGTATACACACAGAGACAGCTCAGAGCACAATGAGAGAAATGCCATTTCCTTTTTTTAATTTTATTTTTTATTGCAGTATAGTGTAAAAAAAAAAAAATACATGAGGTATCACCTCACTTCAGTCAGAATGGCCATCATCAAAAAGTCTACAAATATAAAGCCTTGCCATATGATCCAGCAATCCCATTCCTGGGCATACACTCAAACAAAGCTATAATTCAAAAAGATTCATGCAGCCCTGTGTTCAGAGCAGCACTACCCACAATAGCCAAGACATGGGAACAACCTAAGTGCCCATCGACAGGTGAATGGATAAAGAAGATGTGGTACATACATACAGTGGAATTCTCAGTTCAGTTCAGTTGTGTCCGACTCTTTGCAACCCCATGAACCGCAGCACGCCAGGCTTCCCTGTCCATCACCAACTCCCAGAGCTTGCTTTCAAACTCAGGTCCATCAAGCTGGTGATACCATCCAACCATCTCATCCTCTGTTGTCCCCTTCTCCTCCTGCCTTCAATCTTTCCCAGCATCAGGGTCTTTTCAAATGAGTCAGTTCTTCGCATCAGGTGGCCAAAGTATTGGAGTTTCAGCTTCACCATCAGTCCTTCCAATGAATACTCAAGACTGATTTCCTTTAGAATTGACTGGTTTGATCTCCTTGCAGTCCAAGGGACTCTCAAGAGTGTTCTCCAACACCCAGTTCAAAAGCATCAATTCTTTGGTGCTCAGCTTTCTTTATGGCCCAACTCTCATACCCATATATGACTACTGGAAAAATACCATATGATAACACACATGTAAAAGTTGATGTGGTTTTGAGCCAGACAACAAATCAGAGATTCAGCCTGGAGAACTGGACTCCTTTTGTGCCAAAAAGGTCCTGCATTTCATTCCTCTTGGACTAGTGTTTCTTTACTGAATGCCCCATGTTCCTTTTTTGTTTTTTTTTTCCCCCTGAGAGTAATCATGCTGACCTCTCTGTTGGAGCAGCTCTGAGAATGCTTTGCAAATACCATCTACTTCTTGAGGGCTAGGAAGGTCTTGATGCCTATTTTCACTGCTGAAGTCTTTTTTTTTTCCTTGATATTTATTTATTTGCACCAGGCCTTAGTTGCAGTATGCAGGATATTTCATTCTGAGGTGCCGGCTCCTCTTCTAATTATGGCACTCCAGCTTGGTTGCCCCAAGCACGTGGGATCTTAGTTCACCAACCAGGGATTGAACCCACATCCGCTGCATTGGAAGGCAGATTCTTAACCACTGGGCCACCAGGAAAGTTCCACTATCGTGAAGTATTGAAGTGGATCTTTAGTAATCATTTGGTAAATGAATGAATGAATGAGAATGTAAAGCTTTCTGCCAGCCATGAAAGAGTCTTTAGCTGTTCAACAGCAGTCTAGCAATTAGGGATCTTTGCAAGGCCTGCTTGTTGCAAAATCCACATCTTAACCACAAAGAAGGAGGCCTGGGAGTTATTAGAGAGTGACTTGTTTGTTTGTTTTGCGAATGAAAATCAGAGTGTAGGAAGCTCTCTGCAGTCAGCTGCAGGGTTCAGAGTTAACCCCTTCAGCGTCATGGGATCCAGCATCTGCTCTTCAGAATCACAACCGTGAGGGGGATGCACCCCAAGCCCTGGGAGAATAGAGAGATTGAAGTTTCCGGAGACTTGGCTATGCCTCTAAGTAGCCCCCAGATTTTCAGAAAAATCCCTTAATTTCTCTGCAAGTTAGTTTCTCCACCTTAAGATCAGAGGATCAGGTCCCTTATGCCCCAAGCACTTCTCATTCTCCCTATCCCAATGCCAAAATCAATTTGTGCCTCTGGTAGAAGTTCTTCTGGCTCAGAGTGAGGATGGGGGTGACTCCTGTTTAGGGTGTCTGTCCCCCACAAGAGGTTTTCCCCCTACATCTAATCCTAATCCTAATATTGATGCTAACAGTAATAACTGTTCATTGAACGTGTACTGTGAGCCAGGCACTACTTCAGAACTCGACCTAAATTCTGTTATAATCCTCCCTATAGCCCTGGCTCAGAAGGTTAAGAGTCTCCCTGCAATGCAGGAGACTTGGATTCGATCCCTATGTCAGGAAGATCCCCTTGGAGAAAGAAATGGCAACCCACTCCAGTACTCTTGCCTGGAGAATCCCATGGACAGAGGAGTCTGGTGGGCTACAGTCCATAGGGCTGCAAAAAGTCAGACACGACTGACCGACTAACATATGTTACATATGGCCCTATGAAGTAGGTGCTAATATTCGTCCCATTTTACTGATGAGAAAACTGAGGTACAGAGAAGTTCAGTAACTTACCCAAGGCTTCCTGACCCATAAGTGGTGGAGCTGTGATTTGAACCTAGTTCGCTGCAGATTGCCTTAGCCCCTTGGGTTCCTGGGGAGATGTTCTCCGAGGACTGCCCTAACTCTGTTCACAAGCGCCTCTGGCTTTCAGGGAGTGGGAGAGACAGTGGAAAGGGCGAGTCTGAGAAGGCACAGCATCCAAACCCCAGCTCTGGTCCTAGCCAGCCCCATGATATCTGAGTCCTTCCCCTCTTGGGTCTTGGGTCTCAGTTTCCCCACCTGTAAGTTAAGGGAATGACCCACAGGGATATCCAGGGATGTTCCTATTGTGATTAGTGGATGGAGAAACTCTTAAACTAAGTTTAGAAAAGAACTTTAAAGAGTATGGAAACTCCAAGAAACTATGAAAAATGTGGTGTGTGGTCACGGGATAAGTGGTGTAGTTCACGGGATAAGTGGTTCACAGTTCCCATTGATTTTTTTTAATGTTTATTTAAATATTTACTTGCACTTTCTGCCCCCCTTTTTTCCATGGCATTTTTGTTACTGCTGTTGTTGTTTTATTTTTGCTTATTTTTTTTTAGGTTGTGTCATGCAGGATTTTAGTTCCCCAACCAGGGATCAATCCCATGCCCCCTGCAATGGTAACATGGAGTCTCAACCACTAAACTGCCAGGAAAATCCCCTATCAGTTTTTTGGGGGACTCTCCAGGGATCTAGAATACAACAGTGCCTTCCATGAAGACACTCAAGAGCAGATGAATCTGAGGCAGGCCATACCTGTGGTGTTGGTGTCAGGGTCATCGATGGTGCCTAACATTAAATTGTTTTTTGAAAAAAAAACAAATGATGGGCTTCCTACCATTGTTTTCCAATGTCTAGGAACTTCCAAAGTAGACAGAAATCATCTGACATCCTTAGGCTCAAAATCCCTCTCTGCACACAGCCTCTCCTTTCCCCAGGGAGGAATGTCTCCTTTGCACTCACTCTCTCTTCGGAAGAAGCCAGAAATATGTTGTCACCTGCAAGCATTTCCAAGGTGACCCAGCAGTGAAATGTCAGTTGGAGGAGGTGTGTGAATGTGGAGGCTGCAGAAATGGCCAAGATTCGAAATGTCCTCATCTGAATAAACATGCTCCGTGTGTGTTTGTATGCATGTAGTGGTGCTGGTGGTGGTGGGCAAGGGCATGCAGACCTTTGTAAGTGGGGGAAAGCAACAGGCTGCTACAGGAAAAATGCTAGATGGAGACTTCCCTGGCGGTCCGGTGTTTAAGACTCCATGCTCCCAAGGCAGGAGGCAGGTTCGATCCCTGGCTGGGGAGCTAAAATCCTGCATTCTGCGCAGCAAGGCCAAAAATAAATAAAACCAAAGCAAAACAAAAATGCTACATGGAGAGCCAGCCAGATGTGGGTGAGCATCCCAGTTCCTCTCCTTCTCAGCTCTGTCATTTTGCACAAGTTTCTAACTTCTCTGAGCATCAGTCTTCTCCTCTATCAGATTTCAGCGGTTCCCCTGTGTTACCATAAGGGACTCGATATAATAGCTCATGTACCGAAGAATTCATGCATTGCGGCTGCCCCATAAATAGTAGGAACTCAACGTATGGATTATCGGGATGCCTGGGTGACCTTGGCCAATTCCTTTTGTTGTTATTCCTTTCTAAGTCTTGATTTTTTTCATCTGTAACATATAACTGGAGTGGCAGACGAGGCTGATTGGTTGATTGGTTCTTGAAGCTTTCATTTTGTTATGAAGTGGTTTTTCTTCCCCCAAACAAAATCTCATGGGAAAACCCAATGGGTACAACTCTTAGAGTCTCAGGTTCAAGGAGAAACAACATACTCCAGCACCCTTTTTTAGCCACCCTCTTCCTGGTACATCTCACAGGTGCTGGGCTCCTGTGAACAGTGGGAAAACCGGTACACCACACCAGTGATCCCCAGTCTTCCTTTGTCCACACGACAGCCACACCACATTCACCACGTCTGCGTACCTCTTGGATTATTTATTTACCTAATATGTTTCTCAACTCAGCCACCTGCTATTGGCTTAAATTTTAATTCAACCCAAAAGGAAGCTCTACGTCACGACCATAAATGAAAGACAGGCATCTGTTTTCATCGGTCGGTGGTCACATGGGTCAGACACATGATAAACCCGTGAGTTTCCTGCTGTAGATTCAGAGCCTGAAAGCTGCCCTCACTCAGTCTTTATTTATTTATTTTAGTTTTGATTGATTTCTCACTGAAGTGGCTTCTCTCCCTGCAGGGCAGGGGCTGTAGGTGTGCCGGTTCCAGTAGTTGTGCACAGGCTTGGCTGCCCCGAGGCGTGTGGGATCTTCCATGACCAGGGTTCAAACCAGTATCACCTGCATTGCAAAGTGGATTCTTAACCACTGGGCCCACAGGGAAGCCCTGCCCTCATTCTTCCTTGAAAAGGATGATGAGCCAGTGGCAAGAAGGGGTTTAAAGACACGGAAGCACCAGCTGGGCCTTTCTCCTTGCAACAGTCAGGACTGAGTGGGAAGTGAAAGGAAAGCACAGCACAGCATCTCTTTGTGCCCTTTCTTTCTTTCTTTTTTTGGCCGTGCAGCATGTGGGATCTCAGTTCCCTGACCAGGGATCAAACCTGTGCACCCTGCATTGCAGTCTTAACCACTGGACCGCCAGGGAAGTCCCTAACTGTGCCATTTTAGGTTGGCTTCCCCACATGACATTGTTGTTCAGTTCAGTTCAGTCGCTCAGTTGTGTCCGACTCTTTGCGACCCCATGAACCGCAGCACGCCAGGCCTCCCTGTCCATCACCAACTCCCAGAGTCCACCCAAACCCATGTCCATCGAGTCGGTGATGCCATCCAACCATCTCATCCTCTGTCATCCCCTTCTCCTCCTGCCTTCAATCTTTCCCAGCATCAGGGTCTTTCCAAATGAGTCGCTCTTCGCATCAGGTGGCCAAAATATTGGAGTTTCAGCTTCAGCATCAGTCCTTCCAATGAACACTCAGGACTGATCTCCTTTAGGATGGACTGGTTGGATCTCCTTGCAGTCCAAGGGACCCTCAAGAGTCTCCTCCAACACCACAGTTCAAAAACATCAATTCTTTGGTGCTCAGCTTTCTTTATAATCCAATGCTCACATCCATACATGACCACTGGAAAAATTGTAGCCTTGACTAGACAGACCTTTGTTGACAAAGTAATGTCTCTGCTTTTTAATATGCTGTCTAGGTTGGCCATAACCTTCCTTCTAAGGAGTAAGCGTCTTTTAATTTCATGGCTGCAATCATCTGCAGTGATTTTGGAGCCCAGAAAAATACAGCCACTGTTTCCACTGTTACCTCATCTATTTGCCATGAAGTGATGAGACCAGATGCCATGATCTTAGTTTTCTGAATGTTGAGCTTTAAGCCAACTTTTTCACTCTCCTCTTTCGCTTTCATCAAAAGGCTCTTTAGTTTTTCTTCACTTTCTGCCATAAGGGTGGTGTCATCTGCATATCTGAGGGTATTGATATTTCTCCTGGCAATCTTGATTCCAGCTTGTGCTTCCTCCAGCCCAGCATTTCTCCTGATGTCCTATGCATATAAGTTAAATAAGCATGGTGACAATATACAGCCTTAACATGCTCCTTTTCCTATTTGGAACCAGTCTGTTGTTCCATGTCCAGTTCTAACTGTTGCTTCCTGACCTGCATACAGGTTTCTCAAGAGGCAGGTCAGGTGGTCTGGTATGCCCATCTCTTTCAGAATTTTCCACAGTTTATTGTGATCCACACAGTCATAGGCTTTGGCATAGTCAATAAAGCAAAAATAGATGTTTTTCTGGAACTCTCTTGCTTTTTCAATGATCCAGCAGATGTTGGTAATTTGATCTCTGGTTCTTCTGCCTTTTCTAAAACCAGCTTGAACATCTGGAAGTTCACGGTTCATGTTTTGCTGAAGCCTGACTTGGTGAATTTTGAGTATTACTTTACTAGCGTGTGAGATGAGTGCAACTGTCCAGTAGTTTGAGCATTCTTTGGCATTGCCTTTCTTTGGGACTGGAATGAAAACTGACCTTTTCCAGTCCTATGACCACTGGTGAGTTTTCCATATTTGTTGGCATATTGACTGCAGCAATTTCACAGCGTCATCTTTCAGGATTTGAAATAGCTCAACTGGAATTCTATCACCTCCACTAGCTTTGTCCGTAGTGATGCTTCCTAAGGCCCACTTGACTTCACATTCCAGGATGTCTGGCTCTAGGTAAGTGATCACACCATCGTGATTATCTGGGTCATGAGGATCTTGTTTGTACAGTTCTTCTGTGTATTCTTGCCACCTCTTCTTAATATCTTCTGCTTCTGTTAGGTCCCTCCCCTTTCCGTCCTTTACAGAGCTCATCTTTGCATGAAATGTTCCCTTGGTATCTCTAATTTTCTTGAAGAGATCTCTAGTCTTTCCCATTCTATTGTTTTCCTCTATTTCTTTGCATTGATTGCTGAGGAAGGCTTTCTTATCTCTCCTTGCTATTCTTTGGAACTCTGCATTCAAATGGATATATCTTTCCTTTTCTCCTTTGCTTTTTGCTTCCCTTCTTTTCACAGCTATTTGTAAGGCCTCCTCAGGCAGCCATTTTGTTTTTTGCATTTTTTTTCTTGGGGATGGTCTTGATTCCTGTCTCCTGTACAATGATCACTGTAACGGGTTTGTAATGATCCCTCCCTCCCCAGAAAAGATAGATTCAAGTCCTAACCCCCCCATTACCTGTGAATGTGACCTTATTTGGAAATAGGATCTTTCCAGATATGAGAATCTCAGGAAGAGATGCTCCTGGATTTAGGAGGACCTTAAATCCAGTAACAAGTGTCCTTAGACGAGAAAGACAGGAGTGTTGACACACACAAGGACCACGTGAAGATGGAGGCAGTTGATACACACAGGGACCATGTGAGGATGAAAATGTGGCTGAACAGAAGTGATGCAGCCACAAGCCAGCAGACACCTGGGACCATCAGAAGCTGAAGGGCCAGGAAGGGGGGCATGATTCTGCTGACCCCTTGATTTCAGATTCGTGGTGTCCAGGACTGTGCAAGAATACAGATCAGTTGTTTTGAGCCACCGAGTTTGTGGTGGCTGGTTGTGATGGCCCTGAGAAGCTAAAGCACTCACGAAACCCATTCCCTATATCAGGGGTCCCAAACTTCCGGGGCCCCTGAGATCTGAGGTGGAGCTGATGCAACAATATCAGAAATAAAGTGCACAGTAAATGGAGTGTGCCTGAATCATCTCAAAACCATCCCTCCCCCTCCCCCCCCACCCCGGTCCATGGAAAAACTCCTCCACGAAACTGTTCTCTGGTGCCAAAATGCTGGGGACCGCTGTCATATACGCTGACATTTACCAGTGTGACCAACTGTGTTTTCTCCTCTCTCCTTTACGAGGGTCTATGAGCTGCCTTTTCAGAACAGGCTCTTTTTCCTCTAAGCGATCTGCTCTCCCCAAGGGTATGCTCAATTTTCCCTAAGAAGGATGGTAAGGACATTGGATAGACCTGGCTGGAAGACTCTCCTGTGTTCTCCGCACTCCCTGCTTGGGGAATCCTTCGTCTCCATTTCCCTTTTCTCCCAGTCCTACCTGAAAGATCAAAGGAAAACGAAAGTTGGATCTCCATCTTGGTACCAAAGACCCAAAGTGCAACTTTTGGTTGCTATTAAAAAAAACAAAAAAAAAACAACAAAAAAACTCATGAATAAACTATGTTTTGTGATTAAAAAAAAAAAAAAGGCTATAATTCCAGAGCAAATCAATGGTTGGAACTTTCCAGCTTAATGTGAGCCAGATTCCTGCCTCCCTGTTCTCTCTCCCTCTCTCCTGCCCCTCTTTTCTTTCTTTCGCTCGTACCAAAAGCTGTCTGCTAAACTTCTCAAACACCCTTTGCCTTTTTGACCCTTCAACTTGTCTTGAACTTCAGAAAAAATTGGGGAAATGGCACTGCGTGAACTATATATAAGTCCTGGGCGGGGAGGGAGGAGGGGGAGGGGGCCACGTGGGGGGGACAGGGCTCACCATGAACTTGGGGCCTCGGATATTTGCTTGGAAAAAAATAAAAAGCCCTCTTCTGTTAATGGAATTAGCAAATATTTGTTGCTCTGTTCTAGGCCGGGGCCCCAAGGGGCTCTCTGGAGGAAGGGGGGAAAAAGAGAGAGCAAATAAAAATAAAAGACAAGCTACTTTTCTGCTCCTTTCCCCCCTCTCCAAAGACACTAAACAGACAAGTCAGAGGATTAGAATGAGGCCTTGTGTGGCTGCTGCGAGCAGGAAGTTGTGAGGGGGCTTTGTGGCGGGCTTGGGGGGGGCCTGGTGGGGACGCAGCAGACCCGCTATCTGGTAATGGGAACGCCATTCCTGCTTAATGAAATGATTGCTGGCAGAGTTCCTGAGTTACGGCGCGGCCTGCACAGTCTCTGGCTGGCTTCCTGGAGCCCCGAGACCCCCGGCTGGGGCTCCCGCCTGATGTGCAAAGAGTGTTTGGTGAGAGGCAGGGAGAGATGGAGACGAGACGGAGGTGGGGAGGTGGGCAAGAGGGAGACAGAGGGGAGCAGAGGTCCAGCCCTCCGTAGGGAGCGGAGACCTGGGCCAGGACGGAGAGGATGCCAGAGAGAGGAAGCCGGGGGCGGAGAGAATGGTGGAAACAGAGCAAGGCGGAAGAGAAAACGGAGGGGGGCCAGCAGAGGAAGAGGCAGGACAGAGTGTGCCCCGGGTTCACAGTCGTGGAGAGCGGAGAGAGGCCAAGAAGAGGGGAGAGGTGTGCACAGAGCCGGGATGAGGCTCGGAGCTGCTGGAGGTGAGACCTGGACACGGACAGAGCGGGAGATGGAGAGAAGGGCGGGAAGCAGAGAAAAGCAAAGACATGGAGACCCAGGCAGAAAGGGGGAGCCAGGGCGGAAAGCCTAATGCTAGAGAGAGGGGAGCAGGCGGAGGAACCAGGCGATGGGAGAGACAGTCCTGGAGACAGGGCCTGAGACAGAGGTCCAGGAGGAAGGAAAGAGGCGGAGGGAAAAGTGCGGAGGCAGGGAGAGAAGGTGGCCTCTCTGTGCGACTGGGAAGTTACGTTCATTTTTTTTTTTTTTTTTAGAATTTTAATTAATTTATTTTTTAATTGAAGGATAATTGCTTTACAGAATTTTGTTGTTTTCTGTCAAAACTCAACATGAATCAGCCGTAGGTATACATATATCCCCTCCCTTTTGAAGCTCCCTCCCGTCTCCCTCCCCACCCCACCCTTCTAGGTTGAGCCAGAGCCCCAGTTTGAGTTTCCTGAGCCATATAGCAAATGCCCCTTGGCTGTCTATTTTACATATGGTGATGTAAGTTTCCATGTTACTCTTTCCATACATCTCACCCTCTCCTCCCCTCTCCCCATGTCGATAAGTCTATTCTCTCTGTCTGTTTCTCCATTGCTGCCCCGCAAAAAGAAATTCTTCAGTACCATTCTTCTAGATTCTGTATATATGTGTTAGTATACGATATCTATCTTTCTCTTTCTGACTTACTTCACTCTGTAAAATAGGCTCTAGGTTCATCCATCTCATTAGAATTGACTCAAACGCGTTCCTTTTTATGGCTGAGTAATATTCTATTGTGTATATGTACCACAACTTCTTTGCCCATTCATCTGTTGATGGACATTTAGGAAGTTAAGTTTTAATGAGCCCATTAGACTCCATCACCTTGACGTGGAGTAAGGTCCAGATGATGACAAAATAAAGATCATGTGAAGACTTTCCTGGCGGTCCAGTGGGTAAAAGACTTCGAGCTTCCACTGCTGAGGAAGGGTGGGTTCAATCCCTGGTCAGGGAACTAAGATCCCATGTGCCATGCAGCACAGCCAAAAAATTATTTAAAAAAAAATTTTTAAGTAATTAAAAATGAAAAATAAAGATCATATCCAAAGGCAGCCAAGTAAAGAAGGGACAGTATAGAAGAATGAAAGGACCTGAGGCCCTTCAAGGTCACTTCGAACTCGGACTTATGCACTTTCTGGGATGTTTGGGGACCAACACACAGATGGAACAGTTTCACTTACTTAGCTTGTTTCTGGTCATCCAACAACCTTCCAACCATGCAACAACCTTCCAACAAAGGAAGATTCTAGGGAGAATCTGAGAGTCAGGGAAGTGAAGTTATTTACAAGGTAACAGAAAGAGAAAGGGGAAGCACTGAGGCTGTAAATTGGCTGGACAGAAATAATGTATATGCCCAAAAGAGTAAAGGTTGGAGGTTAAGAGCTCTGGGGCTTCATTTTTTTCAGAATGAGGCTAGATGAATTACTTGAGTGATGATAGTGATTAATCAAATACAAAGTAAGAATTTAACGTACACATTTTTTAAATGTAACTTCTAAACAAAGAGAGGAGAAAAGGTTGATGGAGAGGAGGAGATAAGAAAATCCTGTCCATCTAATACACATAAGGAAAAAGAGAAAGAAAGAAGCAAAGACAAGAAGAAAAACATGAAACTGTGACAAGAAGAAATCTTAGATGATGAAGTCCAAATGAATCTGTAGTCACATTCATTATAATTCATTAAAAGACAGATCTTGGGAATGGATTATGTGTTTTTTAAAGAGGTCAGCTGTGTGCTTTTTCCAAGGTATGTATAAAGGGACAGAAAAGCTGAAATTGGGACTTCCCTAGTGGCCCAGTGGTTGAGACTTCGCCTTCCAATACAGAGGTTGCAAGTTTGATTCCTGGTTGAGGAGCTAAGATCTCCACCTGCCTCGTGGCCAAAAAACCAAAACATAAAGCAGAGGCAATACTGTAGCAATAATAATAAGCAATTCAATAAAGACATCAAGAATGGTCCACATCAAAAAAAATGTGAAAATGAAAAATTGGAGGAAAAAAAAGATATTCCAAGCAAATGTTAACCAAAAGAAAGCTGATGTGGTAAATGAATTTCAGGTAGAATCTAAGCTGGCCCCCTCTAACACCTGAGAGCGGCCTCTCACTGTTCACACTGGTGTCCAGGCTTCTGCGGCCACCCAGGGAGACCCTCAGCCTTGTAGGCTGACTCTGGACTCAAACATCACGGCTGGACTTTTACAGGACATATCTTTGGGCAGCTACTTTCTTGTGTCTTCACCTTTTTGGTTTCCTACTCTGAGCTCTGAGACCTATTTCTCAGTAATGATGTGTCACGAGAGAGGGGAATACAAGAAAACCACCTTGTGAACTGGTGAGTCACAGAGATGGTGGAAAAAAATTTTATATGGAGATAGAAGTGGGTGGGGACGGGTTTGAGGGGTTCCAACCAGCTTCCCAACCCCGACCCCCTGCAAAAAAAAAAAAAAAGCCTGCTTTTCGTAGCAGTGAAACATACTATGCTTTCATGTTTCCCACTTCTCGTCTTCCAGCATCCTCATCTTATTTTCTCCATCTGAAAATGTTCAGGTTGCCATCAAGGCGGGTAGCAGTTTCCTATTTCTTGGTTTTATTAAGAGGGCCAGAGCCAAGCATCTTGGAAAAGGTCGTTATTCTCCAGGTTCTTGCATTCAAGAGTCAAGAAACTGCCAAACATCAGCCTCCCACCTCTGCCTTCTCACTGGGCCCAAGATGGGGGAGAGCACCGGAAGTCAGAAGAAACTGCTGAGCCTTCTCTGGTGGTCCAGTGGTTAGGACTCCGAGCTTCCACTGCAGGGGGCACAGGTTTGATCCCTGGTTGGGCAACTAAGATCCCACATACCTCTCAGCCAAAAAACAAAAACAAAACATACATGCAATAAAATCAGAAACAATATTGGAACGCATTCAATAGAGACTTTAAAAATGATCCACATCAAAAAATGAATAAATAATTTGAAAAAAATAGATAACCAACAAGGACCTACTGTATAGCACAGGGAACCCTGTTCAATATTCTGTAATTATCTGAATGGGAAAAGACTTTGAAAAAGAATAGATACAAGCATATGTTTAAAAAAAAAAACAAGTAGAGACATTCAATGAATGACACCTATAAGGATACTAATGATGATCATTATTATTATTAGGCATTATTATTTTCCCTCTGTCCAGCACTCTTTCTGCTCCACAGCTGGGTCTGAGACATGATATGACATGCTGGTTCCCCAGCCAAAGGCTGAGGAAATGAGACACAACTGTCCCAGCAGCCTGGTTCTTCAACCATGGTTACCCCATGAACAGCAGACCAATCTCAAGCTAGATTTTCTCCACCTCCAGGCAGTCGAGAAGCTGTGATGTGATCTCAGGAAAGGCCTCAGCTGATCTTGATCTCATGGGGGTTCTGAAGATGAGGTGACCCTTCTATAGGGGCCAAGGGGCTGAGTTTTGATTGCCCTGTTTTGCCAGTCTTTGTATGTGGGATGTCCTTGATGGCTCAGTGGTAAAGAATTCTCCTGTAATGCAGGAGACCAGGGATCGATCCCTGGGTTGGGAAGATCCCCTGGAGAAGGGAATGGCAACCCACTCCAATATTCTTGCCTGGAGAATCCTATGGATGGAGAAGCCTGGCGGGCTTCAGTCTATCCAGTCACAAAGAGTCAGACGTGACTAAAGCGACTGAGCTCTGCCCTTTCCTTAGAAGGGGTTGTAATCTTGAGTAAAGTGAAAGTGAAAGTCCCTCAGTCATGTCTGACTCTTTGTGACCCCGTGGACAATTCTCCAGGCCAGAATACTGGAGTGGGTAGCCTTTCCCTTCTCCAGGGGATCTTCCCAACCCAGGAATTGAACCCAGGTATCCCTCATTGCAGGGGGATTCTTTACCAGCTGAGCCACAAGGGAAGCCCAAGAATACTGGAGTGGGTATCCTTTCCCTTTTCTAGCAGATCTTCCCTACCCAGGAATCGAACTGGGGTCTTCTGCATTGGAGGCAGATTCTTTATCAACTGAGCTATCTGAGAAGTCCCTTTGAAAACTTACTGAGAAAGACAAAAGAGTTATCAGGGAAGCCCAGTCTTGAGTAAGGCAGGCCTCTTTAGCTGAGGGCAGAAGCCAGAGAGGGATGGGAGATGAAGGCATTTGGAGGCCCACTCTTAAACACTGTGGAATAAGACATTCAGTCCTGAAATGGATCTGAGCAGTACACCATGCCTCCATGACTCTTGACCTTAAACTTTCTGTGCCTCCTTTTTTTAATCAGTCAGATGGAGATGATGACGCCCTTTCTCAAACTCCAAGAAAGGACCTAAAATAAACAACAGATATAAAACTGCTTTGAAAGATTAAAAGAAGAGGAAAAGGAGGAAAAACTCTGTAAATGGCCACAAGATATCAAAGGGAGGAAGACTCTTTGGTCCCTGCCTCAGACGAGTCAAACAGAAAGGCCTTGAGAACTTGTTCAGCCAGTTTTACACGCACCCAGCGCCCTGTTCAGCCCTTTGGAGAGTGATCTGGAGGAAGGCTTGGCCAATCCTTTAGCCATCCTCCCAGGACCTCAGGGTCATTCCCCTTGTCTTCAGTAATTTCCTAAGGAGAAATGCTAAACCTGGATTTCTTTGCTCATTGCATCAACACTTACATCAAGGGGCATTGACTGTCTGACCAGGGAAGAGTGGCTTCTCCTCCAGGCAGGAGCATATAAGGAAAGGAATCTGGATTGCATTGAGGTTTATCTTGATGAAACATATCCCCAGTGTGGTCTCAGCCATTCCTCCAGGTTCCCTACTGGATGAAAAGTCACAGCAGAAAAACTAAGGCACCAGATCTCAGACCCACAAATTTCCTTCTTCAAAAAATCTTCCCAACAAAAATTCTTAATACATTAGCTTTTAAAAAACTTTTTTTTTATGGCTGGAGTATAGTTGATTAATAATATTATAATAATTTCAGGTGCACACTAAAGTGACTCAGATATATATATATATATATATATATATCTATCTCTCTCTCCATTCTTCCCCAAACTCCCCTCCTATCCAGGTTTCCGTGTAACATTGAGCAAAGTTCCCTGTTCTATACAGTAGGTCCTTGTTGATTATTCATTTAAATATAGTAGCATGTACATGTCAATCCCAAACTTCCTAACTATCGCTTGCCTTCAACCTTCCCCTTTGGTAACCATAAGTTCATTCTCCGACAGACCCACAATTTCTGCTGTCACTCCTCCCTAGCAAATGATGCAACCAAGAGGCTTCTGTCTGGTATGTTTGCAGCAGGCATCAGCTCCTTTAAGGAACTTCCCAAGCCACAGCCATGGTATTGTTCCCCAGCAACCAAGATGCCAGTGGCTGTTGGCATGAATGCTGGGGCCACTCCCTCCCTGCCTTGTCTATCCTGGCAGTGAGGAGAGTGAACAGTTCAAACTATGGGGCAAGGTCTGGGCGGACTAACCCAGGAAGAGGAGGGAGTGAGAACCATAGATGGTCTGAAAGGATGGCCAAGTTCCCAGACTCAACTCTCATGTATATTAGGTTTCATTGATCACCCACTATACACCAGACACTGGACAGACTCCTCTAATTACTCTACCCTGTTTGATCCTCATGACTACCTTTCCCCCATTTTACTGATAAGGAAACAGAAGCTCAGAAAGGGGTCATGTCCTCCCCAGTGACTGAATAATTGCAAAAGGATTTGAACCCAGATCTCCAAAGCATAGATTCTTAACCACTGGCTACATTGTGTAGCCTGGTCGGTTCTCTTAAACTGAACAGATTCTAAAGCGAACTCAGCTTGGTCTCCTGTCCAGCTGGGTGTCTGTGTTATATCCTGATAAAATGATGCCATGAACAATGAGACTCCAGACACTTCCTGTTCTTTCCATGTCCTCTTCCCTCTGTGTCCGCCTTTCTTTTCTCTTTTGTTCTTTCTCTATGTACTGAGCCCCTATGTTATACCAGACAGTGCAAATATCGAGAAATTTACACCATTGGTCCTGTCTTCTGTGTGTCTTTAGGGAGACGTTCTTTTAGGAGAGTCAGGTGAAAAAGCCAGTGATTACCCTGCAGTGGGACACATAAGGACTTGGAGATGGAAACAGAGACCCACGGAAACATAGAGAGGTGATTTAGATGCCTGGAAAGACTTGAGCGAGCAGCTAGTGCCACTTAGGTTTGATGGATAAAGAGGGAGGAAAGATGAGGAGGAAGGGCGAAGCTAGAAGAAAGTACAGCATGTGCAAGGTTCTGTGAAAGAAAGAAATGTGTAGTTTAGGGCAACAGTGGGGTTGGGCGGAGGCCTAGGAGGAGAGTGGAGGATGTAGAAGCTCTGGGGGAAGCCTGTTCAGATGTTACAGGCCTTGAATGTCATGCTAAGGGGTTCAAAGTTGATCACACAGGCACTAGGGAAACCCACCAGATATTTAAGGGTGGGAGAGTAGTGACAACATGGGCTCTGTAATTTTTTTTTATATATATTTTCTATTTATTTGGCTGTGGCAGGTCTTAGCTGTGGCACTGTGGGATCTAGTTCCCAGACCAGGGATCAAACCCAGGCCCCCTGAATTGGGAGCGTGAAGTCTTAGCCACTGGACCACCAGGGAAGTCCTGGGCTGTGTGTTTTAGCAAGATTCTTAGGCAGGTGTGTGCATAATCGGGCTTCCCAGGTAGCTCAAGTGGTAAGGGTCCACCTGTCAAGCAGGAGACGCAGGTTCAATCCCTGAGGTCAGTAAGGTCCCCTGGAGGAGGAAATGGCAACCCACTGCAGTGTTCTTGCCTGGAGAATTCCACGGACAGAGAGCCTGGCGGGCTGTAGTCAGTGGGGTCACAAAGAGCCAGACATAACTGAGCAACTGACGAGCAACAGCAGCGATGTGCGTTACTGACTGAGGACAGACCAGTGTGGTGAAGAGACTAGGCCAGGGGAGCCAATCTAGAGCCCATGCACACTGTCCGGGTGAGGTTAGATGGGCGCCTTCCGGTCACCACTTCTCCTGGGGAGATCCAATGCCTCTGATAAACTCTTCATCCCAGGGCACTGGATGGCACATTGTACCCTCCACAAGCATCTGCTTTTGTAGAGGGTGATACAGAGTCGGGTGATGCTTAACTGAAAAGAGTGATTGAATCTCGGGCCAGTTACAGTTATTTTCTAAGAGCTTGTAACACTTTCAGAGTGAACCGCTTATTCTAACTGGACTATTTCAGCGCTAATGTCTTCCTACTCAACTTTATTTCCACCCAAACACTTCATCCAAGTTCAGCAGGCTTTTGGCTGAACTCTGGACCTGCCCTTCATCCTCCTGAAAGGATTCCCGGCTGATTTCTACCCCACAGTCCTAGAACCCGAAGGAAAGCCTCCGGCAACCAGTGCCTCTCTCCCAGGCTGAAATAAAAGACGATTTGGCTGGCGCTTCCAGCTCTCAATTTCTCCAGCCACCCTCTCTCCAGCAGAGTCCCAGTCTCCATTAATACTATTACTTGGGATGACATTTCCTCTGACCGTCGTTGTCTCTTTTTTTTCCTCATCCTTAATTCTCTAATTTGTCCTAATATGCCCATTGCCTGCGTATCAAGTCATCCGTGAAGCCGCCCCATTTCCAGGTTCCTTCCTCCCCATCAGCCGAGTCTCCGTCTCCCACAGAAATTAGAGGGAGGCGGCTGCAAGCCCGCAAGGGCAGGAAATAGAATTAGGGGACGTATTAATTGGGACATCAAGTCGGATTTCGTTCCAGGCACTTCCTTCCGTTAACCACTTTGAAGCTTCCCCTCCGTGGCTCTGTTTCTCATTAGATGGAGCTCTTAATGGGGAGCGGTGTTTACGCATGGCGCAAACATGTCATGTCTTAGTCTTCAGACTGGCAGGCCCAGCTGATGGGTGAGGACAAGAGGAGAAAAAGGCAGCCAAGGGGGTCAGAATGGCTAAGGGTGGAAGTGATACTGAGAAGAAATGGCGACTTTTTAGCGATGCTAAAAAGAGGTGTGCTTTAGGCTGAAGAGAGAGATTGCGCCAAAGCTACGTGACTTTAAACTTCACCTTCTGTGCAATTTCTAGGGTCTGGCCTGCTCATTTGCAAAGCAAATCCCTTTCTTTCCTTTCTTTTTGTTGTATGATAATTGTGCTTTTCCCAGAAGCCATGGATTTGCTGGCTGCTAAGATTCAGGATGCTTTTTGCCAACACCTAGGAAGCTGGTTAAAACGAAAGTATAGGACCTGATCCAGAGAGAGATGCCAGGACACCTTGTTCCTCTGTGTCTCCCTAGCTCCCAGTTGTGACAACATCTCCAATCAGGGACACTCACAGCCCCCTTGAACGCCCCCCCCCCAAACACTTCACCCAATCCATCCACCCCATCTCTTGGAGGTCCTCTCTCTTCAAAGGTATGGTTGGCCTGTTCCTTTATGGAATCCCCACTCAGAGGTGTTTTTGCCAACACTAATTCAGGGCTGTGAGAAGAACTTATTTGTGGAAGGGTATTTGTTTTTCCACTGAGGCAGCCAAAACCGCCAGCCTCCCTTGCAGAGGAAGAGAAGAGAGAAGAAGCATTTGTTTCTCGCGATGGAAAGCGGCAGCCCGACAAAACAAAACACTTCCGGGGGACTCCAAGCAGGTTCTGAGAATCACGTACTGAGATTCAAGTGTGGGTGCGTTTTGTCCTGATCCCTGGGACCCAGAACCGCACAAAGGAAACTCCTGATGCACTGAAGGCTGAGGTCAGGCCCTTCTGCTCCTTTAGCAGCTCCAACAGCCAGTATAAATACCACAGTCCTGCCCTGGACACCCTTCAGTCCTCGGGAGCTACCAGAAGCCAAGATAAAGCAACCGAAACCCATGCTAAATGCTGGGGAGACAAACCTCAGCACTGAACAGAAACCAAATCAAACAAGCCCCCACCAACCCACTGAAAGTGATGAAGACAGAGGTGTTTCATTTTTTTTCTTTCTTTTTCTATTTTTTATTTATTTTTCATCATTAAATCCCAAAGAATGAAGAAGAAAGGGACTGGGAACCAGAGGGGAGAAAGCCAGTCTGTCCTTACACAAAGACCTTGAAGTCTGAAGCCTGTCATCTCAGGGCATGTGCATTGAGACTGTCTTGGCTGTAATGACATAAATCAATTTGTCCTAACAAATGTTGGGGGAATTTTGAAGACTTGGGGTTATGTCCAGGAACTAGAAGCATCTCAGGAATCCAGGGATTTCTCTTTCTCTAGGAGTCTCTCCCTCTCTATCTGTGTGTGTGTGTGTGTGTATTTCTTCTCCCTCATGGAAGACCATCTTTTTCTTCTTTATCTCTTTGGTGAGGGCGAGACAGTTCCACAGGAGACATGAGCAAATCACAGTAAAGACAGCATGGACAGAGAGCATCTCGGTCTCAGCTCTTCCTGGGGAAGATATTTTGATTTGTCCCCTTGGGGCTCGATGCCATTCTTGGTTCCGACAGTTGTGGTCAGAACAGATGAGTCATGTTGGACAAAGGTGGATACGGAGATACCACCCGTACGAATTGTGGGAAGAAAATCCAGGGCACCATCATCCACAGGGAGACACCCCACAATTCTCTCACACACTCAAACTCAGTCATTGCCCATTGTTTCATCCTGGGGGAATTACTCTCATTCATTGATTCATTTCTTTGTTTATTTATTTATGCGTTCACTATTTGTAGAGTATCCACTGTGTGTCTGTCATTGTTCTTTCCTTTTCACTTTTTTTTATTTGACTGTGTCGGGTCTTAGTTCTGGTATGTGGGATCTTAGTCGTGTCATGCAAGATCTTTTGATGTGGCGCATGGGCTCTCTAGTTGCACCACTCAATCTTCAGTAGCTGGGGCACATGGGCTTAGTTGCTCCATGGCATGTGGGATCCTAGTTCCCCAGCCAGGGATCAAACCCATGTCTCCTGCATTGCAAGGCAGATGCTTTATCACTGGACCACCAGGGAAGTCCTCTTTCACTTTTTTTTTTTTCAATTTTTTTTCAGCAACTATGTATTCAAGAAATACACCTATTGTGTGCTTAGGATTACCAGGATATGGAAGACACACTGGTAAATAAATAGCATTGGGTTGTCCAAAAAGTTCGTTCGGAATTTTCCATAACACCTTACTTTTTTGGCCAACCAAATACCTTCTGACTTTCCTCTAGCAAAGCAATTCTAACCATTGCACGAAAAAAAGGAAATTTACTTTCTTGGGCCATTGTCAAACTGGAACACAGCTTTGCTACTCCCTCAAGCCAAAATGACTTGACCAGAGAAAAAGAAACAACTTGGCTGGTTTAACTTGTCTCTTCCTGAAAACCCAACTGGAAGGTTTCTGTGTTCTAACATGACAGGGTCGGCAGCAGTGGCTATGAGAATCGCTTCCCACTCTGGAGATGAAGACTCTTAAATCAAGCCTATTCATCAGGTTAATGACAAAACCATTAGCCAACAAGAAGACAGACACTTCTGAGCGGATACAAGAGGCCTGCAGCCACTGGTGAGCGTGATCCCCGTGGAAATGAATTAAGGGCGGAAATAGAATAAATTCATAACCTCTTCTCGTGGGAGGGGGCAATGGATGGACTGCCTCCACCCTCCTGTTTCTTAACCATCTCATGGATCTGACATGTAAAACACCAATGCAGTGACTAATATCTAACAGGTGCTTCTCAAACATTAACGACCTAAGAACTGGGATGTATTTCCAGCCTGACAGACCAAAAACAGACTGGTTGATGCAGAAAGACAGACGGACACATTTTTCTTCCATAAGCGAGACGGGTCAACAGGACAGAATTTCCAGATAGTGGTGATTGACCTGAAGTCTGTAGGCAAAAAAGTATCCAGCCAACACTCACCAGCATCTGTGATGCACTAGCCACCATGCTAGACACTCTGCTAGAACTGAAGAACCTCAAAACAGGGCTCAGCCTTGTATATTTGGTTTCAGAGTCCATAAATACACCTTACAATAAAATGTCTCAGGGAAGCCAACAGAGGAGCGAAATCCATCCCAAAACTGTGCACATAAAAGGGGGAAAAATTCCATGGAGCAATGGGATTTTCAGCTGTGCTGTAGGAAAAACGACTTCCTCTCTGTAGGGCTTATTTTTTTTCCATAAACCTAAAGTCATGGCAAAGGGACCACAAGATTTAGCCAACATGGCAGCTGACAAGTTGGTTGCTATTCCTTTGAGGAATTTTTCACTTTTAACTCTTCCCTGGCTTTGCTGCTCCCTCACCACCACGTTAATCTCCTTCTCGGGACTCAGTAAACAAACGAGACATGTATTATAAGAACCTGGAGACCTTTAAGACGGAAGCTCCTGAGAATCAGCAGGGCAATGACAAAGGGAGAATTACAGCAGTAGCCGGAGTCGGTTCACAGTTGTTAGAAACTCTAATCACAACCGCAGTTTTTTTGCTTAATATCTAACCTCATTCAGTGCAAGCTCCATGTGACCAGGAATTGTATTTGCCTCTTTGACTGGCGTGTTCTCAGAGTTCAGCTCCATCACTGACACAGAATAGATTTTCAATAACTATTTGTTGAATGAATGGATCTCTATATGTTTGCCTGATTTAATTTTCCCAGCAAGATCATGTATCCTGGTCCCCATTTTCCTCGTGACAAAACAAATGGATGTCTCTCACCGGGTAGGTATTAATAGCCCATATTATAGGACAGGAAAGTAAGGCTCAGAGAAGTAAAATTAAAAGAAAATTTTAACTCTGTGCTGGAGGACACAGAGTTAAGAAAGAAAATGCAAGACTTATGAATGCTGCTCTGTTTGCAGTAACCAGGACAGTGCCTGCCACGTAGAAAGAACTCACAAAATAATTTTTAATAAATTCAGTAAATATGAGTACAGAGCTGGGATTCAAGCCATGGATTCTTCCACTGCACCACACTGACTTCCCTCACCACCATGGGTACCATTTTTATAGTACTGTAGGGTACTAATATAGGGTAATGATAGTCTCTATATTTGTCTTCTGCAAAGAACCACGTAGAATACAAGGGTCTTGGCACCCACTGAAGCAGCTGCTTTGGGATCGGATAGATATAGGTTTGTGTCTAATTGTTAGTTGCTAAGTCGTGTCCGACTCTTTGAGACCCCATGGACTGTAGCCTGCCAGGCTCCTCTGTCTATGGAATTCTCTAGGCAAGAATACTGGAGTGGGTAGCCCTTCCCTTCTCCAAGGAATCTTCCCAACCCAGGGATCAAACCTGGGTCTCCCACGTTGCAGGCAGATTCTTTACCATCTGAGCCACTAGGGTGACATTGGATACGTAGTTTTTAACCACTCTGAATCCTCATCTCTATGTGTGATGCTTCTAAGAGGAAGTCCAATTATGATTTTACTGAATTGGGGGAGGGGAAGGGGAGGATACCTTTTGGCTTTTGAGACATAACATGTCCCAATTTAATAAAGGAGAGAGAAAGAGAGGTTTAGAGTCCTGGAAGGCTAGGATTCATGACCCTCTCCATCAAAGGAAAATAGAAATTCTGATTCACAAAAAAGAATTAGAGGAGGAGTATGAATGGAACTCAGGCAATGTCCCAAGGGTCTCCCATTCTCTTGTAATGATGTCCAGTGGTCAAAGTTAATTTAAAAAAAAAAAGAAAACTATAACAACGTTGTACATGCCAGGACATCAAGAGAAATAAAGATCCTGAAAAATAAAGGTTGGGTCTTCTCACCGGGCAAACAACCTCAACCAGGGAATAGGGGGTGGATACTGTAAATAAATATTAACCACATCCTTATAAGTAGTTACAGAAACTGATTATATTTCGGTTTTCTGTGTGTGTGTTTGTCAGATATAGGGCTTCCCCAGTGGCTCAGTGGTAAAGAATCTGCCTGCCAATGCAGTAGATGTGACTTTGATCCCTGGGTCGGGAAGATCCCCTGGAGAAGAAACTGGCAACTCATTCCAGTATTCTTGCCTGGGAACTCCCATGCACAGAGAAGCCTAGTGGGCTAGAGGCCACGGGGTTACAAAGAGTCAGACATGACTTAGTGACTCAACGACAACAAATGTCAGATATACGTTTATATATTTTAAAATTTTTATATTGGAGCGTAGTTGATTATCAATGTTGTATGACTTTCAAGTGTACAGAAAAGTGATTCAGTTATGCACAGACATGTATCTATTCTTTTCCCATTTAAGTTATTAAAGAATATTGAGTAAAGTTCCCTGTGCTATACCAGAGGTCCTTTTGGTTATCTGTTTTCCAGTGTATACATTCCTTTTCTTTCTTCCCTCTTTTACCACCCTATGGTATGTGTGTGTGTGTATGTGTGTGTGTGTGTGTGTGTATGTATGTGTATGTGTGTATGTGTGTGTTTGTGTGTGTATGCATGCATGTGTGCACGTGTGTGTGTATGTGTGTGCGTGTGTGTGTCTGTATGTGTATGTGTGTGTGCACGTGTGTGTGTGCATGCGTGTGTGTCTGTATGTGTGTGTCTGTATGTGTGTGTGTGCACATGTGTGTATGTGCATGTGTGTATGTGTGTGTGTGCGTGCACGAGTGTGTGTGCATGTGTGTGTGTGCACGTGCTCAGCTGTGAGTGCTCAGTTGCTCAGCTCTGTCCAACTCTTTGTGACCCCATGGACTGTAGCCCACCAGGCTCCTCTGTCCATGGGATTTCCCAGGCAAGAACACTGGAGTGGTAAGCCCAAATGCAAGGAGCTTGGATTCCATTCCTGATCAAGGAACTAGATCCCACATGATGCAATGAAGGTGGAAGTTCCCATGTGCCACAACTAAGACCCAGCACAGCCAAATAAATTGAATAAATATTTTAAAAAAGATTTTGGAAGCAGCTGGGCTGGGTGGCTCTGGCTCAGAGGTCCTCATAAGTCTGCTGTTTTGATCAGCTGGGGCTGTGGTCTCATCTAACGGCTAGGCTGGGGCTGGAGGATCTGCTTCCCAAGTGGGTCATTGGCAAGGCTGGCACAATGATGCTGATTATTGACGTGAAGCCTCAGTTTCTCTCCCATAGGATCCTTTCCACATGCTGCTTGGGTGTCCTCACGCCATGACAGCTAAATACTTCCCCTGGTAAAAGCAAGCCAGGAGACCAAGGAAGACGCATAATGCCTTTTATGAACCAACTCAGAAACCAGGCACTTTCCTCTGGTATCATCTATTGATCACGCAGACCAGGTCTGATTTACCATAAGAGGGGATGACACAAGGGTGTGAACCCCAGGAGGGGAAAAGCATGGATCACTGGACAAGCCTGGCCGTCACAGACATCAATAGTGTCTGCTACACATCCGAATTTTATCATAAGGGATTATCAATGCTTTGGAGCTTCCTTGGTGGTCCAGTGGTTAAGAATCTGCCTTGCAGTGCAAGGGACACTGCTTTGATTCCTGGGACAGAAAGATCCCACATGCCATGGAGCAACTAAGCCCATGAGCTGCAACTACTGAGCCCATACACTGCAAGTACTGAAGCCCGTGTGCCTAGAGACTGCAACAAGAAAATCCACTGCAGTGAGAAGCCTGCACATGACAATAAAGAGTAGCCCCAGCCTGTTGCAACTAGAGAAAGCCCACGTGCAGCAACGAAGACTCACCACAGCCAAAAAATAAATAAATCAATGCTTCATTGTGCACATATGGTCTGGTAGTTCTAGGTGTCTACCCTTCACTGCAGAAGTCAAAAGATACACCCAGATAACAGTCATGTGACCTCAGTTCAACCAATTAGATGTCCTCGCTCAATACCTTGCATCCTTAGTGCATTCATTTCCAAGCAATGCCATAACAAAACTCCACGACCTGTGTTGCTTAAACAACAGACATTTACTTCTCACATCTCTGGAGGCTGAAGGCCCAAGACCAAGATGCCCACAGAGTCGGTTTCTCTCTCCTTGACTTGCCGATGGCTACTTTCTCAGAGTCCTCCTGTGGCTCTTTCTCTCTGTGTGTGTACATCTCTGGTATCTCTCTGCATGTCCAAATTTCCTCTTCTCATAAAACACAATTAGATTGAGTTAGAGCCCACCCTACTGACCTCATCTTGACTTAATTACTTCTTTAAAAACCCTATTTCTAAACACAATTATATTCTGAAGTACTGGGGATTAGAGGTTCAACATATGAATTTTGGAGGCTAGAATTCAGTTCATAACACTCAGTGAATGTTGCACCAGACAGAGCAGTTGCAGGCCCCTGACTATGGCATAAGTGTGCTGACCCGAATCTTCCTACCATGATATTGGAGCTGTGGTCCCCACTCCCCACCCCCACCTCTGCCTCTGTTTGAGTCCACAATTCATTCCCACCTTCTAAACCTAGTTGGCAAAACCTCCTGCCAATTCTGAGAGATCCAGGCTACACGTCAAATAAATTAAGTTCTGCTTCAGCCAGTCGAAGTGGGCTTATGTTTCTTAACAGTCGTGTCCTCTGACTGATACGTTGTTTTTTCCATATTTTCTGGAATGAATATACGTTTCTTTTATACTCGGGTTTTGGGGGCAGGGTGTGGAGAAAAGTCATTTTGAAAGTACGACAGGACTCAGGCTAAATTAAAAATCTTCCTAAGCATGTCTTTCTTCTCGCCTGAATAACATATTTCTCACCTCATTCAGACACAGACATACACAAATCCACTAAGTTAAAAAGAAGGGGGAAGGTGTAAGACCTGTGGGGTTTTGGCAGTGAGTCAAATTACCATGCACACCATTGATTGTTACCCGATACTATGCTTTTCCTGACTGTGGGCAGAACACCGCTCACACTGATGGCTGGAGATAGAATATAAGATCCCAGAGACTGGAGAATAGTTTCTCAGTACAATGTCCACCTTCTCCTTAGAGATGCTCATCAGACTAAAGCCAGAAGAAAATCAAATGAAGCTGTGAAATCTGTGCCTGCCTGAGTTCTGAGTGTTGGAGAATTAAACACCGTAAGGTGCTTCCATCTCCATAGTTATTTTAAGAAAATCCATCTCTATGCTGTGGGACCAAGAAGTGGAAGACAGAGAGTGCTAAAATGGTGAGCGCTGTGAGCACACATCCCAAGGTGACTATGAGATGTCGGGGTGAATTTGGCCCTCCTTCAGTGAGTCCCAGTTCCAACGCTCTTCCAGTGCTTAATGAAGCATCCCTTAGAGCTGAGTATCATTCTAAGCCTTAAATATATTTATTGTTTCATACAACAGGCCCCTTAAACAGCTCCTTCTTCTAGTTCTCAGTACAGACAGAGATCTTTGATGGTGGAAACAAAACTGGATCTCATGGGCTTATGGAGAGAGGAGATGTTGGTCTCTAATAAAACAGCATCCTGAGATTTCCCTGGCTGTCCAGTGATTAAGAACCCAAGCTTCGACTGCGGGGGGCACAGGTTGGATCCCTGGTGGGGAACTAAAATCCCACAACTAACATGCCACAGGGCAGTTGGTTGTACTGCAACTACCCTGTGTTCTGCCACTACTGAGCCCGCACGCCACAACCAGAGTCCGTGCACTTCCGTGAAGATGCCACATGTCACAACTAAAACCTGATGCAGCCACATACGTAATAAATAAGTAAATAATATTTAAAAGACAACATCTTAGGGGATAGACACTCAGGATGTCCCTTGACTATGCATATGTTGCCTATGCCTTCATCCTGCATGGAGTTTACCCACATGGAAGAAACTACTCTTCTGTATGTTGTAGTTTCTCATCTGCCCCAAACTTTTTTTTTTTTTTCGCCAGTGCAAGAGACACAGATTCGACCCCTGGGGTCGGGAAGATGTCCTGGAGGAGGAAACAGCAACCCACTCCAGTATTCTTGCCTGGAAAATTCCATGGACAGAGGAGCCTGGCGGGCTACAGTCCATGGGGTTGCAAACAAGTTGGACACAACTTAGCATGCACACATTTTTATTTCTGGCTGTGCTGGGTTTTGCTGCTGCTCGGGTTTTTCCCTAGTTGCAGTGAACCAAGACTGCTCTTTGTGGCAGTATGAGGGCTTCTCCTTTCCGTGGCTTCTCTTGTTGCAGATCATGGGCTTCAGAGAGCTTCAGTAGTTGCAGCTCTCAGGCTCTAGAATGCAGGCTCAATAGTTGTGGCGCATGGATTTAGTTGCTCTGCAGCATGTGGGATCTTCCTGGACCAGGGATCAAACCCATGTCCCCTGCATTGGCAGATGGATTATTTACAACTGAGCCACCAGGGAAGCCCCTGCGCCAAACTTTTCACCTGACATTGCCAGCCCTTGCAGAGATTACAGACCAGAGGAACTCTGAATGAGTACTGGGTCTCCCTTCTCTTACTTCTCCCTCCCCCAAGTAATATGCGGTGCTCCCCCCCCCCCTTTCTTTTTTGCAAGCTCACTCTGGACCCCAAGAGACAGGTGATCTTGAACCTGATAATAAGAGGCATTCTTCCCTGCTGAAGCAAAAGGTTAAGAAAGTTCAACTCAGATTGAAGTAAAGAGACATGATAAAGTTCAGTTTAAAGAAAAAGAGGGAGACTTAGAGGGAGGGAGAGAAACAGGGAGGGAGAGAAAGGAGTATAAAAGCATCCCAGGGTAAGTGAAAATGATCAGCCAAACACAGAAACAAGTTCCAGATAGTTTGGTGATAAGCAGGAAATTGATGGAAAAATCAACAGTCATAGGAGAAAAGTGCAGTTAGAAGGGGGGATTGAATTGAGCTAAGTGTCTGTGTCATAAAGTTTATTATTTTATTAGTTTTAATAGTTGGGTAGATAAGCTAATAGCAATAGGATTTACTTTAAAGATCAACACCATAGACTCTGCTGTTTATTATTTGATAGTAATGTGTCTCCAGTGAGGGGAATATTAAATCTCATAAAAAGCCATTCCTACAGTCAACCCAGGCCCTTTCTGAGTCACACGCACATGGATTTTCCCCTATTAGTTCATTTCTTTGGCAGGGGTTTTGTTTGGATAATACTTCTAGGGAATCTATGAGAGCCCTTTCAGCTTCCAGTTTGGGTCTTTTTTTTTTCGGCCACATGGCATGTGGGATATTAGCTCCCCAACCAGGGCTTGGATCCATGCTCCCTGCACTGCAAGCACAGTCTCAACCACTGGACCGCCTAGGAAGTCCTGTGGGATTCTTTTTTTTTTTTTTCAGTTTGGGTCTCATGATCATGAAGCTGACATTCAACTTTCTCAGAATTCTTTTTTTTTTCATTTTTATACTATTTTTAAAGTTACTTTCCATGTACAGTTATTACAAAATATTGGCTCTATTCCCCATGTTGTACAATACACCCTTGAGCTTGTCTAAAACCCAGTAGTTCATCCCTCCCACTCCCTCACCCTTCTGTTGCCCCTCGCCCCCTCTCCCCGCTGGTAACCACTGGTTTGTTCTCTTTATCTGTAACTCTGCTTCTTTTTTGTTAGACTCCCTAGTTTGTTGCATTTGTTAGATTCCACATATAAGTGATCTCATACAGTGTTTGTCTTTCTCTATCTAACTTATTTCACTCAGCATAATGCCTTCCAAGTCCATTCATGTCACTGAAAATGCCAAAAATGTGTTCTTTTTTATGGCTGAGTGGTCTTCCATTGTATATATATCTACCACGTCTTTATCCATTAGAGTCTTCCCTGGTGGCTCAGGCAGTAAAGAATCCTCCTGCAATGTGGGAGACACGGGCTCAATCCCTGGGTTGGGAAGATCCCTTGGAGAAGGAAATGGCAACCCACTCCAGTATTCTTGCCTGGAGAATTCCATGGACAGAAGAGCTTGGTGGGATATAGTCAATGGGATCTCAAAGAGTTGGACATGACTCAGTCTCTCTCTCTCTCTCCCCCTCCTCCTTCCTTCCTTCCCTCCCTTGACTCTTTCTTCTTTCTTATCATTTTGCTATAAAGGACATTATTGAGACAATCTGTCAACTGGTAAAATATAAACAAAGTCAATAGACTCATTAGTAAGCGACTAACACTTTCTATTCATTCATCTACTGATGGACACTTGGGTTGTTTCCATGCCTTGACTGTTGTAAATAGTGCTGCTCTGAACATCTTCAGAATTCTTCTAGTGAGAGAGATGATTGTTTCATCTGGGTCCTGAATGTGTTGTATAATGTGGATGAAGGGCTGAGGGTGAGAGACAGGCTCTGGAAATTATTGTGAGAGTTCAAAGAAATAGCACATTTACTTACTTAGCACAGTGTCTGGTAAATCTTGATGTAGGGAATGTAGGGAAATGGTGAGAATAGCAGGTGATTGTGGGTTCCAGAGTCAGGCTGCTGGATTACAAGTGCTGGCTCTGATCTTCATTATCTTCTCAGTATTCCCCCTCAAGGTAGTAACTAGAAAGGGAAAGATAGACCCCACCATCACTGAATGATCCCAGCTAACCTCAGCAATCTCAGAACAAATCTTGACGTCACATGCCTCCTGCTACCACGCGCTGAGAGATACACATCACTTCTATGCGGTTCCTGTCCAAAGTACATCTCATAAATCTAATGCGACACATCCAAGTAGTTGGACATTCTACAGAATAACTGGCCTGTACTCTCTAAAGCTGTCAACAGCGTGAAGTACAAAGAAAGCCGGAGGATTCTCCCAGATTAACAGACTCAAAAGGCAACTGAACGCACTAAGGGATTCCATTTTTCCCCCTTTTTCTTCTCTTTTTTTTCTTATTTTACTTTCTTTTTGCCCCTCTCTTTCTCTCTCCCTCCCTTTCTCAATACTGTTTCTTTCCATTTTCAAAATATAAAACACAAAATAAAGACAAAAACTGCAAGTCTTTTAAAAAATCAAATTTTCCCCTTTTCCTTCTCTTTTTTCTTATTTCTCTTTGTTTTTGCCTCTCTCCCCCTCTCTTTTTCTGTCTCTCCCTCCCTCTTTCTCTCTCTATCAATATTATTTGTTTTCACTTTCAAAATATAAAGAACAAAATAAAGACAAACATTGCAAGTTTTTAAAAATTCAAATATTTTTTCTTCTCTTTCTTCTTATTTTACTTTGTTTTTGCCTCTCTCTCTCTCACCCTCCCTCCTTTCCTCCTTCCCTCCCTCGCCTTTTTCTTCTTTCTTATCATTTTGCTACAAAGGACATTATTGAGACCATCTGTCAACCCGTAAAATATAAACAAAGTTGATAGACTAGATAATAATGTGTCTATATCAACATCAATTCCCTGATTTTAATAGCTGTACTATGATTATGTAAGAAACCATCCTTATTTTTAGGAAATAAACATTGAAGTATTTAGAAGCAAAACAGCATCAGGTCTGCAACTGAATCTCAGATGGTTTAAAAAGAGGGGCAAAGAGTAAAGCAATGGGATGAAGTTTTAATATGGGGGCAGTAGGTAAAGTGTATACAGGGATTTTTTGAAACTTCTATGCAAGTCTGAACTTGAAATTAAAAGTTGAGGGACTTCCCTGGTGGTCCCACAGTAAAGAATCCACCTACAATGTAGGGGCTATGGGTTCAATCCCTGGTCGGGGAACTAAGATCCCACAAGCGGCACGGCAACTAAATTCTTGTGCCACAGCTTGAGAAAGCCTGGGCACCACAACAAAGACTCAGTGCAGCCAAAATTCTTTTTAAGAAAAGGGACTGTTAAAAAAAATAAAAGATTGAAGGAGAAAGATCTCAGCTCTACCACTCTGAGCTTCTCTATAACTTGACTTCCCCCAGTTCCATCATCTCAAATTGGGGGTTTAGTACCAGCATAGGAGACATTGTCTTTCGGGTGATATGGCAAAAGCAGTCAAATATTAAATCCTTAAGCTTTTCCTTGAATGAGGAGATGGGTTAGAGAATCAGAAATAGGATAGAAGTCCAGAGCATCAATTACACATGTTTCTTAGTAATAAGAACCGTGAGTTTTACATTTGGCCATGGCTATTCCCTCCAATGAACTGTGTCAAATCAGATAAAGTAGAGGAACCTTCTTGAAACCGTGCTCCCCTTTCAAGGCTGTTGTGGAAATTAAATGAGCTCATCTAGACAGAAGGCTGATGGCGGTGCTCAGAGCACAGTAGGAGGTCAAGTCACAGTGGCCGACGCTGCTGCCCTGATGGCGCTTTTGTTAATTATCAGCATCAGGCTCCTTTGACTCGTGGTTCTTGGGGGACAGGAAACTTGCAGGGTGCCTCACCACTGTGCGCTTTGCTCTTGTCTCATGGTCAAGTGCAGGTTCTTTCCAGAAAGTCAGGTTTGCCCAGGGAGTGGCATTCTGGCCAGGCTGCCAGCCAAGTGATACCACCCACCAGCCTGATCAAAGTGTCAGCTGGGTGGCCAGCAGAAGCCAAGACTAGGACTCAACATACGTTTCCTGAAACCCACACACCTGGCTGAGTGTTCACGGCGAGTCAATCCCAGCCACAGTGACTGGGGAAGGTAAATGGGTCTGCAATGAACTCTTCTCTGCATGTTCACACGTCCCAAGGCAAAGTGCCTCCCCTCAGAAGCTTTAAGAAGACAAGGACGGGAGAGCCCTGGCTGGGAGGCAGAGCAAGTCACCAAGTGTGTGCGGAATATCTGTGCTCTTGACCGAATATCTCCATCGCCTTGCTCCCGGTCACAGGAAGCTTCTCACTTCCTGGGCCCCTGGGATTACATTGGAGCCAAGTGACTGGTTCTAGCCAATGCACTGTGAACGGAAGTTCCATGTGTCTTCTCCTGGCCACTATATTTAACAGCCAATGCGAGAAAATTCAAAAATTCTCTTGCTCTCTGCCATTGAAAACTGACCGTGTTGGAGATGGTGGTGACTCCAACAGCCCGGTTCTGAGTAATTCCAGTGAACAGAACACCCCCTGAGATCTATGAGAGACAGGTAGTGTATCAAATAAGACTGTTGTCTTAGGCCACTGGGATTTTTTTTTTTTTAGGTCAGCATAATCTAGCATGTATCCTGTCCAACAGATGATGAAAGCAAAACAATATAATTAAATGATAGCTAGATGCTTTTAATTATATTAAAGTTAATATAATTATGGTGATATTATATTTCAAGCCTCTGAACCCAAGCTCGCCTCTCTCTTTGGCCCAAAGGGATATAACACGTTATAGGCAGGAGTTAAGTGCTAGAACTAAACTTTCTTGAGTTAGCAGAATGATTAAATGAGCATTAAAAGGAAATAGTTTCTCACTTGGGATTCAACTTTATTTAAATAAAACCTTAAAGCATACAGTAGCTAAAATTCCACAAACAGTTTGATTAAATCAGAACAACGCTCCATCCAGTATCCTGTGACCCATGTGCCAAGGATAATTTGGGATGTGGGTAGAAGCCCAGGGAACAAATGACATTTCTGTCTCCTTCAGTGCTTCCTCACTCTTGTCCAAAAATTCCTTCAATGCACCCCAGAAGAAAACAATAACTGGAAACTCAGATGAAACTTTCTCTTCTAAGAATTCAAAGGTAATTAGGAAAAAGAGAGTTCTATTGTGCCATCATAATAAATGGCACAAAAGATTAAAACTCTCAGCATTTCCCTGATGGCTGGTGGCCTCTTGAATTTTCTTGAGTTATGGGACAACCAGGTTTTATAGCCTCGAGTAGCTTCCCCTAAGGGGCTTCCCTGGTGGTTCAGATGGTAAAGAGTTTGCCTGCAATGCAGAGAGACCCAGGTTCAATCCCTGGGTAGGGAAGATCCCCTGGAGTAGGAAATGGCAACGCACTCCAGTATTCTTGCCTGGAGAATCCCATGGACAGAGGAACCTGGCAGACTACAGTCCATGGGGCCACAAAGAGTTGGATACGACTGAGTGACTAACACACACACACGCAGCTTTCCCTAAAGTACAATACTTGACCACCCAAATCAGAATCACCTGGACAGTTTGTGAAATATGCAGATTCCTTGACTTCCTGAATCAGACTCTTCCAGGTATGGTCTGGGAATGTCCATTTTTATCAGATCTATTGAGGGTTCTGAGTGCAATTGAAGGTTGAGAAGTTCCACTTTAAACTAGATTTGAGGGACTTCCCTGGTGGTCTAGCAGCTAAGACTCCGAAATCCCAAAGCAGGGGTCTGGGTTCAATCCCTGGTCAGGGAACTAGGTCCCACATGCAACAACTAAGATGGAAGATCCAAGTGGCACAATTAAAGACCTGGTGTAGCCAAAGAAATATTAAAAAAAAAAAGAAAGAAACTAGATTTGCTAGGAAAACAGGAATTTTGTGGAAAAGCCTAAGTCCAGCCCACCTTGAGGATATTGTGAAGATTCATAAGCTGGTTCACTGGTTCCCAAGAAGAGTCAAGGTATCTAGGCAGACAGGAAGGTGACCACACATACATGTAAAGCCTTCCCCCACAAGGTTCCGTGTCTGCTCCTGGAATAGACTGCACAGGTCAGCCAATCAGCACACAATTTACCTCGAGTGACTGGTATTGGTTCAGGACTGGGACATCTGGCTCTAGTAGATGAAAGGAAATAACCTATAGTCCATACCTGGGGGAAGGTTTCAAGGTTTTTTCATTCTCTCTTTCCAGATGGGACAATGACCCACATAAACTCACTTGCTATTGGCAGCCTTGTTGCAACCAAGAGGAGGAGGTTCAGAGTGAGGGAGAAGAAGGAGGAGGAGGAGGAGGAATCATGCAGGGCAGAAAGACAGAAAGCACTCATATTCCTGGTTATATCATAGATCTCACTGGACCTGGGGCCTACCCTTCCTCTGACTTTCCAGGTATGAAAGATAAGAATTTGGTGAATTGTTATGCCCATCAGCAGATGAATGGATAAGGGAGCTGTGGTACATATACACCATGGAATATTACTCAGCTGTTAAAAAGAATTCTTTTGAATCAGTTCTAATGGGATGGATGAAACTGGAGCCCATTATACAGAGTGAAGTAAGCCAGAAAGATAAAGAACATTACAGCATACTAACACATATATATGGAATTTAGAAAGATGGTAACGATAACCCTATATGCAAAACAGAAAAAGAGACACAGAAGTACAGAACAGACTTTTGAACTCTGTGTGAGAAGGTGAGGGTGGGATGTTTCGAAAGAACAGCATGTATATTATCTATGGTGAAACAGATCACCAGCCCAGGCGGGATGCATGAGACAAGTGCTCGGGCCTGGTGCACTGGGAAGACCCAGAGGGATCGGGTAGAGAGGGAGGTGGGAGGGGGGATTGGGATGGGGAGTACGTGTAAATCTATGGCTGATTCATATCAATGTATGACAAAACCCACTGGAAAAAAAAATAAATAAAGGAAATCAGTTCTGAAAAAAAAAGAAAAAAAAAAAAGAATTTGGTGAATTGTTTAAGTCAATTTGACTCAGAAATTTCTGTTATTTGCTGCTCAAAGCACTCCTTCTGATATTTACTATCATTGTCACTAATGATAACGTACTTAATTAAGGGCAAGGGTAGCACTTGCTCTTCTCTTTGGAAAGCAGGAAATGTAGTATGTCCTTACTCAGCACATATAGCTGTTCAGTTCTGGAAAACTGTCACTGGTCTGGGGTCTGTATCGAGAAAGAAAGAAAGGTAGAACTCAGGACTGGTCCTCATCCCAGCTCTGTCACAGACACCATTGTGTGTGACTTAAGATGAACCCGGGGTCCATCTTTCACACCAGTAGAGATTAAGCACCCTCCACTACTCCAAGGGTCTTAAAAGGAGGGCCACAACTGGGAGTCCTTGGCCATCATTAGTGGGCCTATTAATGAGAAAGAGGGGAAAGCCCTCAGACTACTTTAAAACTGTGCATTGAATGACAGTCTTTTTGAACGCAGATTGCTCATGAAAATCAAGGATTGGAGATTCTTTTGACACCTCAGAACAACTGTCAACACTGGGCCCACATTTCCACATGGCGACCAGTGGCTTGGGGTCAGCAGCTGCTCTCTTTAATTGAGGTCTGTCCCCCATCTCCCCACAGCCCCCCAGGACCGAGTGTCAGCTGTCTTGTATCATCTTACACTCAGCTCACTTGGTCATTTACATTTCCTGCCCGGTCTGGGTAGACGTGGACTTTGCAACCCCAGATCTAAGACCATCATCTAACACATCTGGGATCCAAATTCTCTGGGACTTTGTAAAATAGACAATGCTTGTCTTCAATCACATTCTCACCCAGAAAGCAGGACCCCGGCAGCCTTGAGAAACCATCAGGAAATCTACCCCCAACTCCGCTCACCCGACGTTTCTTGAGGGTCAGCTTTTTCTGGGCTGTGTTTTCCATTTCTTCTTTGGACACTTCTGTTTCTTTCCTGCTTTGAGGTCTGTTTTCCAGCTCACGGGTGGTCAGTTCTTTGGGCTAGATGAAGTAGAATTTTCCGTAATCGCCACCTCTCCTGAGCCAGTTTGGAGTTTGGGGTTTGTGTTTGAGTCATTAAGTAATTCGCTGCTGGGGAGTTGGCACTTTAAAAACCCGTAGAATAAACAAACATGTCTGCCTCCAAGCACAGATTGCAACTAATGTTCTGATTCCGAATATGGGTCACATATATTTTTGCCTAAAAACAACAGTCTTAAATAAACAGTGTGTTCCCTTTAGATAGCTGAAGCTGTAATGCACAGTAACTGAACTGGAACCTCCGAGTCTTGAGTTTGGGTGACGTGGTTGAAAGTATCTGCTGGTCCTCCTGGAAACTCATAGCATCTATTACTGAACTGAACAGTGGGATATGATTTGCATGTCTTATCTAGACTTGGACAAATTCCTTTCAGAGTTAGTTTCACCTTACCCTCTGTATGAGAAATGGGTAAACTAAATTGATGGTTTAGGGTGGGCTTCATAGAACTTCAGGATTGTTCAAGAGGTCCTTGCAGAAGCAATGGGGGAAACCTAAGGATAAAGCCTTGTTTTCAGTTGCTAAGACAAGTCCAACTCTTTGTGACCCCATGGACTATTACACACCAGTCTTTCCTGTCCTTCATTGTCTCCTGGAACTTGCTCAAATTCATGTCCATTGAGTTGGTGATGCCATCCAACCATCTCATCCTCTGTTGCCCCCTTCTCCTCCTGGGACTACTGTTTTCAAATCCTGAAGCTTTGCTGTGTTCTGTTTGACGTGTTACAATGATTTATTGGGGGGAGGGGGCGGGGAACGTGTTGCTCTGTGAAAGAAGGAAAAGAACGAGGGAGGAGGATGGGAGGTACATTGTAGCCTCAAGGAATTTGGGCTTCAAGTGTATCTTGGGGATACCCAAGAGGAGAGCTTTGGGATCTACATGGTTGGCATTCAGCCAGACTAGAGTCTCAATTTTCCAGGATTGAGAAGCAAGCCACCATAAAGACCACTCCTTTCAAGTTTTATAAAACTTGAAAGTTATAAAACTTCCAGTTCAACAAACTTTTGTATGCTGCACCAGAGAGAGCCTAGGGCACAAGGAACAGCTGGTAAGGGACCTCCACTCATCAAACAAGAGATGCCATACACAGTGCCAGTCCAGCCACTGCCGGACTGCTCCCCCACCCTAGTCCAATTAATTGTCCTTCATTAAAAATTTTATTAACAATCATTATTATTGATATGACTATCACTTGATGAGACCAGCTTTGCATATCCTCTGCCTTATTATGTTTTCATATAAGCAGCTGTTTGAATCCCCATTCTACAATCAGTGAAACTGAGGCTCAGAGAGGTTAATTAACTTTCTCAAGATCCCAGATTTAGAAGCAAAATCAAGAATTCAAATAATTCTGATACAGAACTCTGCCTCCCTTAAAAAGGAAGGGAACTGAGGAAGGCAAAAGGAGAAGGGGACAGCAAAGGATGAAATGGTTAGATAGCATCACTGACTCAGTGAACATGAATTTGAGCAAACTCCGGGAGATAGTGGAGGACAAAGGAGCCTGGCGAGCTATAGTCCACAGGGTCGCAAAGAGCTGGACACAACTTAGCGACTGAACAACAACAAGACAAACAACAACGCAGGATGATGTAAGGAGACCAATGTCACTGCCTCTCACCACTTTTGGGAAAGACGCTGTAGGCAGGGCTTGTAGGTAACTGAATCTCTGCTCGAAGCAGCCCTCTAGCCCCAACTCCCTGCCTCCTGGATCTCTTTCAGAAAGAGAATGTATTTTTCACTTTTGAAATCACTTGGGTGTGTTGAGAACAGCCCAAGGTCGCTCACGTCTTAAAGCCTGGTAAGTCAGATTGAAATTCCTCTTACAGATCTCAGGACATCAGTGGACCAAACCCAGTTGGCTGGGCTTGGTCCCAGCTTCTGCTCTTCTCGTTCTCAAATCCTATAAAGAGCAGTCCTGGGATGCTGTTTTGAAGATGAACCCACACAAAATCCAATTCCACTCTGCTTCCCCCCAACCCCTCAGCCCATGATGGAGCCCACGTTGGCGTTCTCCAAATAGCCCAAGCTCCCAACAGTGACATTGCAACAGCCACCCCTATTCCCCACTGCTCATCTTGCCTCTTGGCCAGCTCTCAGCCTATAATTCTTTCCAAACCCGCCTGTATAAAATAATCATGTACATGAAGTAAAACAGGAGTCTTATATACACACTTAATAACTCTTGTGTACTATACAAGAGGGAATTCCACTTTATAACCCCCAGAGCTTTCGACTGGTTCTTATTTAGCTTTGCATTCCTGGTGCAAGATCTAAAACTTCTCTCTCTCTGCCCCAGCCTGTTGCTGCCTTTTGAAACTGTTGTGTCTCCAGATTCCTTGGGACCATTTCATCTCCATCTCTGCTTCTAATTGGGGGATTTAAGCATTGCTTTTAGCCCTAGAGCTAAATGTCAGGGTTTCACTCAAAAATCCCATATTTTTGGGAACTGAGCACATTGTACTGGGGAAGTGTCAAGCGTGAGCATGTCAAAGCAAATGGAGTTAAATGGATCAGCTAATCCTTCTAGCCACGAGCTCGATCTCAGGTTGAGAAAGTGGGTTCCCACCCCTGGTATATGACAAGTGCCCTCTGTGGCCTCCGACACATCATTGGTTCTTCTTGGATCGCTTTCCCTTTAAAGGGAATCCTTCAGTAGTAGATGGCAATTTCTCTGCATCTCCAGACAGTTCATCAGGCAACACTTTTCACCAAAGTCTTAGGTTTTAGGGGGATAGTCAGTATCAGATCATCTTTTACACTGACCCCATGAATAGAATCATACTTAGCAAAATAGCAAAAACAGTATGTATGGGGTTAATTAGCTTTACTTTATAAAATATGCATAAACAGTGGCACCTAAGGTTGTGGAGGACAGGAACCAAGGGATGCAACTTCAGTCATCATATGTACATTCAGCAAATATCCATGGCTACCTGGTCTTTGCCTGATACAGTGCTCAGCGCTTAGAAGATGACTGAACTAGATGCAGCCTCCCACATCAATTCAGTTTCATTTCACCGCCTAGCTTGCTCTACACTGGCCACACTGGCTTGCCTTATTTTCTTGGAGCACACCCATCTTGTTCCTGCCTCGGTGTCTTTGCATGTGCTGTGTCCCCTCCACCCAGACTGACCCCTTTTTCTAGTCATCAGGCCTGGATCTCAACTCAAATCTCAGTAGAGACCATTCTTTACCATCCCTCCCCTTAACACTCCCACTTCTCTCTCACTGCCATAGCGTCTTCACAGCATGTGTGTCTATGTGGAATCGTGCTTGTTAGGGGATTTGGTTTCTGGTTTATTAACCAGTGTCCTTCCCTCCCAAACAGTAAGCTCCTTAAAGTCAGACATCTTAAAAAAAAAAAAAAAAAAAAAAAACCTTTTTATTTTATATTGGGTATAACTGATTAACAGTGTTGTGATATTCTCAGTTGGACAGCAAAGGGACTCAGCCATACATATACACGAACCACCCCCACACACCATTAAGGCTGTCACATAACATCGAGCAGAGTCCCCTGTGCTATACAGTAGGGCCTTGTTGGTTATCCATTTTAAATACAGCAGTGTGTATATCCATCCCAAACTCCCTAACTATCCCTTCAACCCATCCTTCTCCCCTGGCAACTATAAGTTTGTTCTCTTAGTCTGCGAGTCTGTTTCTGTTTTATAAATAAGTTCACTTGGATCATTTCTTTTTAGAGTCTGCATATAAGGGACATCATGCAATATTTCAAGCTCTGGGAGATGGTGAAGGACAGGGAAGCCTGGCGTGCTGCAGTCCATGGAGTCGCAAACAGTTGGACATGATAGAACGGCTGAATACCAACAACATGCAATGTTTCTCCTTCTCTGTTGAACTCAGAGATCTTGTCTATCATACTACCTGTCTTTTCAAACTCTAGAAGAGTGCCTGGCATTTAAAGACATTAAATAAGTATAGAGGAATGACTCCACAATTAAATGAGTTTCAAGTCACATTTCTCCCCTAAAACACATCAAGTTAATCTGTCAAGCCCAACTCTGATTATTCCCTTCAGTGATCTCAACACCCCCCAGGGATGCAATTTCTTCTCAAACAAGTGTATGTCAAATGTGGTAAAGACATATAGCTCTTAATTAAAAAGAAATCCTAGTAAGTAAAGTAGTTACTGTGACAGCAAGGGTGATCTGGTTAAGACAAGGGTTGGGGGTCTGGAACTCCATCCATGTCCCCCCCTCCCCAGTTCCACCCTAAGACACCATTGGAGCCCCACCTGGGACAAACTGTGCAATTTTGATTTGAAAGAAACTTCAATTTTGTCAGTGCTGGTAGGTATATTGTGGACTAATAAGGAGTTTCTATGGCCAAGTTTAGGAAATACATAATTTTTTTTCCAAATTGAAAAAGACAGTGTTATTGATAATTGGATTACCTATCAGTTGACATAAACAGTATAAACTTAAAATTCAGACTTATATATGTGCCCATGGCATCATCAACACAATCAAGATAAAGAGTATATTCATCACCTCTAAGAGTTTCTTCTTGCTCCTTTGTAATGCATTCCTCTCCCCTCCTCCTGCCTAAGGAATACATAAGTGCTTTTAATAAATATGTATTAAGTGGTCCCTGGTAGCTCATCTGGTAAAGAATCTGCCTGCAATGCAGGAGACCCTGGTTCGATTCCTGGGTCAGAAAGATCCCCTGGAGAAGGGATAGGCTACCCACCCAGGATTGCTGGGCTTCCCTGGTGGCCCAGACAGTAAAGAATCCATCTGCAGTGCAAGAGACCTGGGTTCGATCCCTGGGTTGGGAAGATTCCCATGGAAGAGGGCATGGCAACCCACTCCAGTATTCTTGCCTGGAGAATCCCCATGGACAGAGGAGCCTGGCGGGCTGCAGTCCACGGGGTCACAAAGAGTTGGACACGACTAAGCACTGCACAACATGTTCCAGAAATTGTGCTGGTTTTGGGGATACAGTAGGAAAAATAACAGGTACAATTCCCGTACTCAAAGGCCTCATATTCTAGGGATTACAGAAAAGTCTTCCGGGTCAAGAAGTGGATCAGTTCAAAGGTACAATTGGGAGTGTCTGAATACACGTTTTTGCCCAAGGTTGGTGAGCAGGTCATGGATCTAGTGTTCCCAAAGCGTTTGTTCACAAACACTTGTCAAGACCAACTGCTATGAGCCTCATCAGAAAACAAACTCTATAGCACTGTCAATTTTCAAAACACTCCAACATTTTTTAAAATGTATATAATCCGAAATGATTCGACTAATCTGATCTCTGATGATGCATAAGGCATTTTGAGAACTCCTGTGTCTTGGGTCACCCTCTGGACATGGGACATCCTTGTCCTTGGACATGGGCACAGCCATTAAAAGACTCTCCTATCTGGCTGGTCGATAACTAGAGAGTCCTGTTTTGCATTTACTTCAGCATACAGCTCTGTCTTTAGAGTCACCTCTTATAGGAAAATGCACTTCTTAGACTGGAAATGCCTTTAGAGAGATTTCAGCCATAAAATATACACTCTCCCCACACACAAATCAGGCAGAAAAATCCAATCAAGAGAGAGCTCCACTTTCTCTCATCTCCTCCCGGGGACATAATTAGCTGCTTCTTCCCATATATTTGTAGAATCCTGTACCTTTAACTATCTGAAGCACTTACCACAGTAGTTATTATTCATGACAACCAGGCAGGGGTCTGTATTTTATGCCAGGCACTTTGCAAGATATTTTCCATGTTTTACCACTTTTTCCCCCCCAACTCATAGGTGGTAGATACTATCACCATTCTTGTTTTAAAGATGAGAAAACTGGGGCTCAGAAAGGCTATATAACTTGCCCAAAATACATGATGAATTCGAATAGATGGAAAACCAACATTTGAATCCAAGCTAATCTGATTCCCAAGTCCACACTCTCCCCTCTACATCTCCCAGTTCATGACATAAGGGTCTACAGCCTCCAGCTTAGATCTTCAGTTTCTTGAGTGATATCTTTGAGTTTCAAATATTAATAGCACCTAACACAGTTCATGATGCTGAAGCTCCAATACTTTGGCCACCTGATGTGAACAGATGACTCACTGGAAAAGACCCTGATGCTGGAAAAGATTAAAGCCAAAAGGAGAAGAGGGCGGCAGAGGATGAGACAGTTGGACAACATCACCAACTCAATGGACATGAACTTGGGCAAATGCCAGGAGATAGTGAGGGACAGGGAAGCCTGGCATGCTGCCATCCATGGGGTTGCAAAGAGTCAGACACGACTTAGCGACTGAACAACAACAGCACAGTTCATGGTGCCCTGTGAGGGCTCAGCACAGACTAATTGAATGAACTGTGAGAGGCAACGTGGTGCTAAGGAAGGAGATTTCTTACAAAGCAAGAAAATTGGATCTTTCTTCAGGCTGTGTAACTAACCCATGATGTGACCTTGAGCAAGTCCCTTCCTCCTTTCTGCACCTTTGTCTTCCCATCTGTAAAATGGGAGAATTGGAGAGATGATTTCCAATGATACCTCTCAGTCCAAGTGACCTACAGTGCAAGCTGGTGTCACATATTTTTTTTTCTTTAATAAAAAGGAACGAAATTGTGCGATTTGCAGAGACATGAATGAATCTAGATGCTGTCATACAGAGTGGACTAAATCAGAAAGAGAAAAACAAATATTGTGTATTAATGCATACATGTGGAATCTAGGGAAAAAATGGTACAGATGAATCTATTTGCAAAGCAGAAATAGAGACTTGGACGTAGAGAACAAGGGGAGAAAAGAAGGTGGGAGGAAATGGGAATTTATGATTGAAATATATACACGACTATGTATAAACTAGATAACTAATGAGAACCTATCGTATAGTACAGGGAAATCTACTCAATGCTCTGTGGTGACCTAAATAGGAAGGAAATAAAAAAAAGGGGGATTTATGTATACATAGGACTGATTCAACTAACACAAGGTTGTAAGGCAACTAAACAATAAAAATAAATAAGTGGGAATTCCCAAGAGGATAGAGATAGTGTCGTCTATTTCCAACAATCTCAGCGCTTACCAGAGAGCCAAGCACAGAGTAGATGCTCAATTATTTTTTGCTGCATGAATGAATGGATACTGATACCCACTCGAAGCTCTGCTAAGAAATAACCTAGAAACACCTGAAAGTGAAAGTATTAGTTGCTCAGTCATGCCTGACTCTTTGGCAACCAGAGACTGTAGGCTCTGTCCATGGAATTCTGCAGGCAAGAATACTGCAGTGGGTGGCCATTCCCTTCTCCAGGAGATCTTCCCGAACCAAGGATCGAACCCAGGTTTCCCACATTGCAGGCGAATTCTTTACCATCTGAGCTGCCAGGGAAGCCAAACACACCCCAAATCCCACACCCCAAATCCCAGAAAGAAGTAAAAGCCATTTCCTTCTAAGGGAAGATAGAGCCACTAGTGAACCGTAGCACTGACCCAAGCCTTCAAGAATGAGAGTGGCTGGAGACCAGCCAACAGGGGCAGACGGAAGCTGGGGTGGGGAGGCCTCTTGGCTTCCCCCCGCCCGCCCCACACCCCTCTGATGAACTTCAAATTCCTGGGTCAGACCTTTCATCACCAGTACGAAGTCTCTGGAAAATATACAAAAGAAGGATCCAAGTCTAGTTTTTGCAAGGCCTTTGCCCCATCTCTCACCCTCCCCTGACATAGACAAGGAAGAGATCAAGAAGCCAAGAGACAGAACATTGTAAAAAAAAAAAAAAAAAAAAAAACCTTTGTGCGAAATAAATAAATAAATCCATCCAAGAACTCATCTTTTTTGTTATAAAAACATGTTTTCCTTGCTTTCTGACCCTCTAGCATTTTGGAGTTTGGGGAGTTTACTGAATGCTTAGTGTCCATGAACTCTTGGAAAGTTCGTTACCCTGACCCTTCTTGGCTGTTAAATCTTAGCACTGGTTGCTGGAAAGTAATTTAGCTTTGGGGGAAAAAAAAAAATCTGTGTGGTTTTTTTTTTTCCCCCAAAACACCCTCATCCCTGAGTTCCCACTTTGGGACTTTGTGCTGGATTTTCTCCGATAGTTTATAGATTCCCAAACACATAGCCAGAGTTTTCCTTTTCCCATGGACTCTGTGGAATTCACCTGAAAACTTGGTGATTATTTATGTTCCAACATACTTACGGTCAAGCCACCCAGGACTTCGTATCCACAGGAAAACTGACAAATCCAATCAACTCTCCCAGTGCAGCTCTGTAAAGTCTTATTCATTTGGATGCCATCAGTTCAGAATTTTTGGATAATTCAGACAGTCTGGATGGAAGTTGCTTTTTGCACAGTTCTACACAAAAAAAAAAAAAAAAAGAGAGAGAGAGTTTCTTAGCAAATTGATAATGCAAAGCAGACTGTTGGAGCTGAGAATAAACTGTCTTCAAGTTCTCCAGAATAGCATTCACTGACAGGCAATCAACGATTAATTACAAATTATTTTTATCAAACAATTAAAATGAATTCCAGGCAACTCACCATACCTTGGGAATAGTATAGGATAGAAAGGGGAAAAGGCGGGGTGGGGGGGGGTTCCAATCCATCACGCAAGAGCTCAAATTCCAGCTATAACTCATGAGTTTCAGTTACTGTGCATAAGCTCCTTCCCTTCCCTGTTCCTTAATTCTGACATATGGGAAAGTTTGCACAACGGACATAAGAATTGGAAATCACATAGTGAAAGCAGAGTTTCCAAAACTATGCTCAGAAGGATTCCAAGTCCACAAGATGTTAACACATATTGCATGAAAAAGAGATCCGCGGTTGAATAAGGCAGGATAAGCTAAGCTAAACAAAATTAAATATGTTTGCTTGCTTTTTTTCATTTGTTTGTGTGCAGACCTTCTCAGTGCCTTTAATATTGTACTTTATATTGCAAATTTCCAAAAGGAGGACAAACTGAGCATTTTCCCCTAAATTTCTTTCACCGGGAAATTCTTCCTGTTGAAATACTTTTTGACCTCTTACAGAACTCTCACTGAAGGAAGCCTGGAAAACAAGGCTCTAGGATCCGTGGTCTGAACTTTGTAGTAGGGGTATTGAGCCCTTATGGAGACATTTATACTTTATCTCCAAATCTTCTTGCGACCAAAGTCAAAATCTGGACGATAGAGTTCATGACCAAAAAAAACCAGATTCTGACATATAAAGCCATAATCTTACAGACTCCCCACAAACTAGCCTAGAAAAAGTAACTTGAGGGATTTTTTTAAATATACCTGGAAGTCCTTGTATCTGGATGCTAGGATCTTCAGGGTCACTGACTCAAGGCCTGAAAAGTTTCAGAAGATTAAGGAAGTAGATTGGGGAGAGAAAGCATGAGAGGGAGGCAAGGAATCTAATTCTGGCATGTGATAACGATATTAAGGAGTGCTTGTAAAATCATTAAAGCAATGAAAAATAGAAACCATAATAGAATAAAATTCAAGTCTTGTTACCAGTTTTCTTTCCAGGAACAATGGTAAATGCAGTTGTCGTTATTCCTCCAAAGAAAAGGACAGCCACAAGGAACTTCGGATGGTATTAAAGGGTGAATCCAAAAGAATGTCAAGATTCATCCCTACCCTGATAAGACTGAAAATGGAATTAGCAAGAGTTCACAATGAATGTTACAACAATGAATATTACAACACAGCTCATAACTAAGAAGGAAATGGAAGTTCCAGATAGTAAGCTGTCATTCATTTACGTCTTCATTAATTTGTGTTTAGCATGTGACAGGTGCTAGAAGGCTCAATCAAATCCCTTCCTGACATTTTGCCCTTGAGAAAGAGCACGTGATCCCTATGGTCATCACAGTGGAGGAAGAAAGGGCTGAAGAGTTGCATGGAGGGTGTTTTTTTTTCAGGAAGCTTACGTTTTACCAGGGCAGTATGTCAGATGCAATGGTATTCACCAGCTCTCCCTGTGTTCCTCCACATTTTCCAGCTGCCCTTGACATGAGACTGGGGTCACTTGACTGGGTTCTGCTTGATGGGAATGTGGGCAGAGATAGTCCCACCTATAAAAACACCCTCCACAGGACTTCCCTGGTGGACCAGTGGCTAAGATTCTGCACTTCCAGTGCAGGGGGCCTGGGTTCAATCCCTGGTCAGGAAACTAGATCCTACATGCCACAACTAAGAGTTTGCACGCCACAACAAAAGATCACATATGCCACAACTAAGACCCAGTGCAGTCAAATAAATAATTTTTTTATTAAAATAAAATAAAATCACCCTCCATGCAACTCTTTAGCCCTTTATTCCTCCACTGTGATGACCTTAGGGGTCATGTTCTCTTTCACAAGAGCAAAAAAGATGGAGAAGGGCTCCCCAAATACATAGAAGACTGATGTGAGAGAGAAATAAACATTCATTGATTCAGGCACTGAGCTTTGGGGCTTCATCTCTGTAGTGCACAGGAGCAAGTGTGGCCGTGTCTGGCCCATGTGAAAGTAAACAGGGAAAAACAGAGAAAAGAAGAGAAAGTTGGTATATAGAAACAGAAAACCAAGATGAGAAGCCATGTGAACCAAAACATATGAAAAGAGTCATCTTGGATCTAGAGTTTTGAGGGCCTTGGTCCCAGGCCCTTGTGAGGTCTACCATGTACTCTTGCCCTTGTTTTCTTTACTATCCACCAATGTCCTCCAATACTTTCATGTTCTGGGTATAAGTTACGGTAAACTTTTGCTCCCCATGACCTAAAAAGTCCTTGACTAACTCAACATGTTATAGCTAGAACAGTGAATGGGTAGAAGAATGGAACAATCTTTTCTCTTAAACCAAACCAGAAAAAGCATGTATAGGGCACCACATGGGGCTTCCCAGGTGGCACTAGTGGTAAAGAACCCGCCTGCCAGTGCAGGAGACACAAGAGACATGGGTTCGATCCCTAGGTGGAGAAGACACCCTGGAGGAGGAAGTGGCAACCCACTCCAGTATTCTTGCCTGGAAAATCGCATGGACAGAGGAGCCTGGCAGGCTACGGTCCATGGGGCTGCGAAGAGTCGGGCACAACTGAGCGACTGAGCATGCAGGTTACTATATAAGCATGCATCACCTCGCTTTCAAGTTGCGCACAGTAGGCTCAGAAAAGTAGATCGTAACAGGAGGCACAGAAAAGAACACTGAGAAGATTAATGCTTCTTAATAAAAAGGCTTTCTTCAAAATGGTGTTCAAGTAGGTCATTTTACAATTTCATAAAAAAAAATAATAATAATAACGTAGTGAAAATTGCCAAGATTATGGAGTTAGGACTCATCGTATGCTTGTGCTGAAAGAGCTTGAAATAAAAGACAACCCTTAAGTACCGAGCATTATAATTATATGCTACTTTAAAGAACCACAGTCAATCCTCCTGCTGACTAATCTTAACTATCTGTCAAGAACTGGAGACGGAGAAGACACTGTAGCGTTGGAATGATTGTCTCATCCTGGGGTCTGGCTTGTGATTTCCTCTCCCAGGTCCCTCCAGGAACCTGTCAGTGACAAGGAGGATTTCATCACAAAATCTCTGCTTTGGATTTCCCTAACCTCGCCTGGGAGGGGAAGGGGGAAAAAAAAAGGAAAAAGAGTCTCAGTAAGAGAAATAACTGGAAGATCATGGGGAAAGAAATCCAGTAGATCAGCTTCTTAAATGAAGGATCTATATGTATCTTATTATTTCTTTGTTCTCCCTCTAGGGTAGGGACTATGTCTGGCTGCCTCACTGTTGTACCCACAGCCTCCGAAGACAGTGTTGGGCAGATAGTAGAGGCTCCGTGATTATTTGTTGAATGAATGAATGAAACCAATGAGAGTATCCTTTCCTTTCTTGTTTCTAGATTGATGTCAATTCTGAGACCTAACACTATCTCAGTATAAGAAAAGTATTTCAGATCATAATCCATAGAATCACTGACCAAATGTGAAATAGCTAGAGAAGCCTCTCACATGAATTGGAAGATTTCAGCAACTATGACGAAACCCAGAAAGAGAAAAAAATATTCCACTGGGGTTATAAAGAGATGCTTCTTTGTTCTTCCAATGGTTATTAAATGAGGAGCTGGTGTGTGCTAGGTTCATGCTAAGACCAGGGGTAATTCAGAAATTATATTTCTTCAGCAGAAAGAACAGACCTATAAAATGGTCTACACTCTAGCCCAGCATTAGCTGATAAAAATCCAAGGGATGCCACATCTGTCATTTTAAATTTTTGAGCAGTGACTTTTTTTTTTAATTTTTTGGCTATGCAGTGCAGCTTGCAAAATCTTAGTTTCCCAACCAGGGACTAAATCCAGGTCCTGGCAGTGAAAGCACAGAGTCCTAACCACTGGACCACCAGGGAATTCCCTCAAGCAGTCACATTTTTAAAAAGTAACTTGTGAAATTAATTTAATATCATTACATGTATTAATCTACTAAGTATATTATTTAACCCAATACATGCAAAATGTGGTCATTTTGTCATGTGATCAAGATATTATCAATGAGATATTCTACATTCTTTTTTCATCCTAAGATTTCAAAAAGAGGTATATTTTATACTAACAACCCTTCTTATTTGGATGCTAAATTTTCATCAAAAATTCTGGAAATTTTATGTTTAGGAGTCATAATCATTATAGCTGAAAAGTGCAGATTCACATGCTAAAGTTGTTTCAAACATACTTGAAAACCAATAGTTGAATAGCTGAATCATGCTATTCAGCTGAATAGCTGAATAGCTTCCAATAGCTGAATCATGTCAGTTTTTAAATTTGAAATTAAATTAATCAACATTAAACAGAATTGAAAATTCAGTTCTTTATTTGTCTAAGTCACTCTTCAAGTGCTCAACAGTTCCAGTACCTATAGGCTACCATATTGGACAAGTAGGGATATAAAATATTTCCATCACTGCAGAAAGTTCAATTGGAACAGCATTGCTCTTGATGGTCTAAGAAACCTACAAACATTGAAGATAATCATGTATTTTGCCCTTTTTTATACCCCCTAGAACAATGATTAACCCATAAGATTCCACAGATGATAGTTCAAAGGATGAATGAATGATCATCTTGTCATATTCCAGAGGTTGGAGGGTTCAAGGAATACTTAACAAAAGCAGGGACATTTATGACAGGGCTTGATGGGTGAATAGAAGTCCACTAGGCAAATAGTGAAGCAAAGACAGAGAAGGAGTCTGGTGCATGGATGCTGAATTATAAAATGATCTATTAATACTATGTTGTTAAGAGCATGAGTTTTGTTCATTTGTTTTGCACAATCAAGATGAAATTGAACCTTTCCTGCACTAATTTTCAGCTGGGTGTCTTTGGAAAAATCATTTAACCTCTCTGAGGCTTGATTTCCTTGTCTGTAAAATAGGAGTACTAACTTCATCAGTTTTGAGGACTCACAAGGTAAGAGATGCAGAGTGCTCACTATAGTGCCTGATACATAATAAGCAAACAAAAAATGTTAAATGTCAGTCGTTATTGTGTCCAATGTTTCATGAGAAGTGGATCGTGGTGGCACAGCAGGGTTCCAGATGCTCCCCGCCCCAATCCCAACATCTCTTCTCATCCTCTGTCTTAGTGTCGTAACTTTTAATAGTGCAGTTATGTCCCAGGTAAAAGTCCACTTCTCTCAGCCTTCCTATAACCCGGAGAAGCCGTGGGCCCTAGTTTAGGTCAACAAACTTTAAATGAATGATCTATTTGTTCATTCTAAATGAACAATGATCTAAATGGATGATTTTACTTCTAGGACATTTCTTAAAGGGAGGGGGCTTCTCTTCTGCCTTCCTCTCCTCATTGCTTCAAATGCAAGTTACGCTCTAGGTTTCACAGTGCAGGAAATCAGAAGGCACCTGAGTCCCTGACGATGCTGATGTAGGTAGCATTTTGAGTCTTCCTTGACCTTGGAACCAGTTCGTTAAGGACCATCTCTTGGGATAAGAACAAAGTTTGGGAAATGTGGTTTAGGTGATCTGGAGGGAAGAGTTCATGGCTGAGGTGCCAGTGGACTGAGAAGACCATATGCAATGAATGTGTGCACTATCTCACGCTCTGGGATGCTGGAGGGATGGTGGGGTTCCATCAGAGCCAACGCCATCTCAGAGTCACATGGCTGTCCTCTATGAGGTCAGAGGGACCGAAGGTGATTCGCTGGCCAACAGCAGTGGCAGCCCCTGCATATGGTGTGGGTTTGTAACTTTTCTGCTCTGCCTGCAGCTGCTTGTTTATTGTGGTTCTCCTGCTGATTGTCAATTGACATTAGACGCTAAGGAATGCTGCCGTGTCTCTTGAATCTATTGTGTTTCTCATAAACTGTTGTTTCTTGTGGCCAAAAAATTGGATGATGGGATTTTTTTTTCAGCCTGTATTTTTGGAGCCATCGTTTGATATTTGGAAGAGAACATTCACTTGTGCGTTTTTAAACCATCCTAAATGGGAATAAAGTCAGTAAGTTACTCCTTGCTGTCCTTCAAAGATACCCAAGCATGGCTTTGTCTTAAACACTCTATCATAAACCGTGGTACATTGAGCCAAGTAGACTGGAATTATTCACAGAGAGGAAAGTAGCTTATAATCTCCAACTAGGTTGTGGGATACCTTCAGAAAAAAAATAAAGGCATTTTTCTAGAGACTCACTGTGAAGTTTTGTTGTATGCATGCATGCTCAGTCATTCAGTCATGTCCAACTCTTTGTGACTCTAAGGACTGTAGCCCACCAGGCTCCTCTGTCCATGGGATTTTCCAGGCAAGAATACTGGAGTGGGTTGCCATCCCCTTCTCCGGGTTGGGAGATCTTCCCAACCCAGGGATCAAATCCAGATCTCCTGCATTGCAAGTGGATTCTTTACTGTCTGAACCACTAGGGAAGCCCAAGAATTTTACATAGCTCGTATCAAACATCCCAACAATCCTGGGACTTCTCTGATGGTCACATGGTTAAGACTCCATGCTTTCATTGCAGGGACACAGGTTCAATCCCTGGCCAGGGAACTAAGATCCCACATGCCATGCATTGTGGTTTTAAAAAAATAAATAAACCTCCCTACAATCCTAAAGGCAGGGATTGTTACTAATGGCATTTCACAGGAGGAAACTGAAGATCATAGAAGTTAAGCAATTGCTTAAGTTCAAATAGTTGAGACAGGGGTCAAACACAAGCCTGCCAGACTCTCTAAGTCATGAACTTAATGCATTAAACTATACTGTGATTAATGCTTAATATTTAGCTACTATAAAACCAGGTAATGAGGTTCTTCCTCCATTAGCAACTATAGTGTTTAATATTGCTCTGTGTGCAAAGCATTTGGGAAGACATTTTTTCTGCAATGTTTTATTTTATGATTTGATATATATATAACTTTTAAATTCTTTTCTCACATATACTTTATTTCTTAGCTTATTATTTTGTATTGAGGAGTAACCCATTAATTTATTTTTAATTAGAGTATAATTGCTTTACAATATTGTGTTAGTTTCTGCTATACTCTATGTATACATATATCCCTTCCCTCTTGAGCCTCACTCTCCCAGGCCACATCCCATCCCTCTAGGTCATCACAGAGCACGGAGCAGAGAGCTCCCTGTGTTATCCAGCAGCTTCCCACTAGCTATCTGTTTTACACATGGTGGCGTCTATATCAATGCTTCTCTCTCAAATTGTTCCATCCCCTCCTTCCCCCACTGTGTCCACAAGTCTTTTCTCTAAGTCTGTGTCTCTATTCCTGCCCTGCAAATAGGTTTATCAGGACCATCTTTCTAGACTCCATATATATGCATTAATATACGATATTTGTTTTTCCCTTTCTGATTTACTTCACGCCGTATGACAGATTCTGGGTCCATCCACATCACTACTTTCAATGCTTTAAAGCAATCTGTCCTAGGACCTTGCTTTTCTCACCCTCAAAATCAACAGTGTGCCTTAAGGATTAACGAGGCAATGCGTGAGAAGGAGTTCAAGAGAGGAGAGTAGAAGCCTTAAGTCAGAGCTCAAGGTATAAGAAAATGGTAGGCTTCTTTCCCATCTGCACTAGATCCTTCTATCTGCATTCGGTTTGAATTCAAAGAGGGTAAAAAACACATTTTGCAAATGGAACCCCAGGCTGCTCAACTCAGTCCTTTCATATCATTACCTCCCCAGATGAGGTCAGCGGTCTCCAGTTATTCACAATTAATTCTGTCAACCACGCACATGTCAAAAAAATACAACTGCCAGATTTTGTGAGTTGAAATGTTCCCAGCTCCCACCCACAGTCACACATATGTGGAAATTGAAGAGAGGGTCTCCAGACCCAGCTGAGACCGCTCATGTGGAGTTACTCTTGTGGACAGGAACGATCCTGGGCCAGTCCACCCTGGTTTCCCAGAAAGCATTCGGGCTTTCCAAGTCTTGGGCAATATTAGCCAGGGATTGTTTATCTGTTTTGATTGTTGTGCTCTTTCCAAGTTGAAGACATCTGTGAAGTGTTTTCTTGATTGCAAATGTGGGCCCTGTTTAGTTTGCATGTGTATGTGTGTGTGTTGCTCCATGTTAGAAGGATCACCAGAGAGAAGAAAGGTCATCTAGAGGAAAAAGAATCTCCCCCAACAGGAAAGGAAATGAGAAGGGAAAAAAAGGCAAGAGTGACGTTGCCTCTACCACGATTTGTTCTGCACATACCAAGGGCCTTGTGTGCATTAGTGGGTGATAGGCGCTGGCAGAACCTTGAGAAAGAACACATAACACATACTAAAGACGCCAGGCTGGGGCTTTCCTGGTGGCCCAGTGGCTAGGACTCCACATTCTCAATGCAGGGAGCCTGAGTTTGATCCCTTTTCAGGGAACTAGATCCCGCATGCCACAGTGAAGATTGAAGATCCCAGGTGTTGCAACTAGGACCAAGCACAGCCAAATAAGAATATTTATTTTGGACTTCCCTGGTGGCGCAGAGGATAAGAATCTGCCAGCCAGTGCAGGGGCCACTGGTTTGATCCCCGGCCCGAGAGGATCCCACATGCCACGCAGCAACGAAGCCTGGACACCCCAACTACTGAGCCAGCGCTCTAGAGTCCCGGGTCCCGTGCTTGGTCACAGGAGAAGACACCACAGTGAGAAGCCCAGACTCCACAGTGAAGAGGAGCCCCCGCTCCCACAGCAATGAACACCCAGTGCCACCAAAAATACATTTAAACACATTTTTTTAAAGTTGTATAAATAAAATAAAATCAAGCCTCGAGCTGTGCTAAAATCTCAGCTCTGTTCTCATAAGCTATGTGACCTTGAGTTTGTAACTTCATCTTTCTGAGCCTCTGTGACCTTTTCTGAAAATTAGGAAGAGAGGTGGTAAATAATAATTATTGATTACATTTATTGAATGCTTACTGTGTGCCATGAGCCTTCTTAATTCTCACAGTAAATCTCTGAGCTCAGTAATATCACCCCCATTTTACAGAAAACAAATATTCAGAGATGGAACACCTTTCTCATAGTCACAGAGTAAACGACAGTATCAACCCCTATGTTACCTGACTCTGGAAAATAAGCTCGTAACATGGTTTTAACACAAAAGTTGACGTGAGAATTTAGGGAGAAGATTCAAGGGAAGTGTCACCTCCTAACAGAATTATTCACTGGACGTGTAGGCAGCAAAAGCAAAAATAAACAAGTGGAATGACATCAAACTCAAAAGTTTCTGCAGAGCAAAGGAAATCATCAAGTGAAAAAACAAGCTATGGAATGGGAGAAAATATTTGCCAAATGTAGATCTGATAGACGATTACTGTCTGAAATATACAAGGAACTCCTACAACTCAACAGCAAAGAAACAACCCAATTCAAAAATTAGCAAAGGAACCAAATAGACATTTCTCCCCAAAAAAGAGATACATATAGATGACCAAAAGGTACAGGAAAGTATGCTCAGCAGGGAAATCAAAACCACAAGGAGACATCACCTTGGACCTATTAGGATGACTATTATCAAAGAAACAACAAAAATTAGCAAATGTTGGCAAGAATGTGGAGAGAGAGAACCCTTGTATGCTGTTGATGGGGATGGAATTTGGTGAAGCCACCAAACAAGTGGAAAACAGTATGGAAGTTCCTCAAATAATTAAGAATAGAACTGCCATGTGAGCCTGCAACTCCACTCCTAGGTATTCATCCAGAGAAACTGGAATCAGGATCTCTAAGCCATATGTGCATTCCTTACAGCGTTATTCATGACTGCCAAGGCATGAACGCAGCCTAAATGTCCATCAGCTGGTGAATGGATGAAGAAAATGTGGTGTTTACATACGTAAGAATATTATTCAGCCTTAAAAAGGAAGGAGAGTCTACCATTTGTGACAACATGGGTGAATCTGGAGGACATGAAGTAAAGTGAAATAAGCCAAACACAGAAAGACAAATGCAGTATGAGGACTCTCATAGAAAAGGAGTAGAACCGTGGCTGCCAGGGGCTCAACAGAAACACAGAGGAGTTGGGCAAAGAGGGCAAAGCTTCAGTTATGCAAGATGAATACATCCTAGAGTTTTGCATACAGCACAGTGCCCATAGTTCACAATGCTGAACTGCATACTTGAAAATTTGCTAAGAGAGTAGGTCTTGTGTCATTATCTTGTGAATAATCAAGGAAAGAAAGAAAGAGGGAGAGAGGAGGGAAGGAAGGAAAGAACTTTTGTAGTGATGGATAGATTTGTGTTATACAGGTAGAGATGGTTTCACGGGCATATACTTACTCATCTCCAATATCATCAAGTGGTATATATTATATATGCACAGCTTTCTGTATATCAGTTATACCTCAATAAAATTGTTTCTTTAAATATTCTAACTATTTACACCCCCCTCCAAAATATGTAGATAGATAGATAGATACTACCTCCTAAGCATGACATACTGAATGAAAATAGATCAATGGACATACAGATAGGTTCATTAAAACACACACACACACACACACACACAAAGAAACTTCCACTTCCAGAGCTAAGGGGAAAAAGAAAGGTGAGCAGAAAGGAACTTACAGGTAATGAGAGCCTCTCACTACAATGAAGCCATTGATACCCAACAATGAAAGATCCGAGGGGGGGAAGAGATTTGATGGAAATGTGATAGATGTGGGAAAAGACTAATAAAGCTTCTATTCTTCCAGAGACCCCCGGCCACTGAGGCACCAGGATGTAACATGGATTGAGCATCAGCTCCCAAGGGGCCAACAGGTCAAGACTGTCAGGAAATTCCTGTGGGCCAAACTAACAGATACATGGAGAAACTTCCATGTTAGAGACAGGCCAGTGAACAAATGAACAGCATCACGTAGACTCTTGGAGGGAGATTCAGAATCCCATCCTTCTCATTCCAGATTCCCAAGAGGCATTTGCACATGCAGCCGTGAAGGTGCAACATCATTACTGAACCACCGCTACGTCTGAATTTCAATTGAGGGGCAGTGAGAGATGGGATTCTGGTCCTCACCACCACGGCACTTAGGACATAAAGGGTGACAACTTAGAATCCTTGTGGCAGAATTAGAAAAAAGAGGAAGAAAATCTGTGGCTGATATACAGAACAAACTAGTGATTACCAGCGAGGAAAAGGAAGAGGGTAGAAGCAATATAGGGGAAAAGGACTAAGAGGTACAAATTCTTATGTATAATATAAGCTACAAGGATGTATTAAACAACGTGGGGAATATAGCTGATATTTTTGGAAAAACATAAAAGGAGTATAACCTTTAAAAATTGTGAATCACAGTATGGTACACCTGTAACATATATAAAAATTCTACTTCAATTAAAAACTTTTAAAATTCATGTATATATACATAGAGGCTTTTTTCTATACATTCCAGTAGTTTGTTAATAGACAATGAATCATATTATATACTCTGTTTAGTAACCTTTTATCGTCTAATATAGAATGGATACATTTTCCTTTGCCCTTAAATATAGATGTATTATTTGTATAGCATTCTGTTGTGTAGAACTTATGGTTCATTTATTTAATAGATTATATCTGATAGACATTTAGGTGTCCACTTTTTTGGTATTACAAACAGTGGTGCAATAAATATATTTGTGGATTAAAAAAAGAAAGAAAGACCTATGAAATGAAGGTTGTCAGTAAAACTATCATGTATACAAATGACAGAAGATCATCTACACATAAACACTATATAAAATGAAAAAGTATGGAATCAGAGTTCTGACTCACTGAACTTTCAGTTAACCATAACTCTTTTTTTCTTATTTCATTTTTAGGGGGGAAAAGGATGGATTAGAAAAATAAGTGAAGGTGGAGTCAGAAATTTAGTCAAAGAAGGAGTCAGAACATACTTGACTTAATTTCCAGTACCTCCCGCATCTTTTCCATCTATATTCACTAGATTGTGAGTATCATGAGGATATAGGCTGTGTATTTCTGTCACTGCTGCGTCCTTATTACCTAGTGGAGTGTAGAGTGCTTCCTAGGAGTGCAATGAATGTTTATTAAATAAATGCTGACCCTTGTCCCACTCAAGTGTCCCCTAGATATTTAAGCATCAAAGGAATGTTTCAACTGTGATCATCATTGTCCAAGTCAAGAAAGTGAACGTGTTAGTTGCTCAGTCGTGTCCAACTCTTTGCAACCCTGTTGACTGTAACCCGCCAGGCTCCTCCGTCCATGGGATTTTCCAGGCAAGAATACTGGAGTGGGTTGCCAGTTCCTTCTCCAGGGGATCTTCCCAACCCAGGGATCTTTCCTGACCCAAGGATCCAACCCGGGTCTCCCGCATTGCAGGCAGATGCTTTACCATCGAGCTACCAAGGAAGGCGAGAAAGGAGATGCAGATGTTTTAGAAAAGCTTTTCAAAAATGAGATGTGGTGGATTCAAGATGGTCATAAGTTATTTGCAACCCTTCTCACTGAGAAGTGACTAATTCCTTTCCTTGGAATCTGTACTTGTTCTAGTAAACTTCCTGATCAATAGAATCTGGCACAAAGGATGTTCTCAGATGTCCAAGACTAGGTCATAGGAGGCCTTCTGAGTTACACTTGGACCCCTTGGAACATTCTTTCTATGCCTTAGCTGCCATTGAAGCAGTTCATTTCTCTATGTTGGGGAGAAACCACTTGTAGGTAGTTAGCAATCCTGACTGAGCCACTCTGCCAGCCAGACCCTCCAAGGCCCCAGAGAAATGAATGAAACCATTTTGGACACCCCCTGTTATGCCCCTCCAGATCAGAGATCAGAACACTTTCTCTACAAAATGCCAGATAGCAAATACTGAAGGCTCTGCAGGCCATTCAGTATCTGTCGTTCCTACTCTACTCTTATAGCATGAAGGCCATCATAGACAGTATATAAAAGAATGGTGTATATATATGTATATATGGTATATATGGCATGATATATAACTTGTGAACAGAAAAAAAAATCCTAAAATTGGAAGCAATCTTACTGAAAAGTAAGTGATTCACAAAATGATGTACAAATAAATATATTATATATTGACCAAAAACATGTTCAGAGTTTATTGCTAAGTAAAAAGTTCAGCCTGCAAATGTTGTAAGCCTGTGAATTAGAAAAGCACATGCAGAATAATAAATATATTTTTAGTACTGTCTCTCTGTTTCATTGAAATAAATGTGTGTATCCCCAAAGAAAATTCTCTGAAGGAATGCTCTCAAAGCTAATAAACAAAGAATATTGCCACAGATTTTCCAGATGAAGGACATGTGCAACAATTTCATTATCTCTGTTTTACATATATATTTTACTGGATCTTTACAAGGACATTTTACCTTTTAAACTGGAAAAATAGAAATTAAAGTGTGAAATCTGAAAAGGAAAAAAAAAGAATGGGCAAGGCTGTGTTCCAATAAAACTTTATTTACAAAGACAGTTGCCAGGCTGGATTTGGCCTGCAGGCCATAGTTTTCTGATCTCTGCTCTAGACCACCCCAAGTCACTTCTGTTAATGCTGCAAGGAACAGAAGAATTACCCAGCTGAGCCCTGCCCACATTCCCAGTATGCAAAACATTTTAAAAATGTAAGAACAACAACAACAAAAAGTAACAAATTTTGTTTTCAAGCTACTGAGTTTTGGGCATTTTGTTATCCAGCCATAGATAATTGAAACAAAAGAATTATTTCCTAAAAAATATGGGGGTGGGAGGGAGATAGAGATAACTCTCAGTCTATCCCCACAAGCACGACAGTTGCTAATGTCACATGTGAAGATGGAGTAGAGAATAAAAATGTTATCACTCAGGACTAGATTGTTCTAGCCAGAAGTAAGGAGATTTTAGCTAAGACTGAAAGAAGATGAGGGAAGGATGCAGAGAAGAGGAATAGAGGGTTGCGGGACATCCTTGATTCAGAACTCTGGGGGACAGAGGGCACCATTTATGTTATTTTCTACATGAACAGTGCCCCCTACCCCTGAAGAAGTTCTTCATGGTAGCCCTGGTTAAGAAAGAGCAGGAGGTTGTCTATTAAATAGGCTTTGGAGTCAGATGTATCTAGGTTCACATCCAGCTCCATATCTTACATAGGGCACAATCCCAAACAAGCTTTGTAATTTCCTTGAAGGTCACTTTCCTCACTTTAAATAGTCCTTAGTTCTGGTACTTCCCTGGTGGGCCAGTGGCTAAGACTCTGAGCTCCAATGCAGGGGACCTGGCTTCTATCCCTGGTCAGGGAACTAGATCCCTCATGCCACGACTAAGAGTTTGCATGCTGCAACTAAGACCTGGCACAGTCAAATAAAAAATACAAATAACTATTTAAGTAAATAAGTAAATAGTCAGTCCTTAGTTCCTAAGGTGCTTGTAAGAATAAGTGATGTTCTAGAAGTTTAATTTGGTACAGGATAAGTGTTCAGTAAACAGAGTTTAAGATATATGTATTTGAATATATGTGTATGTGCATATGTGCACCCACACAAACATATATTTATAAATAAAGAAAAAATCTACAGGTGCAATAAGACACTGCTCAATGGAGCCAAGTAGGTGAAATCAAGGGTTTTTTTTAGAGCATGAGTTCATGAAAGTCATCAATCATGCCTGGAGCCTTCACTTAAAAATTGTGAGGCACTTTAACACATTAGCTGATGTCAGTGTGCCTAGGAATCACCTTGGGGGTCTTTGTTGAAATGCATATCCCCTTCCTTCCTTCTCCCCTCCAAGAGATTCAGATTCAGTAGATCTGGGAAGGGATCTAGGGATTTTGAGTTGTTAACAAACGCTCAAGGGTTTGTTCATCCAGGAAGTATTCTGGTCGCACTTTGAGAAATTTCTTTCTGTAAGCCCCATGCCATGAGGAAACAGCTCAGGGAGGTAAAGTGACTTGCTCAAGGTCATCCAGCTGGATGGTGGCAAAGGCAGGTCTATTTTTTTTTCTTACTACTTAAACTTTTTATTTTATTTTGGAGTTTAGCCGATTAACAATGTTGTGATAGTTTCAGGTGGACAGCAAAGGGACTCGGCCACACATACACATGTATCCATTCTCCCCTAAACTTCCCTCCCATCCAGGCTAGAGACAGGTTTTTATCCATGTCCTGTACTCTAGTCACTCAACTGCATCTGCCTGCAAACCAGGTGTGATGACTGTGGCTGCATTTACTGTACCCCCAGGTCTCCAGCCAAAACAGCCTGACTTTGGGAATCTTCCCACCCAGTCATCCTATGGTACAGATGGACAGGCTGAGACTTCCAGGGTGGCAAGCAGTCACCTACCTTCTGTTTGCAGAGAGAACAAAAGCCCGGACTCAGCCCAGCACACTTTCCTGTCCCCCATTTTCAGTCTTTGCACCAAAACAAAGGTTTGTTGCACACTAAACAAACCTGACATGAGTTCTGGTCATGGTAAACTGAAGCTAAGAGTGATCAAATCCCACTACTTCCCATTCCACTATGTATCTCAGCATTAATGTTAAAAGTGATGGAGAAGCAGTCATCAAAACCATCATGAAATCAGTCCTTTCTTGGTCTAGCAAAATCAGTCCCAACCTGTTGCTCTATCATTCCATGTTATGGTCCTGAGATCAGTCTAAACAATCCCTTTCTATAATTAAAAAATATATATATTCCACTGCTAATGTCCCCAGCTCCTTTTAGTAACGGGGCAGCTTCCAGATGGGATGACAGAGGCCGGACGTGTGAGATGGCTCAGGCCAGCAACACAATGAGCCATTACAAGTTCTGTTTATTTTATTTGGACAACACTTCTTACAAAAAGGGAATTAAAGACTGGAGTCTGCACCTTCTCAACTGTTCTGGACAATGCAAAGTCCATCCCTTTAAACACAAAGGGTTGTTTTGTAATAGGGCTGCAGACACAAACACACATATGTACATGCATCCCTCTCGACATTTATGTTATGGGTGGACTTTCTCCACCAAGTGTATATATTTAAGGCCAACTTCTATGTAAGTCTGGGTACAATAGAGAAAAGCACTCTTAGCCTTAATTTCTTAATCCTTAAAATGAGAAAAAAAAAAAAAAAACAGTATCAACAAGGTTTTCATAAACAGTCAATAAGCATAAAGACTTTGCAAGATTTCAGGCACATGTCAAAGTGTTAGTCGCTCAGTCATGTTCGACTGTTTGTGACCCCATGGATTTTAGCCTACTAGGCTCCTCTGTCCACGGAATTCTCCAGGCAAGACTACTGGAGTAGGTTGCCTTTTCCTTCTCTGGTGGATCTTCCTGATCCAGGGATCAAACTCAGGTCTCCTGCACTGCAGGGGGATTCTTTACCATCTGAGCCACCAGGGCAGATGTTAAATCAATCACACGTGGTCATGACAGCAGTAGCAACCTGGGGGCATGGTTATGAAATGCTTAGCATCAGGAATTAGACTATTTGGGTTTGTGATTATAGTTGCCACAGTTCTTAGCTCTGGAATTTGGAGGAAATGACTCAGTATTCATCCCCTCAAATGTAATATAAGGATGTTAATAATAGCATCTAACTTCTAGGATGGGGAGTTTGAAAAGAGTAATCCATGTGAAGTGTGTAGCCCAGAGTAAGTGCCCAACAAGTATTGACATCTAGTGCCTTTGTCTAGCTAATCTAGAAATGGGGCTCAGTTCTTTCTTTCTTTATTTTTGGTTGTGCTGGGTCTTCATTGCTGCCTGGGGGCTTTTCTCTAGTTGTGGCAATCAGGGGCTACTCTGGTTGCTGTGCAGAGTCTTCTCGTTGTGGAACACGCCTTCTGCATGTAGTGGCAGTGCCGTAGGCTTTGTTGCCCCAGGGCATGTGGAATCTTCCCTGATTAGGGATGGAACTCCTGTCCCTTGCATTGATTGGCAAGTGGATTCTTAACCACTGGACCACCAGGGAAGTCCTTGAGTTCTTCTTTAAATGAGAAACCTGAAGTCTCTAGATCCTCCAGCTTATTTTCCATGTGGCTGGTTTGAGAAATCTGATCGGGTTGTTTCACTCAGTGCCCCCAAGAACCCCTGTCTCTCTTCCAACAGAGAACAGAACACCCAGACATCTGTCCCAAAAACATCCTAGGAGAATGCTAAAGCTGGGAGGGACCACGGGCCAAGCTACTCGGGTGATTTCCATACTTGACTTTGACTCAGAATCACCTGAAGAAGCCTGCTAAAAATATAGGTTCACAGCACTTGGGCGGGAGATTCTGATTTCATTAGGCTAGTGCTTGGGAAATTGCATTTTAATGTCTTTGGCCCTGGTAATTCTAACATGGGGGTTCAATGATGGCCTTTTGGAGCTACTGGTCCAGTTTGGTTACAGCAGAGGAGGAAACTGAGAAAGAGAAGAACTTGTTCAAGGCCAACCAGTAGCACAGATGAGACTTCTTAACTCCAGCTTCGGAATCATCTAAACCCTCTTCTATATTTTTTTTTCCCTCTGGTTGCCCTTGTCCTGAGAACAAACGTGGGGAAAATCCCAGCCCCTTTATTCAATCTCTAGGTCACAGAAGACCCTGCAGTCTCCTGCGAGAGACCAGCTGGGTCTCAGTTCGTCGCTATATCCCCATTTTTACAGAGGTATGCCCTTTCCACCCACCTTTCTTCTTGCTTGAGCAGAGTTCAGAAAACAGCTAAAACCAAACTGAGGAAGAGAAGAAGAGTGGGCTTTCTTTGATTTTGGTTTTGGTTTGTCTTTAGTTTTTATTTTATATCGGAATATAGTTGATTTAAAACATCTTAGTTTCAGGTATACCACAAAGTGATTCAGTTGTACCCACACATGTATGTGCAAGCGTGCGTGCTAAGCTGTTTCAGTCGTGTCCAACTCTGTGTGACCCCATGGACTGCAGCCCACCAGGCTCCTCTGTCCACGGGGTTCTCCTGCCAAGAATCCTGGAGTGGGCTGCCATGCTTTCCTCCCATGTCTCTTATGTCTCCTGCACTGGCAGGCGTGTTCTTTGCCAGTGAGCTACCCGGGAAGCCCAACACATTTATCTATTCTTTATCAAATTCTTCTCCCATCTGGGTTATCACGGAGTACCGAGCAGAGTTCCCTGTGCTAAGCAGCCCTTGAAACTATTAGCAGACCTTTAACACTGGATGGACTCAGAATGTTTTCTCTTTTTTTTAATATTCAAATGGTTTTAATATCTCTGATTTCAGTGTCAGATTGAGGGCACTAGCTGGTATTTAACTATATCTCTCAGGTGCAGCAGCTGAGTTAGATGGCTGTTAGACTTTCAATGGCTGGGCGCCACTCTGCGCTATCAACCTCTTTCATCTCCGAAAGCCGCGAGACCAGGGCTCTTTCTCTGCTTTTTGCATGAGGTTATGCAGAATTTAGGAGCAAATAGGATTAATGTTTCAAAGCTTTAGGAGATACTTGGATAAGTACACCTGATAGTCTAGATTCTGGAGGCTCCAGAGACAGCGTTTGTGTGTATATACTTTATAGGGCAGACTTTGTTACAGCCCCCCTGATGGAGGTTCCAATCAGGACAGGAAATAAGATTGTATACAGAAACCCGGAGATGAACAGAGTATCTGGTGACAGGCCATTTTCCCAGCCACGCTGGCACGCTAGCAGACTGGCTGGGAGGGAAGAAGAGCTAAAAGCTCTGAGCGAGAGCACGACCTTTCTCTTGTCTGTTTGTTGACCTCTGCTAACACCTTGGTAATGAAGTGACGCTACAGATGCTCCGTGAGTGTTTAGCAAAATTCAACTCATCTCAGTCTATTCAGTAGGGGACTTCCAATGCTTCAGGAAGGAACCGTGGGAAGCTGACATTGACAAGGCAGAGTCAGGAGACAGAGAAACAAGAGTGTGGTTGCTAGTTGCTCACCAGCTGTGTGACTTCGGGCAAGTTGCTTAACCTTTCTGAGCCTCGATTTATCTATCTATAAAATGGGGTTGATAATAGTGCCTCTGGATGTAGTTAGTTATGTGCTGTATGAAAGCCTTCAATAAATTGTTGCTGAGGTTTTAGTTATTATTATTTGGATGGTTCAAGATCCTAGTATCTTAGATGCCTATCCCCTAGATAAAGAGATCCTGCTATGCCCCAAAGACAATATTAATTTGGGTTTTTATGTTTGCAAGGGAGAGAAATTCAACTCAAATGGACTTAGTTCAGTTCAGTTCAGTTCAGTCACTCAGTCACATCCGACTCTTTGCGACTCCATGAACTGCAGCACGCGGTTCAATCTTTCCCAGCATCAATTCTTCGGCACTCAAATGGACTTAAGGAAATAAAAATAATTCTCATAAAAATGTCTAGGAGCAGAGCTGTCTGTCTTTAGGTATGCTTGGATCCTGATGCTCAAATGATGCCATCAGGATTTAGTGTTTCTTTTCACAGTATGGAGATTCCTTAGAAAACTAAAAGTACAGTTACCATATGATCCAATGATCCCGCTCCTGGGTACACAGCCAGAGAAAACTATAATTCAAAAAGATGCATGCACCCCAATATTCATTGCAGCACTATTTACAATAGCCGAGGCATGGAAACAATCTTGAGGTCCATCAATAGATGAATAGATAAACAAGATGTGGCATATATATATATACAATGAAACACTATGCAGCCATAGAAAAGAGTGAAATAATGCCATTTGCAGCAACATGGGTGGACAGAGATTATCATACTAAGTGAGGTAAGTCAGAGAGAGAAAGACACACACCATGTGATATTGCTTCTATGTGAAATCTAAAAAAAAATGATAGAAAGGAATTTATTTACAAAACTGAAATATACTCATAGACATAGAAAACAAACTTATGATTACCAAAGGGGAAAGGGGGAAAGGATAAATTAGGAGTTTGGGATTAGCAGATACACACTACTATATATAAAATAGATAACCAACAGGACCTACTATATAGCACGTGGAACTATACTCAGTATCTTGTAATAATCTATAAGGGGAAAGAATCTATAAAAGAATACACATACACACACACACACTTATGATAGAGTCACTGATTTACACTTGAAGCTAACACAACATTGTAAATCAACTATACTTCAATTTTTAAAAGTATTTAAATTTAAATTTAAAAAGTGGTCTCAATAAAAAGTATAAAGAAATAAACAAATAAACTTCTTTGATTGATTACTCTAAAAAAAAAAAGAAGAAGAAACTATCTGAAGCTTCAGGGACAGTCCTTATACCTGGCTTCCTACCTGAACCATCCGATCACTCTGTCCAAGAGTGTTCTCTGACTTAGAGTATGCTCAGCCCAGGAGGGACATACAGGAAGTGCCAGGGAGTGGATGCCCCAGGAGCATCCCACATCCTGGGATGGGAGGAGGTGATGGATAAACACCCAGCTTCCTCACTCACCGTGGAAAAGCCTGAGATGTCCACAATATCTCTCAAAGACTTGGAGGCATGGAACCTCATTTGCCCTGTAGGACACCTTTTCTTGGCTTTCTCTCCTACCCTGATTCACTTCCCCACACCCACCCACTGCTTCCTGGGTTCACACCCCCAAAGAAATCCCTTCCACCCAAATCCTTGCCTCAGGCTCTGCATTCTGGAGAACCCAAACTGGGTCACTTCCAAATCTCATCATTGAGAAACATAACTGGGGCCACCATGTGGCCCGCCCATGTGAAGCCCATCGTTGCCCTCAGAAGAGATAGGCCCCTTATTAGGGAGCACAGGGTTCTCAAGCTCTGCCCCACTGACTACTCTGACTTCATCTCCTGTTCTCATATATTGTTCCATAGGCTTCTTGGAGTATCTTGAGGATGCCATAATGGATCCTGCCTATAAGACTTTAAACATTTGATGAAAGTGAAAGTGAAAGTCACTCAGTCATGTCTGGCTCTTTGCGACCCCATAGACTGTAGCCCAGCAGGCTCCTCTGTCCATGGAATTCTCCAGGCAAGAATACTGGAGTGGGTTGCCATGCCCTCCTCCAAGGGATCTCCCCAACCCAGGGTCGAACCTGGGTCTTCTGCATTGGAGGCAGATTCTTTACCATCTGAGCCACCAGGGAAACTTGAAGCTCTCTTTCTGACCCCATCATGCCCATCAACCCCATCTTGATCCAGTGAACTCGATCACTGACGATGAATCCAAGGATACTGTTGTCTTAAAACCTCTTCTTAACACCACCCCAAACCCCCAGTCTTGCAAGCAGGATTAAGTATTCACTCCTCCACTTTCCCCCGCAACATACCTCAGTCAGACTACCTGCTGCCACTGCAGTATATTAAATGTTTCCATGTACATCTTTCCCATTCGACAAAGAAACTCCCAAGAGTAATGATAATAATGTCTTCTTTGATCCTCAAATCATAGTACAAGAACGAGCACATTACAAGCAATTACACAATGTTTGTTGAATGAATGAAGAAGCAAATACTCTGAGTAGCTCAGGAAATCTTAACACCCATTCCCATCCCTCTGCCCAAACTTGCTTCCTAAAAAAAACCCAAGATTTTATTTTTTAAAGGGGCTCCAAATTTGATAGAATGTTGATGTGTTGAATGTGTATTTATGATCTTCAACCCACTGGCTGGGAAGCTGACCTAGAATAAGGACTATGAAGATGATTCATAAACTGTTAAGTATCAAGGAAACATGGTGTTGTTTGTATTACAAATAATGGCACAATTTAGAAATAACAAAAGTAAGAGGCCAAGTGCCTTGTCCAAGGTCATATGAGAAGTAAATAGGAAAGGCAGGATTAGAATGAAGTTTCTGACTTTTGTCTCCATATTTTCTACATATAAATAAGCATCTTCTTCAAGCAAGAAAGCCGTGAAAGCATGGCCACAGGTGTGGGAATAGTAGACAATTCAATCCCTGCCTAGAGTGAAAACAGAAGAATTAGAATGAAGTAAACTGTAAGAACAGCCACCATTTGAGTGCCTGAACTAGGTCCTTTATATACACTACTTGTAAGCTTTGTGATAGAATTTTTTATTGGAGTGTAGTTGCTGTATATGTCAGTTACAGGTGTACAAGATAGTGATTCACAATTATTAAAGGTTATGCTCAATTTATAATTTTATAAAATCCTGGCTATATTCCCTGTGTTATACAATATATTCTAAATTGTTTTTTTGGCTGTGCCGCAAGGTATGAGGGATCTTAGCCCCCCAAACCAGGGATCAAGCCTGAGTCCCTTAAATTGGAAGCCTGAAGTCTTAATCACCAGACCATCAGGGAAGTCTTCAATGTATCTGACAATAATTTTTGATGACTATTTCAGCTCCAATTTACAGATGAGGAAATGGAAACTCACAGGGGTTAGTTAGTTATCCAGTTATCTGAAAAGAGGTGAGGTTCAGACTCAAACCCAGAAATGGACCATCTCCTACTTCCAACACTTCTCAGAAAATAAAAAAAGCTGGTATTATTAAGCAACAACTGTGTCCCTCACACTTACTTTCATCTTCAGAATAATCCTGCAAGGTCACTTCGGTTATAATTTTCCCAATTTTGCAGACAAGGAAACTGTGTTTTCCTGCAAGGTAAAACTCAGAGACATTACTTTGCCAATAAGGGTCCGTCTAGTCGAAGCTCTGGTTTTTTCAGTAGTCATGTATGGATGTGAGAGTTGGACCATAAAGAAAGCTGAGAGCCAAAGAATTGATGCTTTTGAACTGTGGTTCAAAAGAGAAGACTCTTGTAAGTCCCTTTGACTGCAAGGAGATCCAACCAGTCAATCCTAAAGGAGATCAGTCCTGAATATTCATTGGAATGACTGATGCTACAGCTGAAACTCCAGTACTTGGGCCACCTGATGCAAAGAACTGACTCATTTGAAAAGACCCGCATGCTAGGAAAGATTGAAGGTGGGAGGAGAAGGGAATGACAGATGAGATGGTTGAATGGCATCACCAACTCAATGGACATGAGTTTGAGTAAAGTCTGGGAGTTGATGATGGACAGGGAGGCCTGGCGTGCTGCAGCCCATGGGGTCGCAAAGAGTAGGACACCACTAAGCAACTGAACTGAACTGAACTGAAAAGTCGCTTTCCCAAAATTAGAGATAGAACGAGATCTTGGTCCTTTTGGACAACAGAGGTCATTTCTTTCCATGCCTTTTCACATTTCTTGGTTCTAGAAGTCCATTAGACACACAAAGAGTGCTCTAGAAACTATGGGGACTTCCCTGGTGGTCCAGTGGTTAGGACTTCACCATCCAATGCAAGAGGTGGGAGTTCCATCCCTGGTCAGAGAGCTATGATCCCACATGCCTTGCGGTCAAAAAACCAAAACATAAAACAGAAGCAATATTGTAACAAATTCAATAATTTAAAAATGGTCCACATCAAAAAAAAAAAAAAAAAATCTTAAAAAAAAAAAAAGAAACTACAAATCTCCAGACCCCATCCCTTGAAAGACTGATGTAATAATTGCCACCACAAAGAAACAAATGTGGAAACACATTATGGGGGTAAAGCCCAAGGAAAATAGGCTGCTTTTTCCAAGCTAAAGCGTAACGGAGAAATCCAAATGGATTTCTGCCAGTGTGCATCCACCATCTTAGTGCTGACAAGGTTGCAATTAAGGAAGTAGAAAACTAAGACCTCAGCTGGGTCAAGACAGCAGAGAGGGAACGTCATAAGAATAAAAATAAAGTATGAGCTTGCTTTAAGGTGGGGATTTCAAACCAGCTCTCTTGAACTGGTTAAGTAAGTGATAACAGAGCTACACAAATGGCTACTTGGCAGCTGTGAAGTGTGATGAATTTGTTCTAAGTTCACACACATGGAAAGACATCAAGGATGTGAAAAAAAGCAGTTTGTGAAACACCATGAAGAGTTTGATCCTGTTTGCATGTATAGTGTGAACTATGCTTTTTATACCATAGTACTATGTATAGTATTGTTTGTTGTTCGGCTGCTAAGTCATATTTGATTCTTTGTGACCCCGCGGACTGTAGCCCACCACGATCCTCTGTCTGTGGAATTCTCCAGGCAAGAATACTGGAGTGGGATGCCATGTCCTCCTCCAAGGGATGTTTCCAATCCAGGGATCGAACCCGCGTCTCCTGCAGCTCCTGCTTTGCAGGCAGGTTCTTTACTGCTGAGCCACCAAGGAAGCCCCTTTCTTCCTCCTATTTATTCTTAATTGCTTGAAAATTCTACAAACATATATTCATTTGTATCTGGATTCATTTGAAAATCAAATCAAATAATCTCTTGTCAGTATGCCCCGATAATCACCGATGGAGACATTTATAGGAGACTCAGGAGACATGAGTTCGGAGACGTGGAGACAGAAAGAGGAAAGTCTAAGACAGACTTCTCTGACCCTCCTCCCGGCCTCTGCTTTTTTTTTTTTTTTTTGGTCGGGGGTCACCATCTGTAGATTTGTTCTGCACAAAAATAAAGCCATCCATCTCCCTTACGTGGTGTCATGTAAGCTCAGGAAAAAACCACAGCACTCAAGGGGGGCTCCGGGTGGAAAAGTCACTTATCTGCCTCAGCCGGGTTCAGCGCTCCCCCGAAGGCATCCTCCCCTGGACTCAGGGGGTGGGTTTTGTTTATCCCCCTGGCACACAATGAAATGTCGGGAACACATGCTCAGGGTGAGGTGGGGCCTGACGAAGGTTAAAAATGGAACGGCGGCTTTGATCGCCAGCCAACACCAATGACGCTTGGGGTTGGGGCCAGAGTGAAACGTCATGTTCCCTTGTTGTCTCTACAGAAGGTGCAGACAGTCCCCTCCCGACTCCACAAGCAGACAGAGCCCCAGAAAGGAAAGTGGGGGGAAGGCTGCAGACAAAGAGAGCTAGAGGAAGCTGGCCTCCTCTGGGTGGGCCAGGGGACTTGCTCCACTTGCAATGGCAAGACAGCTCAGGATTTGCAATGGAGCCTTCGCTGGAGGGCCCACTGGAGAGATGACATGACAGAAGTCAGCAGGCCAGGCAATCTCGGCCCCCCGTCTGACCAATCTGTGGCTGCTGTTTTGTCATCACTTCCCTGCACTCTCGCTATGGTGCCCAGAATTCCTATTCATCTGCACCCTCTTCACTCAACCAGCAGATGTGTGCTGAGAGTCTGGACTGTTTCCAAACTGGGCTGGGTGCTGAGTGAGACAGTTGAGAAGTGAGGTGGGTGAGTATTAGAGGGCTTCCCTGGTGGCTCAGCAATAAAGAATCCACCAGCCAAGGCAGGAGATGTAGGTTCAATTCCTGGGTCAGAAATGATCCCCTGGAGGAAGGCATGGCACCCCACTCCAGTATTATTGCCTGGGAGAACATCCAGGACAGAGGAGCCTGGCGGGCTACAGACCATGGGGTCACAAAGAGTCAGACACAACTGAGTGACTGAGCACGCATGGATGGGTGAGTATAGGGTGCAGGAGACCAGTGAGGGTGGTAATCCAAGCTCGATGGGGGAGGGCAGGAGAGGAAGCCTGGAGAAAGATAGAGCTACTTACCCTGAAAATAAAAGTAGAATTGTACTGGGACTTCCCCTGTGGTCCAGTGGTTAAGACTCCACATTTCCATTGCAGGGAGTCCAAGTTCCATCCCTGGTCAGGGAATTAAGATCCTGCATGCTGCCTGATGTGGCCATAAAATAAAATTGAAAAATAAAATAAAAAATAGAAGTATACTGTGTAGAAGAACTGAGGGAAGAGTATCTCAGGTGAAGGGAGCAGCATGTGCAGAATTTCTAAAGAGAGGTGAAAAAGAGACTGGAGGAAATAAAAAGGCAAAATACTGTTGGGAGACATGAGAAAAACTCTCTCCAAATTACAGACTGCAACAAAAGCACTAGCTACCCGCATTCTTGGTTACTTTTACTATCAAGTGGACCACCTGCTTTTCAGCGAATTGGATGAAGAAATCATTATTCTAATCAGATTCATCACTTCTATTGAGCATGTCCTATGAGCCAGTGAAGGCTTTCCCGGTGGCTCAATGGTAAAGAATCTGCCTGCCAATGTAAGAGATGTGGATTTGATCCCTGGGTCAGGAATATCCCCTGGAAGAGGAAATGGCAACACATTCCAGCATTCCTGCCTGGAAAATCCCATGGATAGAGGAGCCTGGCGGGCTACAGTCCAAATGGTTGCAAAGAGTAGTACACGATGGAGCACACACGCTTATATATAATTGCAATAGTTCATAAACGTAGGATCTCATTGCATCCTCACACCAAAACAATTTACCAGTTGAATAATCTGAAGGCCAAAGAGGTTATTTAAACCCATCAAAACCATGTGGCAAGTAAGTATATATGGCAGGAGGGTGCAGGACTTGAATCTAGAGCTTCTACCATTTACAGCACTCAGTCTATTTTAGTAGAGATGGATTTCCTCACTGAGGTCCACTTGGGTGATTGAATCACCACTCCCATGTCAGAGATGAAGACTTCCTCATCCATCCCTCCACTCATTGATATAATCAGTCCATTATTTGCACATTCGTTAGCAGGTTCTTATCTCTCTTGCTCTACATTGCCTTGCCAATCTCTCAAACCAGCTTCCAGAATATTCTCACATTCCAGATGATCAGAGACTACCTTAGTCTTCGAAAACAAGATGGTACCTACCTAGAGCTGAAGGATTTTCTCTGCAGCTCTATTTCGGGTCGTGTTTCAAAGTTCACCCAGTTGCTTTAGCTGGTATTAGATAGCAAAGACCATTTTGGAAGTCCTCAATGGGCTGTGCTGTACTGTGGTTAGTCTCAGTCATGTCCGACTCTGTGACCACATGGATTGTAGCCTGCCAGACTCTTCTGTCCTTGGGGATTCTCCAGGCAAGAATACTGGAGTGGGTTGCTATGCCCTCCTCCAGGGGATCTTCCCGATCCAGGAACGGAACCAGGATCTCCTGCATTGCAGGTGGATTTTTTATCAGCAGAGCTACCAGGGAAGCCCAACCCCCCACTGTGGGCTAGACCTTATGAAATCTGAATATTATAAGATGTGTTAAGGTCTAAGTCATCAATTAGAAATTTTAGGAGTAGAAATAAACTTTGAGATTATCTAGTTCACCTTCTGGTTTCACAAATTAAATAATTAAAGTATAAAAATGAAGAGGCACCTTTCCTAAAAACATATAGATGTTTGATACAAAAGTTTGTCATATGATACTTGGGATACACTTGGTCATAATCAACTAATTCTTGTTTTTAAAAAACCTAATTATGGCTATTCAAACTCTTAAATGTTTTAGAGAATGAGGAGCTAAGCCTTTTTATTTTTCCTTTTTGATAACAGTAATGATAAAAATCTCCATCCTTTCTTCCCATGCTGCTGCTGCCGCCGCTGCTAAGTCACTTCAGTCATGTCCGACTCTATGCGACCCCATGGACACAGCCCCCCAGGCTCCTCTGTCCACGGAATTTTCTAGGCAAGAATACTGGAGTGGGCTGCCATTTCCTTCTCCCTTTCTTCTCATAAGTTTGTAGAAATATGAGAAGACTGTTAAGAGATTCTAATAGCTCCTAAACCTACTACGAGACAGAGTAGTTAATAGGCTACATCACAGCTATCACTTTGTAATGAAGATCTGAGATATATAGAGAAAAAAAAAGGACACATGCCTCCCTCCACCACTGAATACTCACATAAAGAATAGAAGGATACACCTAGACTCAACAATCATGTTAGAATGGGAAACAAACTTCAAAGAAGATTTGTTATCAGAGATTTGACATCACCTCTGAGTGTCAAGACATGATGGATGATCCGGAGCTAACAGGGTTTATCGTGATCATGGAATCTTCTAGATTAGAGAATTAAACTTGCAGATGATACCATTTAAGCTTGGGTCTTGAAGACTGGAGAAATAGGACATGGGGGCAAGGAATTCAGAGTCACTTCACACAGGGCATTTTCCCTGATCCCCAAAGTTAAGACTCCCTCTTACAAGCTCCCTTCCAGTGATACACCCTTCTTCATTGGACTCTATTTATTAAATACTCTCTGGATGTCTCTCCTTCCCAATGACCTGTCAACTCCCCAATTCCCTAAGAAACAACATCTGTCTGGTTTACTCTTGTACTTCCATAGCACTGCCTAATATGTAGTGAAACCTGTATGCAGGTCAAGAAGTAACAGTTAGAACGGGACATGGAACAAGAGGCTGGTTCCAAATTGTGAAAGGAGTACATCAAGGCTGTATACTGTAACCCTGCTTATTTAACTTATACACAGGGTACATCATGTGGAATGCCAGGCTGGATGAAGCACAAGCTGGAATCAAGATTGCAAGGAGAAATATCAATAACCTCAGATATGCAGATGACACCACCCTTATGGCAGAAAGCAAAGAGGAACTAAAGAGACTCTTGATGAAAGTGAAAGAGGAGAGTGAAAAAGCTGGCTTAAAACCCAACATTCAAAAAACTAAGATCATGGCATCCAGTCCCATCACTTCATGGCAAATAGATGACAAAACAATGGAAACAGTGGCTGACTTTATTTTTCTGGGCTCCAAAATCACTGCAGATGGTGACTGAAGCCATGAAATTAAAAGACACTTGCTCCTTGGAAGGAAAGCTATGACCAACCTAGTCAGCATATTAAAAAACAGAGTCATTACTTTGCCAATAAAGGTCCATCTAGTCAAAGCTATGGTTTTTCCAGTAGTTAGTCATGTATGGATGTGAGAGTTGGACTATAAAGAAAGCTGAGTGCCGAAGAACTGATGCTTTTGAACTGTGTTATTGAAGATTTTTGAGAGTCCCTTGGACTGCAAGGAGATCAAACCAGTCAATCCTAAAGGAAATCAGTCCTGAATATTCATTGGAAGGACTGATGCTGAAGCTGAAACTCCAATACTTGGGCCACCTGATGCAAAGAACTGACTCATTTGAAAAGACCCTGATGCTGGGAAAGATTGAATGCAGGAGAAGAAGCGGACAACAAAAGATGAGATGGCTGGATGGCATCACCAACTCAATGGACATGAGTTTGAGCAAGCTCTGGGAGTTGGTGATGGACAGGGAAGCCTGACATGCTGCAGTCCATGGGGTCACAGAGTCGGACATGACTGAATTGAACTGAGCCTTCCATTGTATGTATGTACTGCATCTTCTTTACTCATTCACCTGTTGATGGACATTTATGTTGTTTCCATGTCTTGGCTATTGTGAGTAGTGCTGGAGTTGTGGTGGACAGGGAAGCCTGGCGTGCTGCAGTCCATGGGGTTGCAATGAGTCAAACATGACTGAGTGACTGAACTGAACTGAATATGTAGCGTGTGTGTGTTAGTCACTCAATCATGTCTGACTCTTTGCAACCCTGTGTACCTTGCCAGGCTCCTCTGTCCATGGGATTCTCCAGGCAAGAATACTGGAGTGGGAAGCCATTCCCTTCTCCAGGGGATCTTCATGACCCAGGGATCAAACCTGGGTCTCCCATGTTGCAGGAAGATTCTTTACCATCTGGGCCACCAGGGAAGCCCTAACATGTAGTAGGTAATCCATAAATATCTGTAATATTCAAGACCAAATACCTATGAGGATTACACATGAATCGAAGGGCATCATCAAGGAGAATTCTAGAATTTTCTCCTCCACAATTTTAATACTGGTCTTTTGTTGAGTAGTAGTGCTTTTAAAAAAACTTTATCAGATTCTTCACAATTAACATCACTTTCTTGGTTTGTATAAAGCTAGTTCTCATGTACTGAGAGTTCACAGAAGGTAGCAGATAAACAAAAAAGCTCCTGGTTTCCTTAGCCCCAAATTTCTGGTCCAGGTGAAAAGAAAAAAAGATGTATCCTCTTTCACTTTGCCACCTGTTTCCATGAAAGCTGCTAGGCAGAATCATAAACTGTTCTACTATGTGAAGCTCATTTTCTCAGGAGCAACAGGTAGAAAGATGAAATCATGGAAGCCACTAGAAACAGGTCTCTTAAACCCCCAAATCTCAGAAGGTGGCATTCACAAAGAAAATCTGGAACAGAGCCTTTAAAGAAAAAAAAAGGCCGCAACCTGCTAGACAAGAGGCTGGACCTCAACAAACAAGGTCAGTGACTCTTACAGAGATGCCATTCAAAGAGTAACAAACATGACTTTCTTTGCCTCCCAGTGACAGTTGACACCACCCCACAGGCGCCTCCCTAGCAAGGAGCAAAGAATGGTGTCATATTTATTCTTCTGAGGCTAAGCCATCATCAACCTTTTTAAAACAATGCAACTTTAACACCCAAGGAATTTGGCTTCAGGGGAAAATCTTATATCACTTCTATTGTAGTCGCTGGGTGGCATGGAAGTACGCCAAGGGCTACAAGGGGAGAAAAAGAAAAAGAAGTGAAAAAAAAAATGGGGTGATTATCCAATAAAAACATTCCCAGCCAAATTGGGAGACAGGAAATTTACTGGTCTTTGGATGCTCCTTAGCTGGGTACATTGAGGGCTGGTACATAGTGAGTTTTATCTCTGCTGGATACTCTGTTGTCTGTAAAGAAGACAAGGAAGGGACTTGTCTGGCGGTCCAGGGATTAAGGCTTCACCTTCCAATCCCTGGTCTGGGAGCTAAGATTCCAGGAGCCTTGTAGTCATTAAACCAAAACATTAGAAAAAAAGAAAAAAGAAAGAAAAAGCAATATTGTAACAAATTCAATAAAGATTTTTTAAAATGGTCCACATCAAAAAAAAAAAAAATCTTGAAAAAAAAAAAGACAAGGAAAGCAAAGGAAACAGCCTTGGGCAGCCAGTGCATTCTCTTTACCAAGACACCCACAGAGCCGCACCTGACAAATCCGTCCTGGACTTTCATGCGCCACCGTTTTTACTGGATCAGATTGAGCCACCTCTCTTGGCTGTTATTTTTCTTCATGTTCCCTCCTGGCAAGATCGAACTCTTGGGTTGGCACAAGCACCATGATATCCACTCTCTGACACTTTCTGTGTTCTACATTGGGCAAGAAACTCTGTCATTTCTTGAAGTTCCACTGTTCCTGTCTATAACATGCAGGCAGGTGATAATCCCAACATCACTGGATTGTTTCAAAGATTTAAGGAAATAAATTATGTAAAGGGTCTGATATAAGGAAGAAAATATGTATTCGTTTCCTTCTTTTTTCCTCTGTTCCTTCCTTAAATCCATTTTCTCCTGGACTTTCCTGGTGGTCCAGTGGTTAAGACTCCAGGCTTCCAATGCAGAGGGTACAGGTTTGATCCCTGGTCAGGGAACTAAGATCCTACATGGTCAGGGAACTAAGATCCTACATGCTGCATGGTGTGGCCAAAAAAAAAAATTTTTTAAGTAAAATATAATAATGCTAAAAAGAGCTATTTGTGTAAAAAGAAAAACAAATTCTTATTAACTGACAAGAACAACTTGATAAAAATTATTTCAATAAGCCAAATCTGAAAGATGAATAAAAAAAGAATTTCTCTCTTTACTGTAAGAGAAGATCACAGGTCTGGGCAACTGGGCAACTCTAGCACCAACCAGCTAGAAAGTTCTCACCCTTTCTGTGGGACTCAATTTTGTGATCTGTACAATGGGAGACCTACACCCTGTTTTTCCTCCCCTTACTTCCCAGGGATCCTCTCCAGAACTCTGGACCCTCACTGAACACAGTCTGAAAATCCTGAAACTATCAAATCCCCAAATTCTTTCCAGCTCTGCAATTCTGAAGTATTATGATTTTACATAAAATTAATAATGATAATCATAACAATACTGAGCACGGAAAATCTGATGCAAAAAGAAGCAGTCATAGCACATAATCCAAAACCAAAGATAAATGACACCTTGGGTACTCATTTTTGTATTATCTGTGCTAAAATGCCTCTCTCAGTGGACACGGGTAATTAGGGGTTTCATGATGTGGTTTTGGTCAGCCTTCAGTAATTTGTACTTTTGCATTCACAACCTCAACCATGGAAATATCCCAGTTCCCAGTCATCTGACCTCACCTCAGATGTGAGGAATTATTGGCTGGAGCACTGAGAGACAGTCCCTATTACAAAATGCCTTTATATTTTCTATATAAAATGTCATTTATCAGAACACAGTTGCTGGTGCCCGAGAGTTTGCTCATCTATAACTCACAATGTGGGACTTCTCTGGTGGTCCAGTGAAGACTACAGTTAGAGACCACGCTTCCAATGCAGTGGCCCTGGGTTTGATCCCTGGTCAGGGAACAAACATCACATATGCTACGTGGCAAAAAAAAAAAAACAACTAGTAATGCATTGGCCCAGGATCGGGAGTGGGGCCATACCTGAATTAGTCTCCTCCTGATTTCATTATACACAAGTTCATTTTCCAAATGCAGCTAGTTGCTTTGGCATCTGGTTTGAAAAAGTAAAACAGCTCTGCAGACTCTTGTGTAAATAAATGGATGTACATTAGGCTGGACTTTGGGATACTAGTGGTACCCAAAAAGATGAACCAAGTCAAGGACCGGAGAACATATTCCTGGTTTGAGCCTTCAAGATTGGAGCATGCTACCTTCTTCTCTGGTTTGGGCAACATCGAAGAGAAGCAATGTTCTACCAGAAATTTTATGAAAAATTTGGTTGGTTACAAATGAAATTTCAACTGCAGATAAGGCAAGAGAATGAACGCCGACTCAGAAGCAATATGGAGGTGCTCAAAGTAATCAATCAGAAGAACTGCAAGACATATGCTGAATGTAGCACCTCAAAGTGAAAACAGATGGACTAATGTGTATTGATCTCCAATGGCTGTTGACACCCTTTTGAAAAAGAGGCAATAAAGGGCATTGAGGGAGTGCTTTAAGTGGAGAGAGGGGTAAACCATGGGGGATTTGAAAATCTGGGGCAAGGACTCTTTAGTGAACTCTGAGCTCCAATATAGAATGTCACCCTCAAGTCTTTTTTTAGCCAGCAGCTGGAAGGAAGCAAAGATGCCTGGGGGAGGTGTTTCCATCACCACCTTACCAATTTCTCTCCTCTCACATGTTCATTTGTACTCTTTCATTATCTCAGCTTCCCCAGCTCCCCAGCCTCTGGGTAGATGAACAGCAATAACAGAATAACCCTTTTCTCACAGGTGACTTGGGCAGGGTCTCAGCCCTCCTCCCAATAAATCCACTTTAGCTTTTCTTGTGTGTGTGTGTGTGTGTATGTTAGTCACTCAGTCCTGTCTGACTCTTTGCAATCCCATGGGCTGTAGCCCAGCCCCACGCAGGCTCCTCTGTCCGTGGAATTCTCCAGGCAAGAATACTAGACTGGGCAGCCATTCCCTTCTCCAGGGGATCTTTAGTTTTCTTAGAGGCTCTCTATTTGGTGCCTTTTTTTTATTGATACCAATGCATGCAAATGCTTTTATATTACGTTTTACATTTTAGAATCATTTTAGATTTACAGAAAAGTTGAAAAGATAATACAGAGCATTCTCTATGTCCCCCTCACCCGTTTCCCCTACTGTTAACACCTAACTCAACTTTGGTACCTTTATCACAAGGTAAGAAATCAATCCTGGCACATTTGTTATTTTTTTTTTTAATGGGGGTATAGCCGCCTTACAATATTGTGTTAGTTTCTACTACACAATGAAATGAATCAACCATATGTATACATATAGCCCCTCCCTCTTAAGCCTGCCCCCCTCCCCCCCGTCCCCACCCCACCCCTGAGGTCATCACAGAGCACCGAGCTGAGCTCCTAGTACTATAGCAAGTTCCCACGAGCTGTCTATTTTACAGATGGTAGTGTATATATATGTGTCAATCCTATTCTCCCAGTTCACCCCACCCTCCCCCTCCCGATGTCCACACTTCACTTCTCTATGTCTGCGTCTCTATTCCTGCCCTACAAATAGGTTCATCTGTACCATTTTTCTAGATTCTCTACATACACGTTAAAATAGGAACCACACAATTCAGGTGCCACAATCTCCCTCCAAGCATTCCCTGTGCATTTTATCATATCCCAGGGGCATTGCCACCTCCCTCCGCACTGAGGTTCCAGAGCTCTTGAAATGTCATTATTAAGAAAAGGACTAAAACGAAATAAAATGGAAACATTCTTTGGTCTCCTTTTTTTATGTTACATAACAAACTATGCCTTTGGTCTAGGCTGGTTGACTTACAGATGGCATGGGATCCTAAGACAGCCAGAGGAGAGGGTGTGCTGTTGCATTAGCACTTCCCAACTAGTAGAAAAGGCACCTACGACAGAACGAACAACAGGTAGTGAATGGAGTTATCCTTGTGGAAATCTTTAGGGATATTCATCACAGATGGTAACCATCATGGCCAAAGTTGGGTGGGAAAGAGATTTTGATCACACTTTTTAAAATATATTTATTTTATTTATCTTATTTTGGGCTGCATTGAGTCTTAGTTGTGGCATGCGGGCTTAGTTGTTCGACGGTATGTGGGACCTTAGGTCCATGTCCAGTGATTGAACCCTTTTAACTCCTGGACCACCAAGGATGTCCTGATCACACTTTCTGTTTCTATCCCTTCTTCCTATTTTTTTTCTTACCACTTCCTTGATGAGTGATACAAGAAGACAGTTTCTTTGGTCTTTTTGTCCATGGCTGTTTATAAGTATGGTCAAGTGGTTACTAATGGAACCACCAGGTATTTCCATGGGGGTGAGTGGGTCTTGAAAGAAGGTAGATGAGTTGGCCTGAGGGTTATGGGCTGTAGGAATGCAGAAGGGGGATGTATATCTGAGAGTTACATTGTTAACAAAAAGCGGACCAGGCTATAGGTACAGGTCGGGCAGAGGATGGAGAGGAAATCTTGGAACTTTCCAGACTGACAATACCCTCTAACCGGACTCAAACCATCCAGTCACCTCCCCCCATTCCAGACCCCCAGAGCTTATTTTATCATTTGCTAAATGTACAGAATCGCCACTCAATATTCAGGGACAAAGGTCTCTCTGGGCTTTCCTCCCTCCTCATCTCTCACTCAAGGAATTTTGCAGATAAATCACCACGTTAATCCCCTGGCCTGAGAGTTATGGGCTGTGGGAACGCAGAAGGGGGGTGCTGAAATGGGACTTGGGAACAGAAGGAAACCCTGCATGAGAAATGAAGGGTGAACTCACAGATGGGCAGCCCACCGTCAGGAGGGATCTTCCAGAGAGAGAAGAGGGTTGATCTCGGACAGGTGGGAACAGGAATGGTCAGTTCAAAACAATGTAAGGTGAACAGGCAGCGAGAGAGAGGGTTCAGGGCAGTGGGAAAGGGAAAGAAGGACTTGATTGCTTAAGAAGACCAGAAAAAGAAAGCTCTGTTCCAACTATGGGTGATGGTGAGGGGTAACCTTACAAGATCTGATAGGGGCCTCCAAACTTACAAAGCGTTTGCTTTCAGGATAAGAGATCTACGACCAATCACTCCAGAGACCTTTGCCAGACCTGTCTAGTCATCTCTTTCCACGTTGCCCTCTCTTTGACAATGAGGCTTGTAAACACAGCACCCTGATACAGAGGTGATGAGGACAACAGCAGACCCACCACCTTTGGTCCACAGCTATGGGTGCTTCTCCACTGATTTGCTGGTTTGGGCCCAGAAAGGCAGGAATTCTTGACTTTCCATCTTTACTGGAATTCTCTTCCATCACTGGTGTGTGGATGTGTGTGTGTGTGTGTCTAAATAACATGATGTTGTGCAGAAACATCATGTGTCTATTTTGTTGTTATTCAGTCGCTGAGTCATGTCCGACTCTTTGTGACTCCCTGGACTGCACTACACCAGGCTTCTCTGTCCTCCACTATCTTCCAGAGTTTGCTCAAGTTCACGGCCATTGAAGCAGTGATGCTATCTAACCATCTCATCCTCATCTGACACTAGTTCAACTACTGAGAGAGAGGATGAAACAGATAGGGGAAAGAAGAGAGACAAGACACAGAGACATAGAGGGATAAAGTAAATAATCTAAACTGAACACTGCACACCCATTTTACTCAATGAACATCTTATGACGCAGGGAGGGCTTCAGGCATAAAATGTGCTTCTGTTGTTCCCAAAACTGGTCTAGTTCCCCATATGTCTCTCAAAGTGTGGTAATTTAATCTATTTGTCGAAGATAATTTTGGAAAAGTTAACAGTTTGGGATTAACATATACAGACTACTATATGTAAAATAGATAAGCACAGGGAACTGCACTCAATATCTTGTGATAACCTATAAGGGAAAAGAATCTGAAAAAGAATATATATACATATTTACATATGTATATGTATAACTGAATCACTTTGTTATTCACCTAAAACTAATACAACATTGTAAATCAACTATATTCTTATTTTTATAAAAAGATAATTTCATCTTTAAGAGATACTTCTCACTGATTTCAGACTAGCCCCACCATCTGTATGCTTGTTGGGGGCACGTAGCTGCGCATTGTGTTTAAAGGGGCATATGTGCAAGCACGCTCAGTCACTTCAGTCGTGTCCAACTCTTTGCAACCTTATGGGCAGTAGCCCTCCAGGCTCCTCTGTCCACAGGATTCTCCAGGCAAGAATACTGGGGTGGGTTCCCATGCCCGCCACCAGGGGATCTTCCTGACCCAGGGACTGAGCCCACATCTCCTGCACCTGCAGGCAGATTCTTTACCCACTGAGCCACCTGGGAAACCCTGAATGGGCATATACATGCTATGAATATCTACAACCACATGTGCGGATATTGTAGGTACTTGTTAGTGTAGTGTGTGAATAAATCATGTCTGTAAGTAGGTGTGTGTTCCATATACATTGCTGCATTATGTACCATGTATATAGATATTCTCTTTTTTTTACTTTTTATTTTTTAATGAGGTTTAGCCAATTAAATATGTTGTCATAGTTTCAGGCGAACAGTAAAGAGACTCAGCCATGCATATATGTGTATCCATTCTCCCCTAAACTCCCCTCCTATCTAGGCTGCCACATAACATTGAGCAGAGTTCCCTGTGCTATTCAGTAGGACCTTGTTGGTTATCCGTTTTAAACATAGTAGTGTTGTATACAGATATTTTTTTGGTGATTGGGTATATCTATGCTGAGGGCAGAAGTGGACGGATTTAACACAGATAGTGGGACACTGCAAAGGACAGAAATTCCTGTGAAGCTCTCAAATGTGTTTTGTCCCTTTTTCTGAACACTCAAGTGAGTTTTGATAGCTGAATTTATTCTTTACTGCTGCCTAGAATTGCCCATTACGAGTGCAGGTGTGTATATGTATGTGCCTGTATGTGCATCTGTGAATCTGGGTCTATAAACTTGGACTTTCTTAATTATATTAGAGACTGACACCAAAGACTGTGACATACCCCCTAGATCTCCCTTCATAAAGGAAGGATTTTATTGTCACTGTTGCTTGGGAGTGATGCTGAAAGACGTCCTCTGGAGTCAGCCCTCTTTGGATATTTCCAAGATGGAAGAGGGTCTAGAGCCCACACTAGGTAACTGATCCACATCAGGGTGTAAGAGACCAGACTCCTCACCCCAACCTGGGACGTCTGTGAAGGACCCATCTGAGCTCCAGATGCCCCATGGGCTGGCTGAGGCCCTTCCTGGGCTCACGTCAAAGCTCAGCTTCTTTCTCCACCTAATCCTGGTTCCCTACCCTCCCTTTACAGTGATTGGCCCCAGGACATCTCCTTAATAAACCTCCTGCATGCTGATCTTCATCTCAGAGGCAGCTTCTGGAGAGGCTCACCCGCCATGACACAGCAGGAACCAAAGTCTGCAATCCCTGAGTCACAGTATGGAACGGATGCGAAGGGTCATCCGATCGAGCCTCCCTCCCCTTCATTCAAACTGGTTCCTTAGCATGGTTCTAAGCTCAGACTCCAAAGTCACATACGGGCGTTCAAATCCTACCGCTCAAAACAGCCGTGTGACAGTGGACAAGTCCAACTTTTCTGAATCTCATTTTCTATAAACTAAGATAATAGTAGTGCCAACAGTCCAGAGTTATGAGAATTAAATGAGATAAGGCAGGCAAAGCCTTCAGTCAAGGGCCCAGCACACAGTAAACACCCAATAAATATCAGCATCTTTCACTACCTTGTTCTGTGCTTGCTGGTGGGAAAATGTGTAAGCTAGAGTTTCTTGGGAGGTTTAACTATACTTGATAAATTAATCACACAATAAATGCCATACCAATGCTCCTCTTTGTCAGATTTGAAATTTTCTCAAAAAAGGATTTGGGCACCAAAATCCTGGCAGCTGAACAGAAAAGGATGTCTGTGCTTGCTGACACTGTCTATTCCTGCTACTTCTCCAGCTACAAGATTTAAAAGCTCTTGGGTAACCCAGACTCCCATTTAGCATAGTGGAGACAGGAAGAGAGCTGACAGAGAGATTAAGCCTTCAAATAACATGAAGATGCATCAGGAAGTGGGGAGAGGAAGTGACCAGGGGAGCAGTAACTCATTACATTGCAGAAGAAGGTAAGAAACAAGGTCCCTCTGTGGTAGCCAACCTCCAAGATGGGCCCCCAAGACTCTTGGCCTTTGCCATTCACATACTTGTATGCTCCCCTCCTCTGTTGAATAGGGCTGGCTTTTGTAACCAATAGGATATTGTGGAAGCATCAAAGGGTGACTTCCAAGGCTAGACAAGGCAATACCGCTTTCTCATCTCTTGGATCATTCATTTGGAAGGAAGCCAGTTGCCATGTTATGAAGACACTCAAGCAGCCCCGTAGAGGGGTCCACTTGAGGCAAGAAAGTGGCTCCTTCCAACAGTCATGTGAATGAACCATCTTGGAAGTGGCTCCTCTAACCACAGTCAAGCCTTCACATGAAACTGCAGCCCCAGCTGACATCTTGACAACAACCCCAAGAGAGACCTTGAGCCAGACTCACCCAGCTAAGCAGCCCAAAGTCCTAACTGACAGAAACTGTCAGATGATAAATGTTTGCCCTTTTAAGCCTGTAATTTGGGGGGTAATAGGTAACTGCTATATCATTACTACTTTTTTTAGAGAAGATCCAATTTATCCAAATTCACTCATTAGCTTGAAAGTGAAAGTGAAAGTCACTCAGTCGTGTCTGACTCTTTGTGACCCCATGGAAGCCCGTGGAATTCTCCAGGCCAGAGTACTAGAGTGGGTAGCCTCTCCCTTCTCCAGGGGATCTTCCCAGCCCAGGAATTGAAGCAGGGTCTCCTGCATTGCAGGTGGATTCTTTACCAGCTGAGCCACAGGGAAGCCCAAGAATACTGAAGGGGGTCACCTTTCCCTTTTCCTGGAGATCTTCCTGACCCAGGAATCGAACCAGGGTCTCCTGCATTGCAGGCGGATTCTTTACCAGCTGAGCTATCAGGAAGTCCCCTCATTAGCTTACATGCTATGAAATTGCCAATGTTTGACCATCTTAATCACAAAAAATAATGGCAGTTTCTATGTGGTACAATCTCTACAATGACCGAGGGAAGGACTCAAGGGTCTGGATAAACACCAGCCTGTTTATGGAGTGATGCACAGCGTTCCAATAAAGACCGCAGAGTGGCTGTGTTTCTGGAAGCCAGTGCCCTGCAAAAGGAACATCCTTCCAGATCACCTGCTTGCACTGGACCCTCGGGCAAGCAGGAGGACTTCAGAGGTCCTCCCAACAACTCTGTCTCTTTCTCGGTCTCACGGTGCTGTTCTTTACAAGCCCCCAAGTTCAACAAAGCTCCAAGCCCTTAAAAAGAAGTAGAAAGGCATCTTGCAACACAATTAGAGAGATTGGTTCGGGGGCCCCGCACACAGCACTCCATCCTGCAAAGCCTCAAAGGGTCCCGGGTGGACCATTTGCCGGCTTTCATTTCTCAGGGGCTGCTTCAGCAGGTGGCCACTAGCAGGTAGTCAATAGGGACCTTCTGGCTGAGGACCGGGGGCTCTTTGGAAAGGTCAAATCCAGGGGCCGGAGGGCACGGCTCAAGAGGTCATGAGGTCAGGACCCGTCACCGTGACAGATGAATCTAAGCCTGTCTCTGTCTCTCTCTCCCTCTGGAAGCAGGGCCAAGCCTCTTGAGACAGGAGAGGTTGGGGGGCAAGTGTTGGGGCCTCACAAAGAAAGCCGAGTCTGGTGTCTGGCCGGCACCTCTCAACTGGTCTTCATTAGGCGGCCCGACAGCCTCTCTCTTCTGCCGCCCTCTGTCCCTCACTGATGGGGCGCTGTCACCAGACCTCTCAACTGTTCCTCATTAGGTGAAACAGTGCGCTTTTGTCCTGCATGAAGCCTTCTTTGTTCTGCCAACCCAGCCAAGCTAGAAAGCCAGAAACTGATACAAAACAATGCCACTCTATCCTGAGGGGGACCCCCCCTCCCCCTGGACGGACAAGGAAGGGCGACTTTCCATATCTCCCCACCACCACCACCCGCCCCGGCAGATCCATGGATGTCTAGCTAAGATCACATTTGCTGGAGCAGGAGAAGCACGTTGAGCATAGACCGGTGGTTCGCAAACGTGGCTACACACGGGAATCTCCTGGAGATATTCTAGCAAGGCCTGGTCCCCATCCCCAGACCTTCTGATCTGATGGGTCTGAGCCATGACATCAGGACAGCAGGACTGGTAAAACCTCTGCACGTGACTCAAACATGCAGAAAATTGGGGGAACTACTGGTGAGGCAGAGAACTTGTTCTCAACTCTCTGTGCCCATCTGCCACCTTGGCACCCTTTAAAATCAAGGGTGGTCCATAAAATAGGTCACATCTTGCAGGGCATGGTGACTCCATCGAAATGTCTGCCTGCTGGAAACAAGTAGGGAGGCCATGCCTGGATGTGCCCGGTGAAGACCAGCTGTGTCAGAGAAAGCGCTGTGGACACAGCCAATGCAGCCACAGTGGAGTGTTTTAATACCGGCTTTCAACATCTTAAATCCTGCACAGAAATCAGATCTCTCCAGGACTCTGCCTCTGTTTCTCCTCTCTGATCCTTCCCACTTTGCCCTTGAGTTAAAACTCCACATCCTCAAAAACACAGCTGGTTCCAGCGAGCCTTGGTTGGCTAGAATCAGGTTGTCTAGCCAGCTCCCACTTCCAAGGTAATGCCGAAGGGTCTAACTATGCAAAAGCTACTGAGTTTTGTGAGCCCAATATGTCTCAGTACCCACTATTTGTTTTATAGGCTGAGTAGGAAGATGGAGTGTAATATCAAGACAAAGAATGACTGTCACCTCCCACCATAGCTGGCGGCAAAGTAGTTCCCCTCCCAAGGTCTACTAGTATAAGTCCCACCTCTTTTTGGCTCAGGCCTGAAATGATGACCTTACAGATTTATACAGGTTACAGCCTCCCATCTCTGTTTCTAGAAGTGGGTGTTAGGTAGTAGACATGGATTTCACAATTAAAAATATAGGACTCCCAGGAAAATCTGAATTTCAGAAGAACAATAAATATTTTTAAGTATAAGGATGTCTCGTGCAATACGTGAGGATACACTTAAAGTAAAAGTTCTTAGTTATTTATCTGAAATTCCAATTTCACTGAGTGTCCTGTATATTATCTGGCAACTCTGGTGGCTCAGTGGCTGAGACGTGTCCGACTCTTGTGACCCCAGGGACTGTAGCCCACCAGGTTCCTCTGTCCTCGGTCCATGGGACTTCCCAGGCAAGAATACTGAAGTGGGTTGCCATTTCCTTTTCCAGAGGAGCTTCCTGACCCAGGATTGAACCTGGGTCTCCTGCATTGCAGGCGGATTCTTTACTAACTGAGCCACCAGAAAGGAAAAGGTTAAGAGCTGTTGGCCTATGTGTGAATCTGTTCAACTGATTTGCTGCCTGTTGAGCTTATGATAGTTTCTGAAGGAAAGGAATCTTCCAAGAGGGACAGGAGGGGATGTTTTTTACTTTGGAATGATGTTCTAGGAATGATTCTAAAGCCACAGCAGCAAATGGGAGAAAGAATGTCATGATTGATCAGCAGTGTCTGCTGTGGGTCTGGGATGGAGAATAAAGGCATGCAAGCCACATATTTACAACCACAGGTCAGATTTGTAATGATGTGTAATTAATGGAATCATTGAGGTGTTGAACTCAGGTGATTTTTTTTTTTTTAATGAGAAAAAAAGAGAAGGAGAAGCATGGTTTATCAATGAATGTGCAAAAGAAATAGAAATGTGACTTTTTTTTTTTTTTTTTAAGGAAGTGGTAACCTTTTTTAAAGGAACATAGTGACCATGCTTTCTCCTTCTTGATCTTCTGATTTTTGCTCTTCCCGTGAAGCAGCTCTACTGATACCTGGTGGACTTAGAGGTAAAGAATCCTCCTGCCAAAGAGGAGACACGAGTTTGATCCCTGGGTCAGGAAGATCCCCTGGAACAGAAAATGGCAACCCACTCCAGTATTCTTGCCTGGAGAATCCCATGGACAGAGGAAGGAGCCTGGTGGGCTACAGTCCATGGGGCTGCAAAAAGTCAGACACGACTGAGGAACTAAACAATAATAACAACTGATGGTAGGCACCCTGTAGGTGCTTGACCTATGAGCCCAAACCCAACACGTCACCTTTCCTCCCACCAGGCAGATCGTGAGTCCCCTAAGTTCATGCAATGGCAAAAACTGATGAACCTGTAGAGAAAACTGCTTTTTTGAGGACATCATGTCATTGAGTTTTCCTGTTCACCCCGATAACTCACCCATATGCTGCCATTCTGCCACAACATTGAGAACCATGGCTCCTTCCCGGCGGCAGACATTGACCAAAGAGGAAGCTAAGACCCACCCTTGAATGGGAATGCCCACCTTTGTGCACATTCCGGATGGCAGAAGGAACCCATTCATCAAACTATGAAAACTGCCCCCCGCTCCCCAGGAAGAAGGACCATGAAGTGCTTGTAAATACATGCCTTTAGGTTTAAACAAATTGCATCATTATTTTTCTTTTTTTGAGGGGCCTCCATGTGAAGGAACTAGAGGCGTGCTTTGGTATTTGTCCCACACACAATACATGGCTGGGTCCCCTGCTGTTTCCGTATCTTCTGCCCAAGCCAACTGGCCAGGCCCATGGCCTTCCAACAGGAGAGGGGTGCCAATTCCTAGCATTCTATTTTCATATTGTTTGATGATAAAAATCGCTCCCGCAGGACGAATGGCAGTGAACAAAAACAGGAAGCAGCCCCCTGATTAGATAGGGACAGGGGAGCCTGTGGACTGAAAAACAAAATGACTAAGAAGATAAATGAGTGGACCATGGCCACTGCCATCCCCTTCCTGAACAGGCCGAGAATGAGAAGGAAGAAGAAATCGGGGAAGAGGTCAAGACTTGGGCTGCAAGTGGGGCTGAAGGGGGCTCGCCCTGAAGCATCCATGGGTTAACGCCATTGGGACAACCATTTGGTTTTTAGATACTTCCCTTGAAAATCTCTAAGGTGATTTAGCATTTTGCTTTGAAACACGGAAGTCCTTGGAAATCTGTGGTCTCAGTTGAAACTGAGTCAGCACCTATTATGTCATCTTCTTACTCTAGGACATGGGTTCTCAACTGGGGAAGATAATTTAGTTCTCCAGAGGATATTTGACAATGTCTAAAGACATTTTTGGTTGCCATGGTGTCTTTATTTTATTAAAAATGTGGGTCATACTAGTCCAGTGTCTTACTTGAATTGTCTGGAGTACCAAAGAGGTTCGAGATGAATCCTGGTCCATAGCCCTCCCATGGCCCTCAGTGAAAAGCCTGTAGGTCTTGTGCTCCCGGCCCCAGGCTGGTCCAGAGGCGGTAACCTGATTGACAGGAGACCATCCATATGCCATTAGAAAAGGCTCTGTCCACCAAGACATGATTCAGCCATAAATCCTGCTCCAAGAATTTAGAATCAGTAAACCAACCTGCTAGTTGATAGGGGTCACCGGGAGTAGAGAGGTCATGATGGAGAGTGATTGAGGCCGTAGGCCTAGCCACCCCAAGCAGTGACAGGTGGGGGCAAGAAGGAGAATGTGTTATCTATTTAAATATGCTCCTCCTGCTCCCACTTAGTCACTCAGTCATGTCCAACTCTGAACCCCACGAACTGCAGCCCACCAGGCTCCTCTGTCCTTGGGGGTTCTCCAGGCAAGAATACTGCAGTGGGTTGCCAAGCCCTCCTCCAGGGGATCCTCCCAACCCAGGGATCGAACCCAAGTCTCCTGCATTGCAGGCAGATTCTTTACCATCTGAGCCACCAGCAGTGTGTATTTTAAATGGTTAACCAACAAGGACCTACTCTAGAGCACAGGGAATTCTGCTCACCATTCTAAGATCATCTAAATAGGGAAAAGAATTGAAAAAGAATAGAAAAATCAAATTATTTTTATTTTTAAATGAGAATGGCGAAGACTCCAAAAGGGAGCAAAGATGAGAGGGACCACAGGGCCACCCTGCCCCCCTCCCCCCAGGAGGAGGAATGATGGCCTTTACTTCCCAGTTCTCAACTCCAAATCTCTCAAAGTACCCTTCTCCTTCTTGTGTTGTGAGTCTGTTATCAATAATGATAATAATATTCTCTATTATTGAGAATAAGCTTACAATAAAAATCCCTTTAACTTGGATTTGTTTGGGTGAGCATAGATTCCTCAAACCCCAAAGAACCCTGATAATGTAGCTGTCCAGGTAGGTACCACCACAGAAAAAGGTCATTCAATCTTCAGGAAAGGGGACTGTGGGAATGATAAGTAGCTGAAAACCCATACTGGGCATCCCCAAGGTGGTAAACTGTTGGACTAACCTGAAGAGCATTTCCATAAAGGGTTAGGCTGTAACACACTTAACCTTCTCCCTTCTCCTAACAGACCTCAGTTCTATGAGATAGTTAATCTTTGGATGAAAGTAATATTCGTTCATTTCATGCCCCCTAAATGAGACACCCTAACTTAGTATGGCCCCACTAGGGACCAAATGATTATTTCTGCCATCTTGCATATAATATAAATTCTTGAATGGCTGCTAAACAAAAGTCAAAGATTACAAGGTGATAGTAGAAGAAGGTATAATGGAATCTTATTTCAGTCTGCCTGGAACTCCATGTCTAGCTGTCTTCTAGAAATAACATTCCCTCTTTTTTGAGAAACCCATTCTGTGAGGTTTTGATGGGCTGAAAATCACAAACTATCCCAGCCTCCTGTCCACAGGTGTAGGCATGCCACCCAAACTGGGTATTGTAGACTCTTATCCCAATGACCAGAATGAGTGGCATAAAAAGGAGGAGGGATTAACACAAACCAACCAACCATATTCCTTGCCTGGAGTTTTTACAAAGATACTAGAGAAAAAAAAAAAAGAGATTTTCACTCTGGAGTGACCAAGTTAGTATAATATCAGCTTGAAACTGCCTCTGACCACACCTCTCCTTCTCCACTCCCTCACCAAAGAAGGAAATTCAGTTGCTGTAGAAGAAAATGAGACCAGTATAAATAGAGGAGAAATGGAGATAAAAATGGAAAGAAAGAAAAAAATAAAAAGAGAGAAAGGGCAATTCATAGGGTCTTTATAGTCCTAAAACCAGGTCCATCCCTGAACTTCACAGTTAGATGATCCAACAAATTAATTTTGGTTCTTTCTCCTTCTTCTTTTTTTTTTTTTTTTTTGGTGGGTGGGGGAGGTGGGTGGGGCAGCACATACCCCTACATGTGGGATCTTAGTTCTTCAACCAAGAATTGAACCCAAGCCCCCTGCAGTGGAAGCCTGGAGTCCTAACTGCTGGACTGCCAGGGAAGCTCCCTTTTTTTCTCTTCTTTAATTGGGTTTCTACCATTTGCTACCCAAAACAGTCATGAATAATACAGGATGAGTCTGAGAACACTTGAATGAAAGAACCCAGGGATGAATTGTCAACTTCATTTTTACAATAATGTAATATTATAATATACTATTACAATAAAAGTCTCCAAAGAGATCAGTCCCCCCTCATCTGGACTGCCATACACCCCTCCACCATAAAACAAGGAGTGTGAGGGAACACTTCTAGTGGGACTTTGTTGAGGGAGGAGGAAGAAAATATACATATTTAAAAAAAATGGTCCCAGGGTCAAAATAATCAGTAAAATATTGAGTTGAAGAAAATGATTCTAGTTTCTTTATTATGATAGGGCTTCTCAGAATCTTCTATGTGTTAATTATACAAGTGGACCCTTCAAAAGAAAAATATGATCAAATGTAATATTTAGGGTCCTAGAGAAAGAAAGAGAGAGGGGAAGAGAGAAGAAAGGAGAGGAGGGGAGGGAGAAGAAAGAAAGAAAAGAAGAGAAAGCTTTGGATACTAGCCAAGAATTTGTAGAGGGGAGGGATAAATTTGCAACTGGGGATTAGCAGATACACACCACTATATATAAAAGAGATAAACAAGGACCTACTGTACAGCATGGGGAATTATATTTAATATACGAGCCTATAGTGGAAAAGAATCTGAAAAAGAATAGATATATATATATGCATAAGTGAATCACTCTGCCACTCACCTGAAACACAACATTGCAAATCAATTACACTTCAATTTTTTAAAAAGGAGCTTATTTTGAGGCCATTTCAGGTTACTTCTCACACCCTGTCTCAATTCCAGAATGCCAAATGCATTATTTACAACAAACCATGCTTTACCCTCCGCTGACATTCGTGAGAAGGAAGAGGTAGCCTATGGGCAGGAAGGCCATGGAGCCTTAGGGTGGAGTGAGACATTCTTCTCCTTTCTTTTTTTTTTCCCCGTTATTTCCAGTTCAACAATTTAGCAATCCCTCTGCGTCTGCTATGTACCCAGCACTGGATGACATGCTAGCGATACAGAAATAAACAAGACACAATCCTGATGTTCAGGAAATGCCAGTCAGAGAGACGGACAAATAAAGAATATCTCAAAACAGGGTGGATACCGTTAGGAGGGGAAGGAAAAGCTTCCTGGAGAAGAAGATGCCCAGGGTGCCAGGAAGAGAGCATTTGGAGTTTATGGGGAAAAAAATAGCCAAGCCCACTCCCAAAGCTATTCTCGTCTTAGAACTGATGAGTCACGCTATCCTGAGGACCCTCTTCTGAATGTATCGGTTGCTGCCCCTTCTCTTGGCCTTCCAAAAGCCACATGGTTCAATTTTGCTACAGAACAGCGATCAGTGGAAATAATTGACATAGATTAAGCTATGGGCAGGCTGTATAGATCATGGGCCCAGATCTAATTCCTGCCCAGTCCACTCAATTACACAGGACCTCCTTACTGGAGAAGCAGGTGTAGTTACTGTAAATAAGTTCAAGTTTGGGCACAGATGTCATTGGGTAACTGCATTTGCCATGCTTGGGTGATACATAAGGAAACCATCAACAGCAGGATCATTGAGCTTGCAGAGACCTGGCTAGTTTTTCCTGACAGCCTGGCATCTGAGTGACCTAAGGGTATACTTACTGATAAAACCAACCTGTGCGTGTGTGCACGTTGAAAGTCGCCTCAGTCGTGTCCAACTGTCTACGACCCTATGGACTGTAGCCTGAACTTAACCATCACTTTATTCACATCGCTAAGTTTTCAACTGATAGGGAAATATGCACAAATAAATAAATGACTCTCTATCAACAAGACTGTAAGACAGGCATCGGCAAGCTTATGATGACTGGGATGCTGAGACCAGGCTAGGAAGGCAAAATGGAACTTTAGGGCTGGAAGTAATATGACTGCTGCGGGGAGTAAGGTTTACCAGCTGTGTGACCTTAAGCCAGCCACTCAACCTCTCTGAGCTTCACTTTCTATACCTGAGAATGGGGTTAATCATTCATTTCTATATTGCAGAGTCACTGTGGGTCTGACATAAGAGAATAAAGGTAAAAATCCTTTCTATTGTGCAAAGTGCAGTACATATCAGAGTTATTGTGAGCAAAACACAGTGGCGGTGAGAGGTGGGGAGATTTGGTTAGACTTGGTTATAAGTTTCTAAGAAAATCTTCAAAATTATTCTGGGGCTTTCCTGGTGGCTCAGTAGTAAAGAATCCGCCTGCCAATGCCGGGGACATGGATTCAATTGCTGGTCGGGGAGGATCCCACATGCCAAGGAGCAGCTAAGCCCATGTACCACAGATATTGAGCCTGTGCTCTGGAGCCCGGGAGCCCCAATAGCTGAGCCCAGGTGCCACAGATCCTGAAACCCATGTGCCCTAGAGCTTGTGCTCGGCAGCAAGAGAAGACACCACCATGAGAAGCCCAGGCATCGCAACTAGAGAGTAGCCCCCACTCTCTGCAACTAGAGGAAAGCTAGGGCAACAACAAAGACCCAGCACAGTCAAAAGTAAAGAAGTAAATAAAATTATTTTTTAAAATGTATTCTAAGGGCACAGCCTCTAGTTATAATATGAATAAGATCTTGGGATCTAATGTACAGCATGGTGGTTATAGTTCATAACCCTGGACTGTATATTGGGTTGGTCAAAAAGTTCATTTGGGTTTTTCTGTAAGATGTAAAATGCTATGGAAAAACCCAAATGAAATTTTTGGCCAGCTCAATACTTGAAAGTTGCCAAGAGTATAGATCTTAAATGTTATCAACACACACAAAAAAGTAATGGAAATATATGATGTAGATTAAGTCACTTCCCCAAGGTTAGTAGCAAGCTAAGATGTGAATTATGCTTGATTTGGATCTCAAATTCACTCTACCATGTCTCCCAGTTACTTTCCTATTTTTGATCAACTTGCAGGAATCAAATGGGAATTTAGCATAAAGAAAATGTGGTATATACTTACAATGAAATATTATTCAGCCTTAAAAAAGGAAGAAGGAAATCCTTTCCCTTAAGGGGAAACATAGATGAACCTGAAGGACATTACACTAAGTGAAATAAGCCAGTCCCCAAAGGATGCATACTGTATGATTCCACTTAAATGAGGTATCTAATATAGCCACTCAGAAGTAGAGAGTAGAATGCTGGGTGCCGTGGGCTGGAGGGAGTGGGGAATGGGGAGGGTTTTTTTTTTTTTTTTTAATTTATTTGGCTCTGCCAGGTCTTACATGAGGCACACGGGGTCTTTAATCTTTGCTGCATGCAGGATCTTTAGTTGTGACATGCAAACTCTTACATGCGGTATGTGGGATCCAGTTCCCCGACCAGGGACCAAACCTGAGTCCCCTGCATTGGGGGAGCACAGAATCTCAGCCACTGGACCACCAGGGAAGTCCCTGAGATGCTGTTTAATGGGTATAGGTGTTCAGTTATCCAAGATGAATAAGTTCTAGGAATCTGCTGCATAACATCCTATCTGTAGTCAACAATACTGTATCGTACACTTAAACATTTGTTCGATGTCATATTCAATGTTCCTACTACAATTGAAAAAGGAGGTAATTTAGTCTCCCAAAGGACTACATGTTGAACATGAACTGAACTCTGCTAAACCCTTATCACTTCAACTGTTAAATGGGGATAAAACAGTAATTACCTTACAGAGTTATCTGAAGATGGAATGACAAAACCCACGCAAAGTATTTGGCACCTTGCCTAGAACATAATAATGACCCGATTAATGTTTGTTATTATTGTTTTTGTTATCATCATCAGAAACATCCTTATTACTCCAGTGCCCAGACATGCTGCCAGGAACTGCTGTTCCCCCATCACATACTACTTCCTTGTATCCCTTCCAACCATCTAAGGCTGTACGATTGACAGGCAAGTCAAGACCCCCATTCCCACCTTGCAAGAAGGTGCAGTCAATCAACTCCACAATCTAATAAAACATGCAAGGGACCCTAGGGGGTTGAAAACTCTTTAAACTGAAAATCATCAAAACAGGTTTTATGTTATCATCTCTAACAACAATCCAGCTGTAATGTCAACTGTGCTTGTTCGTTTGTTCTTAGAACGAACGAAGCTTGAATCAAGTTTTGGCAAGTCTTCAGAGACTATCTGTAGATAGATAGATAGATAGATAATATGACACCACAATATGACACATTCCCTTCACATATCACTTTCTGCAGCAGGAGCATACAGAAGGTAATTTTTCAGAAATACTGGAGGGCTCCATCAATTTTCTGAAGAGACTCTCTTAATCCTTTGATTCACAAATCACTCTCTTTTGAAGCACCTGTCGTGTCAACTGGCCTGATGCTACCACATGCTCATCCATCAAATGCTTCGCTTGTAATTAGAGCCACTCTCCAGCAAGATTTTCATCCATTTTATGAAACCATGCATCTTTTACAAGATTTGCAATTCCACTTTGCAAGCATTTGCATCATATTTGCACCATACTATCGGATATCTCTAGCATCTGGCAACCTTTGGGGGGGTGCCCCACAAAGATGTTGGTGCCCTGGTGGACAATTAGGCTTGTATGAAGTGGAAGGGGGGAAAATGTGTGTAAGTGATGAGCTTATGGGCTTCCCAGGTGATGACTAATGGTAAAGAACCTACCTGCCAATGCAGGAGACATAAGAGACACAGGTTTGATCCCTGGGTTGGGAAGATCCTCTGGAGGAGGGCATGGCTACCCACTCCAGTATTCTTGCCTGGAGAATCTCCATGGACAGAGGAGCCTGGCATGCTACAGTCTATAGGGTCACTGAGAGTCAGACATGACTGAAGTAACTTAGCATGCACGATGAGCTTATTGGTTATTTACCATATCATGACAACGTTTGATTCTCTGCATGATTCTGTACAACATGAGCTCAGACAATGAATTCCCAGTTAATGAGATCTCCTAAACTTTATTTCTAACCCTTGAGTACACAGGATATCATCTGGTATATGCTACACTTAATCCTCTTGGCGTGAGCTAGACTAAGTTTCTGTCCACAAAAACAAATATTCTTAACTAAATCCTCCAGACACTTGAGCTCTGACACTAATTTTTTTTTTATTGTTTCATATGAAGTACTTAGCTCAGACTTGCTGGAATTGTGTAAATGTCCAAAAATTGAGTTTGGTAATATTCTCAGTAATAATTCTTAATAGTTGTACAGCTCTGAGCACAAAACAAAAGGGTGTTTATAGGCATGGGGGTCTTCATTACATAAGAATTTATTATCCAACTCTAACACAGTAATGAGGTTATATCTGGAAGCAAAATGCCATTTATAATATAAAGAAGAATTCATAAGTGGATGGCCACTTATAAAATTAATTCCCATGAAAACCTCATTCCCCACATAATTGACATAGTTGGTGACCTAGAGCAAATAATTTCACCTGTTTTGTCTTCTGTTGCCTTGGGTGTAAATTGCAGACAAAATTAGCCCACGTTGAAGATTTGTACATGAGCTGAGATGAAACATGGTAAAATTTTGCAATCAGAAAATTAAAGAAGAAAGGAGAACCACAGTTGTCTTCCAATACCAGTTTTTCTTTTCTACTATATTGATAGGACAACTGGATTTTAGGTGGGTTTTTCCTAGCTCCTTTGCAGCTAGGTGGGAATTTATAACCATGGAGATGAGAAAAATGTGTGCAATTTCCCAGCCAAACCCTTAAGAAGAAGGGGCATTTCTTTTCCATCTTCATTGTCCTCTTTTCACGGGCTAGGCTATAGACTTGGTGCTAAATTACCTTAAAAAGTGTTGACAGTGAAAACAACTGAAGGATGATAAAGAAAAAAGAAGAAACCCGAGGGGAAAAAAATCCCAAGGTTCAGAGTTGTCACAGCAGCAAGCACAGATTTTTATGTGCAAGGGAAATAAGTATCTACCTCACGTAAGCTATAGGTATTTGGAATTGCTCCTCAAGCAGCTGAACTATATCCTACATAAGGTAGTAGCATTTTCTTTTTATCTGCCACACAATTAAATACACCATCATTATGCATCTTCCATGTACAAGACTTTAGAGGCAGTGTTGAGACAAGGCTTAGAATACAGGACTCTGACTCATGGGAAGGATAGGGGTAAAGGATAGTAAGGGAGTTTGGGATCAACGTGTACAACCCGCTACATTTCAAGTGGCTAACCAACAAGGTCCTACGTACAGCACAGGGAACTCTGCTCACTGTTAGGTGGCAGCCTGGATAGAGAGGGGTTGGGGGGAGAATGGATACATGTGTATGTATGGCTGAGTCCCTTCACCGACCACCTGAACCTATCACAACATTGTTAATTGGCTATATTTCAATATAAAATAAAAAGTTAAAATAAGAGAGAATATGGATTCTGAAAGAAACATGTATACGTGTAACTGAATCATTTTGCTGTACATCTGAAACTAACATGACATTGTTAATCAACTATATTCCAATAAAAAATAAAAAGTTAAAAAAAGAAAATGGGTTCTGAAGTCAGGCTAACTTTCTCCAAATTCAGCTCTACCGCTTTCTGACAATGGGATAAGTGAAAGTGACTTGCTTAGCTAAGCTGCAGATTGCTAATCTATAAATTGGGTGTAATAAGCCTAGCTAACTCATGGGATTGGCATAAGGTTTAATGATATAAGGCATAATGAGATAATGCATGGAAAGCATCTAGGACCACAACATACCCAGCATTCCCAAAATGTTAGTTTTTATTACAGGGGAAGATGTTTGCAGGGCTGGAAGAAGACCTGATACTAAGTTCAGTCTGGGGCACAAAAGTTAAGGTGACACCACTATGGACTCCTTCATCCACATCTTTGCTCATCCACTAAGTGGATTTCCTTCTGAAATGTGAACTTGCTTTCTCCTTGGCAAATTCCCAAATTTTCAGATTAAAAAAAAAAAAAAAATTAGAAGACTGTGGTCTTTTACCCTTTAGACTCAGTTTTAATTTGGGAAATGGGTGTCAAGAGTATGGGTAAGACCAAGCAATAGTCAGTACCCACATCCTACCAAGAGAGTAAGGACTATGCAGGTCCCATCTACCACCTCTGCCAGCCATGAGCAGCTCCAAATCACAGAGAACTACATTTCCCAAGCTGCTTTGCTTTCTGGTTTCCTGGTAGGCTCAGTCAATGGTGGCAGGCTGGAGGGAGGGAGGAGGAAGATGCCATGGTATTTCTTACTCCACTCATCCACCCTGCTTTGGCAGCAGCTAACCAACCTTGGCTCCACGTGGAGGTCCTGGCACTTGGGCTCTCGTAACACAAGCTTCTCTTTCTGTCCCTTTTCCCTAAGGAGAGCAATGACTTCCTGCTCTTGGTAATCTCAGAGCGGCCTCATTTCCCCCTGTTTGCCTCCTTAACTCTTCCATCACCTAGGGATTCAATCCCCTACGTTAAATGCTCTCTGCTTGCAGGACCTTTCATGATGTCTACTTTCAGTCCAGACCCTCACAGATACAACATGGTAACTCCAGTGCTGAATACATTGCCTTGTATGTGTAGGGGATTCAATGCATATTTGTTGAATGAATACATACTCAGAGGAGGAGGATGCTAACATAATCCCTGAATTTGGTCCTCTGACCACTCTGAGGAGCTCTTTGGCTGAGAACACCTCTTATGGGATACTCACCTCTGGTCATAAAGTCTCCCAGCTGACTAAATCACTGAAAGTACCAAAATATTCATCTTTCAAAACCCCACTGATGGTCTCATCCCCTGAAGTACTAAATCCCATGCCCTTGGGTCCTGAATATGCAAAGGCAGGAAAGAATTTTCTTCTGGAGACCTTCTCCGTGTTGGATGATCCAGCTGAAAGGAGGATAGATAAATGGGATGGAGGAGAGGGTGCAGAAAAAAAAAAAAAAGTACCACCTCTCTGAGAAGCTATTTATCTCCAGACACTACTGGGGATCAGCACAGTATTTCAATATTTGTAAATATCTATTTGGCCCTGAGAATTCTCTCCCATGGAAACAGCTAATAAACTAAGCTGCCTGAGTTTATTCCTTCTGCCAAGGCACATTCCAGAGTCTGATTACATTTCTGTTTTATTATGGAAAAGAGGAGAGAGAAAGAGAGAGAGAGCAAAGGATCATGGAGGTGACAGGAAACCCAGAGTTAGTCTTCCAGGTTGATGAGGTTTTTTTCATAGAGAGCCAGAAACACAGATGTACGTTACAATCAGCACCAGCCCTCTCCCTAAAACAGGAACTGCCCTCTTAACCTGGAATTCCAAATTGTGTCGTCACATCTGGCCAAGCAAGTGGCCACTTTACCAAGTCTCCAAACAGAGCCTGGAAGTGGTAGGTAGGTGGGACGCTCTCCAAGAGAGAGAAGAACTCCCAGGCAGTGTCAACACTGCTAATCTCTGTGGACCACGCTACAAGTGGCAAGGGGATATTTTCATTTCTTGTTTATGTTTGACAGTTAGGAAGCCCAGGACCCAAGAAGTGAGGTGGTTTCCATATGTCCTGGCTCATGCAGGTCCAAGTAGGACATGGATCCAACCCATATTTCATCGAACTATGCCACCCTTTCAAGACAATGCCTTTCCTCCAAATGCTGAAATGAGTAACCTAGAGTTTTTCTTGGGGATTATTTGACTTGCCTTACTAATTATTTCTTTCTTTCTTTTTTTTTTTTTCATTTTTCCCAAGCCAACAAGCCCACTTGTTCTGTGGTAACACTATAACTAGAATCACTTTTTTGTGTGATGGCACTATAACTAGAATAATGGATTTTTAGACTTGGAGGTGTCTTTGAAGTTCAACCCCCTCTATAATATTAACAACAATATTTGGTATTTACCAAGGGCATACACAGGGCTGTATGCCCTGTTCTAAGTCCTTTGCCTGTTTTATTTCACACAGTAGCCTTGACTGAAGTGTTCCATAGAATGCTGGTCTCACAATATACTGCATAAGTTGAAGACTCCATGGTCCAAAAGAGTTTGCAGAAATGTGACCGACTGGATCCATCTCAGGGGTAAAAAAAATCACAAGATGCACACGAACCTCTGAGAGACTCTGGAAAGTTCTGCAGTTATGAAAAATCATTGCATTTTTAAAAACAAGTTTCTTCCCAAACATCTCTGTCTGTGGACTCCTTATTTCCTGAAATCCAATTACCATCCTGCTCCCATTCTAAATCAGCAAGAAAGCTCCATCTTGTCTTATATGTTCCCTGACAAATGTAATTAAGATGGGGGAGGCCTCTAGCATCTTAGAGTTTTCAACAATCAGTCCTTAATGAGGAGTTGCTTAACTCTTTCTTAACTGGAAAAACGAGCGCTGGGAATCGCCCGCTGGGTTAAGAGGTTTAAGATTCTCTAAATGAAGTTTGCAAGTGGACAGATGGAAGGTCTGCAAACACATCGCTCACTCCTCACCCTCGTCCAGCTCAGCCTCAGATGCATTATAATCGATATTTAAACAACTACAAAGGTGAAGGTTGACCCTGAGCGTCATTCCCCGCGATTCATTCCAGATATTATCTGTGAGGAGTAAACAGGCCCGTCCCGAAGTCTTGGCCACCCCGGTGTGATATCAAACAGCTGCTCCCAGGCCGTGGCTGCAGCGCCCATATTTCTCCGGCTGTACTTATAACAAGTTGAGCTTCCTGGTGGGGGTGAGGGGTGGGGGTTCTCTTTGAAGTTCAAGGGAGCAGTGTGTACAGTATGTGTGGGAAGGAAAACAGATTTGTCTCTCATGGAGAACATCCTTTCCATGAGAACTGAAACTTCCAGGAAGAAGAGGTATCATTTAGCACTTCAAATAATAAAAACAGTTACAATAGTAACCCACATGGCGCTTATAAAGCTTTTACTGGTGTCAAGCTTGGTACTAGAAACTGTCTGACTTCAGTGCTTACTGGAAGGTAAGAACCACAATGCTTCCCTTTTTACAGATGGGAAAACTGAGGCTCAGGGGGGCTAAGTGACATGTTAGATGTCCCAAGACAGGTGAATGGTGAACTTGGGTTATAGTTTGGCCTAGGACAGATTTCTTAGTCCCCAAACTGGAGCAAGAATAGGTTTCTTGGCCAACTGAGGGGCAAAGAATGAGTTCTTCAAGAGGTCTCCCTATCCTGGAGAACAGAGACTGGAAGAAATGTGCGAAGTTCCAATGTCAGTCTCACCTCTCCAAGCAAGGGAGACATGCGCTGATGGTGGGGAGGGAGGGTCTGTGTCCTGGCAGCTGCAGGTCCCCATGGAGTTCAAGTTCACTATATCAGCTCAAGAGAAGGAAAGCTGGGGGTTGCAGGCATGGCAATGAAGACATGCAACACAAGGTCAAGACCTGCCAGATAGGATGGAACCTCCAAAAAGAGTGCAGAGGCACAGTCTGCACTTTCACTAGGCATCTCTCTCTGTGTGTGTATGTGTGTGTGTTAGTCGCTCAGTCGTGTCTGACTCTTTGCAACCCCATAGATTGTAACCCACCAGGCTCCTCTGTCCATGGAATTCTCTAGGCAACAATACTGGAGTGGGTTGCCATTCCCTTCTCCAGGGGTATCTTCCTGACCCAGGGATGGAACCCACCTCTCCTGCATTGCGGGTAGATCCTTTACCATCTGAGTTACAAGGGAAGCCCTGGTATAGTCTATAAAAAGATACATCTTTGTTGAGTGCCAGGTGCTCCCTGAAGGGACCCAAGAGAGAAGAGGTTGGACGTTGCAGCGTCTCTGACACTGCAAACCGTAGTTATTTTCACAATACCCTACGGGATACATAGGCCACCTTGTGTATCCAGGGACAACCCATGAGCATGAACCCCAGAAGGCAAAGATCATGGGGCCCATCTTGGTAGATGCTGACAGCACACACCTACTCTGTGCCACCGACAGTTGGAGGCATTCCTAGGGACTTCCCTGGTGGTCCAGTGGTTAAGACTTTGCCTTCCATTGCAGAGGGTGCGGGTTCAATCCCTGTCGGGGAACTAAGATCCCACATGCCTTGGGGCAATTAAGCCCAGAGCCAAAACAAAAGATATCAAATGCCACAATCAAGACTCGACAACACAGCCAAATTAATAAGGAAATAAATCTTTTAAGTTAGTTAATTAAAAAAATACAGAGTTCCCAGTCTAGTGGAGGTGACAGGCATTACTTACACAATCACACAAAGAAGCATGTGATCATGCATGAGCCTTGGAGCAAATTATATGATTCTCTTAGAATGTGGAATAGGAGACAGACCAGCTCTGCTAGTCAGGTGTGACCAGGGTTTTAGCTTCTGCCACTTATTTCCTATGTGCCTTTGAGCAAGAATTCAACCTCTTTTAGTGTCATTAGGCTCTGCTGGAAAATGAGGACAGGTCAATGGCTACGAGAATATTAGAGGACCCCAGGTTCCAAGATAGCTATTCCTGGGGTGCATGGATACCAAATTAAGAAACTCTGAACATTTCAAGAGAGTATTTTGGTGCAGACAGATTCTTTCTTAAGTCTTCCTTGGCTAATGTTTGTCATCGCATCTGTCAAAGGTCTTCTGTGTCAAAGATCATTCAATAAATATTTATTGAGTGTCTATTATATGATATGGACTTCCCAGGTTGCTCAGTTGTAAAGAATTTGCCTGCCAAAGCAGGAGACACAGGAGACATGGGTTCTATCCCTGGATTGGGAAGATCCCCCAGGGAAGGACATGGCAACCCACTCCAGTATTCTTGCCTGGAGAATCCCATGGACAGAGGAGCCTGGTGGGCTACAATACATGGGGTCACAAGAGTCAGATACGACTTAGTGACTGAGCATGCATGCATACATTATGTGATCTGACCCCTAATTCCCTGAGCCAGGAACTACATGAGTGAGCAAGACAAACAGACATCCCCATCCTCATGGAGTGTATGATCTATGGGATGGTCAGCATATGGTGGAGGATGAGACTCAGTCAACGTGGCCAAGGTTTTCACTGAGGGTGTTCTGACATCACAGTGGATCCCCTGTATTACTCAGCAGAGTCGCAAAACCAATCAGAAACTCCAGCAATGGAAAAACCCTGAACAAATCACCTTGCTCCCATGGCAGCCAAGGGACAGAAGAATGCATGGACAGGGACGTCTCAGTGCAGTGGGTCAGTTCCCTGATATTTTAACAAACTGTCGGGGAGCCACACATCCCACCTTAATCTCAGCCCTGATGAATCCTGGTCCCTCCTCTTGTTTCCTCAATTTCTCCCCGACTAAGGTCAAGCCATGAACATCTCCTAGCTCAAAATTCATAAATGAATCTCCCTAGACACTTCCCTGGTGGTCCAGTGGTTAGGACTCCGAGCTTTCACTGTGGGATGCATGGGTTTGATCCCTGGTTTAGGGAACTAAGATCCCACATGCCATGGGAAAAAAAAAAAGTGACCGTCCTTAAATTCTATTCGGTAAGAAAGCGCTCAGTGATACCTGTTATGTGTTGAATTGTATCATCCAAAAACTACATGTTGATGTCCTAACCCCTGGAGCCTATGAAATAGGGTCTTGGCAGATGCAATCGGGTCAAGACGAGGTCATACTCAAGTGGGATGGGCTGTAACTCAATACGACGGGTGTCCCTATAAGAGGAGGGAACTTTGAGCACAGAAGTACCCAGGCAAGAAGGCACAAGAAGCAGAGATTGAGAGGTGCAGGTGCAGACCGAGCAGTGGAAAGGCCGGGCGGCCACCGAGAGACGCTGGCGGAGGCGCCGAAGGGTCATTCCCTGGAGCCTCGGGAGGGGGCACGCCAGCCAACCCCTCAATCCCAGACCATAGCCTCCACACTGGGAGAGCATACATTTCAGTTCTTCTCAGTCCCCCAGGTCATGGTTCTTTGTCACGGGAGCCCCAGGAAACAAATACCATACCCACATTTTGGAAAAGAGCTTGAGATTGATTTTTCACCCAATATTTCTTTCCATCTCACTAATGAGAAAACAGAGGAGACCCAGAGACAGGAAGGCACAAAACCCAAGGTCACCCAGGAAACGTGTACCCAAGCCAGTCCTGATCTCCCAGTCCCCAGCTTGGAAGATACTGGGTTTCTTCTTTTTTTCCTTTTTCTTCTTGTCATCACCTGGCCCCAGTCGGTCTTAATGCTGCTATCATTTATTATTTCTGCAAGAAAGAAGAGGTTTGGGAGCCTGTGTGTTTTCCAAGTCCACCAGGCGGTCTGTTTTTGCTGGCTTTGCATGAAAACGGCCAGGCTGTTGGCTCCAAAGGGTGATGGGCTGACTCGGGTTGTGACGTGAGTTGTAAGTACAATGACAGACTACTCCGGGAACAGCACTGGGCACGGTCTAGGGAAGTGGACTAGAAAACCACAGCGTGTCGAGAGTGTCTACAAGCGCCATGCGGTTTCCTAATGCAACTCTCTGCCAGGGTGCCTGCGAGCCCAGTGGGACTTTCAAAGCCTCTGTATCATTGTTTGAAGGGGAGGAGGGGGGAAGGAGGAGGAAGGGGAGAGTTGAGTTTCTGCTTAAAGGCCTCCAAGATTCCATTTTAGGATATATAATTACAGCTTTTCATGCCAGTTCCAATTCAAAGGTGCAGAATTTTTTACATGCCCCTAAAGCATGAAGGCAGATAACCTGGGGGACAACGGGAGATGGAATCAAGACGAAGCCATATCCGGCAGTCTCTAGGGGCCAGAACCAGACTGAAAGAAACTAGAGCTATGAGTCAGCCCCTTGGAGACAGCCTGGAGGTGGATACACAGTCCTCCCCTTACCTCCAGCCACAAGGTTGACCTTAAGGAAACGAGACAGCGTGAACCTTCTTCGCATCCTTGTAGCCTGAGCCTCTCGTTGGAGACTCTGGGGCACTGCTCTAATTCAGGACAACTTGGGGGTCCCCTTGGCAGGCAAAAGGCAGGCGGTGTGCTGAAGCTGACCTTGACTTTGAAGTCAGCAGGGGCCAAGCTGCAATCCTAGATCAGTGGCCAATGTTCCCTGGGACCAAGTCAATTCACCCCTTTAAACTTCGGATGCTGCATTTATAAATGGGGTAGTGATACCTTCCTTGAAGGGTTATAATGTGTAGCCCAGGAACTTTCATTGTGGACCCTGAAATTGGACCATGAGGGGAGAGAACTCCCTGGTGGTCCAGTGGTTAGGACTCCACGCTTCCACTGCAGGGGTCATGGGTTCAATCTCTGGTTGAGGAACTAAGATCTTTCATACTGCATGGTGCAGCCAAAATTTTTTTAAAGACCACCATTGGGGACTTCCCTGGCAATCCAGTGGTTAAGACTTCACCTCTGAAAGCAGGGGGTGCAGGTTCAATCCCTGCTTGGGGAGATAAGATTCCACATGCCTCATGACCAGAAAACCAAAACATAAAACAGAAGCAATATTGTAACAAATTCAATAAAAGACTTTAAAAATGGTCCACATCAAAAAAAAAATTATTAAAAAAAAAACACTAAAAAATATCCACCAGGGGATACAGACGCAGGCTCCCCACTCCTGCACTGTGTCTGGAAACTCCCCTGGAGAAGGAAATGTCACTCTAGTTTTCTTGCCTGGAGAATCCCATGCACAGAGGAGCCTGGCAGGCTACAGTCCATGTGGTTGCAAAGAGTCAGACATGACTGAGCAACTAACACTTCCCCCTCCTGCCAGCTGGAGAAGCTTTGGGAAGATTCCCAGCTCTCGGCGGCCCAGTCTTCTTCTCCCTGGCTCGGACCTGCGGTGGACAATATGGGGACACACCCATACCCTCCCCACACCATTCCCATGCAGGTCAACCCAATGCGTCCAACTACAAGCGCCTGCAATTCTCTGTCCAAGGAGTTTCCTTGGTCCCAGGGACCCACTTGACCCGCACATGGCACAGATGAGGGGTACCAGTAGTTAAGACCCCTGGAGGAGCACTCCATCCACTACTAGGATGGGCTGGAGTTGACACATAACTACCCCCAACTTCCTGCCTCTCCAATGAGACAACTCGGGTGTGTCTGATGCTATCTTCCTGAAGATGCCCCATAGAAACTTCATCCCAGTTGCCCTCTGTAGAGATGCTGATATTACTGAGCAAGGGGGTGGCTTGCCCAACTTCTTCCCTTTCTAGTCTTACTTTCTTACTTCCTTACACAGCCTCTTGCGATCTCCCAAATTAACCACTCAGACTCAAGTCCTACCGTAGCGGCGTCTGTAGGATCCAGGTTCTCAGCACTACCTCACAGAGACCTTGTGAGGATGAAATACATGATTAGATGCAAAGTTCTTAAAACGGTGTCTGCCACATAGTCAAGTCGTGATTAAGTTAGTCTGTTATTATGAGGTTTGGATTAAGCTGGCTCACGGTATGTATAAAGTATCTTCCACATAGTAAGGAAGCACTTGAAGATGGCTGTGTCGTTGTACAGAGGTGGAAACCGAGACTCAGAGATCCTAAGGAAACTTCCCAAGTTTGCATTCAGTAATGGGTGGGGTTCAGGTGGGACTCTTCATTGGTCCTACTCCTCAGAACATCTTTCGGGGAGGGGTTGGGGGGGAGAGGCAAGACTGTGGTCACGAGGACAAAGGGTTATGTGCACCCCAAGCCTCACTTTCCTTGGTCTATGGAGAATCCAGGAGCGTGAACAAAGACGGCTTTGGAGCTGCAAGCCCTGCAGATAGGGGCATGCAGAAACAAAGCCATGGCTCTAAGTCCTGGCCATTGACCCTTCCCCCAGCTATCCATTATTGTGAACGGGAATTTTATGCACCCTCTACGCCAATCACCTCTTCAATTACCTCTTGTCGGGGGGTGGGGGGAGGGAGAGGCCCGGTGGCATCTGATGTCACATGTGATTTAGGGTAAGTCACACTTAAGAGGGCATTTGAGGTTAAAGAACAGGGAATTCTGGGCCTGTTTATAAATCAACAGGCTTGAGGTTTTCATTATTCACCTTCTAGAGCATGGAGCAATATGACTCATTGGATCATAAAAGAGATCAAATAGCTCTGTTGCTAATAATTCTTTCCCTGACCCATTCTCTGGCACATTTGGTTTGTAAACAGAGTTTTAATGGCATCCCTTGGACATAATAACATCATTTCTTTATAGCACCTTGGCCGCCTCGCCACTCTTGGCTGTAATCGGGTTTAGGTTTAAATGTCCCTCATTTGTGGGCACTAATGTTGTTTGGTGTTTTAAGAACTACTTAAGGCCAGGGAGATTGCCCCTTGAAAGGCTTGAAGCAGCCCCTTTCAGAACACAGCACTCTAGCGAGCCTGGTCTAGAAGCCACAGCCTTCACCCCAAGACCATCCTTGGGACCCCGAATGCTGAGAGTCACAGTTCCTTCCCCAGCCCCACATCTCCAGGGAACATCTTCCTGCGAGGGGTCCTCGGCGACCTCGAAGTTGGTCCCTCAAAAGTGTCGGGAATGTCAAATGAGCTCCTGGCGCCCCATCTGGTTTTATGGGTAAGACAGGATTGTTCATTAACTCACCATCACACGCAGAGATGGTCTGAGTTTGGAGGCAATAAGAGGGCTGCTTGGTAATCATGGAGCAGCATAAGGAAGGGAACAAGAGAAAAGAGTGGATGGGTCATTAAAGAGATGGAAAATCCCCCTTAGCACAGCTTTTCCTGAACTTTCGTCCTTTCTGTACCGCTTGACAATTTAAGCCAGATCTGAGCACTTCTCTTATTATTATTTACTTGCTGTTTTTCTGTTTGTTTAAATTAACTCACTTTATCCACTCTTAAATGCTTGCCAGAAATAAGAGGTAACCATAAAAAGGAATATGGGCCCACCATCCCTAATCCCAAACCCCAGAACCAGATGTTTCAAAATTCAGAAATTTCCAGAGAGGTTACGCAACTTGTCCGAGGGCACACAGTTGTAGATCTAAACCATCTCCCAACCCCAAAGCCTGGGACCTTTGTCCTCTGTGAGAAAAACATAAACTGAAAGATACATGTAGTCCACGCTTTCAGCCTGGGATGCCACCTATGGAAAGGAGGGAGCCTGCAAAACTCTTGGATGTCAGCGAATTCCCAGGTCTCTCTGGACACCAGATGCTACACACCTGGTCTCTAGTGCTGAGGTCGTGCTAACAGGTGGGACCCTCAAAATTAGTACCTGGAGGGACGTCCCTCTTTTATCATTCCAGGAAGAGGAAAAAGAGAATCTGTTTTCAGGCTGCCGTGCACTGCAGGGCCTGGATGGCATCTGGGAAAATCAATCCTTCTGGAAGGAAATAAAGCAAGACAGCCAGGTTTCTGGGATTATAGCTCTCTCTTACCTGGGAGCCTTCTGCCAAATGACCCCAGGGAAGACTCAGTCCAATGAAAGGCAGGCTCCCTCTCCAAGGAAAACTCGCTTCTGGGGCACCCAGGAGAGAAGCCATTCTTGGGGGAGGCAGAAGAGGGCAGAGGAAACCCCAGGTAACATGGATAATAACAGCTCACCTCCGAGGCACCTTTCATCTGGTGCTCTCAAAGCCATTTACCACCACCCAGTTAATTTTCTCAACATCCACTACGCCATCGGCCCCACCCCTCAAAGGTGTCATTATCGTTCTTTTATGAGCCAGGCAACTAAGAGGTTAGTTGGCTGGCTCAAGGCCACAAAACAGTTGTAAGGCAGAAGCCAAATTTGGGATGATTGCCTTCCTCTGATCACAAGGAACTGGGAAGAAAAGATTCATTTGTTGGAGGGGCCCTGATTGCCACTTTTCGTTATTCATTCATTCATGTATCATTCATTCCCCTATCCCTCCATCCACTCATTCATTCGTCCGTCTATCCATCATTCCCTCTTCCATCCATTTATTCATTCATCCACTCATCCGCCCATCTCCGCTCACTCATTCATTCATTTGGCAAGCCTTGACTGACACCCTGCCATGTGCCTGGCACTATACAAAGGGCTGAGAACTAAAACCATAACCAAGACAGAGTATCCACCACCATCTAGAAGTTCTCCAAATAATTTTTTTTCCATTCCTACTTTACAGTCTACAAATATATTTTCTTTCACAGATTCTGTGAAACAGAGGTGTTTATTTCAATTTCCCAGACGAAGAAACTAAGACCTAGGCAGGCCAGGCCACTCTGCGGAGATAAGGTCTAGACCCGGTGTTCCTGGATCCCTTCTGGATTCGGCGGCACCCTTATTAAGCCAGTCCTCCTAGTTCCTGGGAAAATCCCCATGGGGCCTTGATTAAGTGAAGGGCTTTGCTTATCCAGCAAAAGGGCCTCTTACCAATAACCTTTGAGTTGGCTAATGAAATAGCTAGATTGATGAAAATACTGGATTGGACTTTCATGAGAGCATGAAAATAAAACTTTATACCAGAAAAACAAGTCTGATGAAAATGACCAGGGCATTCAAATGTATGAGTTAAACCATCAGGTAAGGCTGGAGGACGGAAGAGTTTTTCTAAGTTCAATGTTGCCAATCTATCTTCCTTCAAGTTTCTTTTTTTTTAAACCAAGGCTCATTTCCTGCTTTCATTTAGGTATTTGGTAAGCACAGAGCTAAGGGCTAGAGAGAAACTTCCCAAACAAGTCCTAAGAAAGTTTAAAACATATACTGAAGGAGTATTTAAATTATATCATTTTCTGATTACAAGGAACTGTGTTGAAGGGGTGCCTGATTACCACTATTAGTCATTCATGTATTCATCACTCATTCATCTATGCATCTACCCATTCATTCATCTATCTGTCCATCATTTCTTCCTTCCATCCCTTTATTCATTCATCTATCCATCCTCCCATTTATTCATCCATTCATCCATCCTTCTCCATAGCTTTGAAATGTTCCATGATATAAAAATAAATTCTAAAAATGATCAGCTCCTGACAAACACTACCTAAGTCACAAGATAAAACTTCACATCAACAGTAATTAATACATACCCTTAAAACATATACATATGCAGTCTTGATAGGTTTTTGTGATGAGAACAGCAATTCATATCTTGCATGGCCTTCATCACCCAAAACCCATAACCCTAGTCTAATCACAAGAAAAACATCCAACAGACTCATACTGAGGCACAGTACTCCTCAGAACTTTCAAGATCATGAAAAACAAGGAAAGTCTGAAAAACTGTCACATACAAGGAGAGTCTAAGGACACATGGTGACTAAATGTAATGTGGTATCCTAGGTGGAATCTTGGGACAGAAAATGGTTCATTAATCGAAACAAAGGTATCACACTCATATAAGATGTTAATAGTAGGGGAAACTGGGTGTGGGGTCTATAGAAACCCTCTGTACTATCATCACAGTTTTTCTGCTATTAATGAGAAATGATTCTAAAATTAAATATTGATTTAAAAAAACAATCATCTGCATATAAAAACCACCTTATATATAAAACTGCTATATAAAATGGATAATTAATGAGAACCTACTGTGTAGCACAGGCAACTCTACTCAAGGCTCTGCGGTAACCTAAATGGGAAGGAAATCCAAAAAAGGGGGAATGTATGTATATGTATGACTGATTCACTTTGCTGTGTAGCAGAAAAGAACACAACATTGTAAAGCAACTATACGCCAATAAAAATTAATAAAAGATTAAAATTTAAAACAATCATGCGTCACTGAACAGAGTAATGAAAAGAGAAGCTGAACCACGAGGGAAGAATTGCTTTTTGACTTTCAGTTACACAGATTATGGCTTTCTGAGACTCGGTGGACATGGCTGTGTAAAATCTATCTATCACCCAAACAAGCATGCTAAGTCTCTTCAGCTGTGTCTGACTCTTTGCGACCTTATGGATGGTAGCCCACCACGCTTCTCTGTCCATGGGATTCTCCAGGCAAGAACACTGGAGTGGGCTGCCATGCCCACTTCCGGGGGATCTTCCTGACCCAGGGATCGAACCTGTGTCTCCTGTGCCTCTTGCACCGCAGGCAGATTCTTTACCACTGAACCTCCAGGGAAGCCCATCCATCACCCGTTCATTCCCTTTATAGGTAGCTATTGAATATTTTCTGTTTCACATTTGCTTGATCTCCAAGATCTTGGGATACCTAAACTGTTGACCATCATCATCTTTTCAACTGAGGCAAGAGTATTGTGTTGGTGTGAAGCCATTCTGGGTATGCTCAGCCCATCTTGTTATGCCCCTCCTATTAAATCCTTAAGCCCCAGCCAAGCAAGGGCTGTGCATCAGTGGAATCCCAACATGGAAGGACAGACCACCAACAAGGAATGAGAATGAGATTTCCCTGGTGGTCCAGTGGCTAAGAATCTGCCTCCCAATGCAGGGGACATGGGTTCGATCCCTGCTCTGGGAACTAAGATCCCACATGCCTCAGAGCAACTAATCCCACACACCACAACTAGAGAGAACCCTGCACCCCCCAACAATGATCCCACGTGCCACAACTAAGACCTGAAGCAACCAAATAAATAAGTAAATAATGAGAAGGGCTGCACCGCAATGAGAAAGCCTCACTGCAACTAGACAGTAGCCTGCACACAATGATGAAGAGGCCACATGCTGCAAGGAAAACCCAGAACAGCCAAAAATAAAATCATAATTAATTTTAAAAAATGGAATGAGGCCACAAATCTTTGCAAAGACATCATGACCCATTTCCTCTGCCATCACTAGTCAGACTTGATATTGGGGTATCGCCTGCCCTGGTAAATATTTCCTGAGTCAGCAGTCACCATGGAACCTGCCAAGAGGGAAGTACAAGGAATACTAAATTAGGCACGGCATAGCATAGGTCTCTGAACAGCCCTTGGCATTGCGGTAGCACCTTTCATCCAAGGAATCACAAAGAACTTGTCCAAACACTAATTAATCTCTCCCACAACACCCCTGCTATTATTAAGCCCATTTTACAGATGAAGGAAAAAACACCACATGATGTCAGTTGAGCAATGAGTTGGTGGTTCAATCCCCAACCAAATGGCCGGCTCTGTTGGTAGGAAGGAAGTAAAGTCCAAGAGAGGGAGAGCTGGGCGCTCGTAACCAATAATAGTTTCCTCACCACCTGGAGAGTCTCGTAGAAAACACAGTGGAACAAAGAAGTTCTAGATTCAGACAGATTTGGCTTTGGGGACTGTCACTTGGCCATTCACATGCTGTGTGACTACAGGGAAGATGCATAACCTCCATTTCCCCAAACGTGAACTGGAGAGTAAACATGACCTTACAGAGGACTGGGGCAGGATTCAGAGGACAGCATAGATATAGCCAACTGGCAACAAGTGGAAAATGAGATTTCTACTGGAATTTGATGTCTGGGAACCTCACTTGAGCTTTAAGCGTGCAACTGAGGGGCAGGGAGACACAGTGCTCCTGGCACAAGTTCTGTGGTGTGGGGCACAGGTGGTAAATCTGAGGAAGAGAGTTTTAGGAATGGATAAGGGAGATCAGGTAAGGTTTGAGCAAGCCCACAGACATCAGCAAAGAGGGGAACTCTGGGAATGATTCCACCATAAGGAGATTCTAAAGGGCAGCTGTTGAGAGGAAAGAGGGGTTTTTCATTTGGTATCAATTCACACACACACACACCCCTAATGCAAGAACCCATAGGTGCTCCAAAGAGTGGTTTTTATTGTTTTTTGGTTTCTTACATTATAACTTTTAAAAATTTACTTATGTGATTGGAGATAACTACAATATTGTGATGGTTTTTTGCCACACATCAACAAGAATCGGCCATAGGTCCCCTCCATCCCAAACTCCACCACCACCTGCCTCCCCACCCTATCCCTTCCAGATTGTCATAGAGCACCAGCTTTGGGTGCCCTGCCTCATGCATCAAACTGTCAGTGATTTCCTATTTCACATAAGGTAATGTGTATGTTTCAATGCTGTTCTCTCAAATCATCTCACCCTCTCCTTCTCCCACGGAGTCCAAAAGTCTGTTCTTTACATCTGTATCTCCTTTGCTGTCCTGTACCTGGGATCACTGGTACCATCTTTCTAGGTTCCATATATACGCATTAATACAAAGGATTTGTCTCTCTCTTTCTGACTTACTTCACTCTGTATAATAGAATCTAGGTTCCGCCACCTCATTAGAACTGATTCAAGTGTGTTCCTTTTTATAGCTGAGTAATATTCCATTGCGTATAGGTACCACAACTTCTTTATCCATTCATTTCAGCTAGTTTTAAGCAGTCAAAAACAAGGGCAAGGTGGAAGCTCTTCTCCAGGTCAAATGCTCATGCCCCAGGGCTGGTTTCAGACGTTTTCTATCCAGGAGAGAGTGAAGTGCATGATGGCCTGGGACACCTTCCTCTTGATCACTGTACACAGTGAACTTTCCACTCAGACTCTGAAAAATAGGCTCCTTCTCTCTCCCATCTCTCTGTGCAGTGAGTGCCCTTCCCCTGGGTGCTAACAGCAGCCACCTCTCATCTCCCGAACCCCCATTCCCAGAGGACCACGTGTGTCAGCAGTTCCCAGACTCAATGGAGCATGGAAGGAGGGCAGGAAGGGAGAAGGTAAATGCCACACAAGTTTCAGAAGAGACCCAGATCACCAGCACCTTCACAGAGCGGATTTCAATAAATGCTCATTAAACTATACTGAGTTTATAAAAAGATCCCTTGCTCCACTACCTTCAAGAACTCGTCTAGGAAATCTCGCCAGGCAGATCTCCAGAGTCAGTGGAGTACTAAAGGAACTGAGAGCAGAAAAGCAAAGTCACGGGACTCCCCTGGCAGTCCAGTGGTTAGTACCTCCTCACCTTCCAATACTGAGGTTTCAGCTTCCATCCCTGGTGGAGGAGCAACGATCCCACATGCCTTGAATCCAAAAAAACCAGAATATAAACAACAGAAGCAATATTGTAACAAATTCAAAAAAGGCATTGAGAAATGGCACACATTAAAAAAAATCTTTTTTAATTAAAAAAAGAAAACTCAAAGTCAAAGGGACCAGCTGAAAACAATGAAAAAAAAAAATGGGAAAGACCAAGGAAGCAGCTAAGGAGAAGAAGGCAAACAGCAAGATCAGCTGGGATGTGAGCAGGAGAGCAGTGCATAAGAAATAGTAAGGTAGGAGGGGAAAGTGTCCTGATCCATAAGATAAGATTGCTATAAGAATGAAATAAGACAATGCTTGCCATGTCCTTATCGCAAAGTCTGCTTGGTACTCAGTTCAGTTCAGTTCAGTCGCTCAGTCGTGTCCGACTCTTTGAGACCCCGTGAATCGCAGCACGCCAGGCCTCCCTGTCCATCATCAACTCCCAGAGTTTACCCAAACTCATGCCCATCGAGTAAGTGATGCCATCCAACCATCTCATCCTCTGTCGTCCCCTTCTCCTGCCCCCAATCCCTCCCAGCATCAGGGTCTTTTCCAATGAGTCAACTCTTAGCATCAGGTGGCCAAAGTATTGGAGTTTCAGCTTCAGTATCAGTCCTTCCAATGAACACTCAGGACTGATCTCCTTTAGGATGGACTGGTTGGATCTCCTTGCAGTCCAAGGGACTCTCAAGAGTCTTCTCCAACACCACAGTTCAAAAGCATCAATTTTTTGGCGCTCAGCTTCCTTCACAGTCCAACTCTCACATCCATACATGACCACTGGAAAAACCATAGCCTTGACCAGACAGACCTTTGTTGGCAAAGTAATGTCTCTGCTTTTTAATATGCTATCTAGGTTGGTCATAACTTGCCTTCCAAGGAGCAAGCGTCTTTTAATTTCATGGCTGCAGTCACCATCCACAGTGATTTTGGAGCCCCAAAAAAATAAAGTCTGACGCTGTTTCCACTGTCTCCCCATCTATTTCCCATGAGGTGATGGGACCAGATGCCATGATCTTAGTTTCCTGAATGTTGAGTTTTAAGCCAACTTTTTCACTCTCCTCTTTCACTTTCATCAAGAGGCTCTTTAGTTCTTCCTTTACTCTCTGCCATAAGGGTGGTGTCATCTGCATATCTGAGGTTATTGATATTTCTCCTTGCAATCTTGATTCCAGCTTGTGCTTCCTCCAGCCCAGCGTTTCTCATGATGTACTCTGCATAGAAGTTAAATAAGCAGGGTGACAATACACAGCCTTGACGTACTCCTTTTCCTATTTGGAACCAGTCTGTTGTTCCATGTCCAGTTCTAACTGTTGCTTCCTGACCTGGACAAGGTTTCTCAAGAGGCAGGTCAGGTGGTCTGGTGTTCCCATCTCTTTCAGAATTTTCCACAATTTATTGTGATCCTGCTGCTGCTGCTGCTAAGTCACATCAGTCGTGTCTGACTCTGTGCGACCCCATAGACGGCAGCCCACCAGGCTCCTGTCCCTGGGATTCTCCAGGCAAGAATACTGGAGTGGGTTGCCATTTCCTTCTCCAGTGCATGAAAGTGAAAAGTGAAAGTGAAGTTGCTCAGTCCTGTCCGACTCTTAGCGATCCCACGGACTGCAGCCCACCAGGCTCCTCCGTCCGTGGGACTTCCCAGGCAAGAGTACTGGAGTGGGCTGCCATTGCATTGTGATCCTAGTTTATGCTAATAACCAGTAGCATAACTCAGTGATTGTGCTCAGTCGTGTCCGACTTTTCGTGACTCCATGAACCGTAGAGCCCACAAGGCTTCTCTGTCCATGGACTTCTCCAGGTAAGAATCCTGGAGTGGGTTGCAATTTCCTTCTCCAGAGGATCTTCCCAACCCAGGGATTGAGCAGACATCTCCTGTGCTAGCAGGTGGATATTTTACCACGGTGCCCCCTGAGAAGCCCAGTAGCCTAACATAAACACTAATAACTGTTGGTACTGGGGCTTCCAGTGTTCTGTTGCTGCCGCAGCCCAAGTAAAGGCTTAAGGTGCATTAAAAGGTAGTTGAGGGAGCACAGGCCAAGCACACAGGAGTTTCAGGGCAGTGAAATGATCCTATAATGAGGATACAGGTCATGATACATTGGCCAAAACCTACAGAATGTACAAGTTTAAGCCAAAATGGAAACTCTGGGTGATAGTGATGTGGCAATATAGGTTCACTGATTATAACAAATGTCCCACTCTGGTGGGGATGTAGATGGTGGGAAGGCTGCGTGTAGGAAGGAGGGGAGCAAGGAAAATAGGGGAATCCTCTGTACGTTTTGTTCTTTTGCTACTACTCTACTACTCTAAAAAATACTAGTACTCTAAACTACTCTAAAAAATAGAACTTTTTTTTTTAATGGAGGAAGGTTGAAATGGAACAGATAGGATCTGAGTAAGTGAGCTACACTCTCATTCATAGGCTGAGCATTCATTAACTGAAAACCTACCTAGGCCAGGCATGGTGTCCAATGTGGATGTACAGATGGCATCAAATGTAGGGGGCTGGGGTGCAGACAGATGCTCACCCATTCACAAATAAATAAGCAGGGTTATTGGAGAGAGTGACAAGCACTATGGAGAACATAATAGGGTGATGGTGGCAGAGAATGGTGACCAGGTGGGGTGTCACCTCCCTGTCACTTCAGGGAGGGCCTCTGAAGAGGTGATACTGGAGCAAAGACCCAGGTGATGAAAAAACAGTTGGCCATACAAGAGCTTCTTCCCAGGTGGTGCCAGTGGTAAAGAAAACCTGCCTGCCAATGCAGGAGACGTAAGAGACATGGGTTCTATCCCTGGGTAGGGAACATCCCCTGGAGAAGGAAATGGCAACCCACTCCAGTATTCTTGCCCTGAAAATTCCATGGACAGAGGAGCCTGGCGGGCTACAAAGAGGTTGCAAAGAGACATGCAAGAACTAGGAAGAGGATGGCAGGCAGAGAAGGTGGCAGAAGTAAAAGTCCTGAGATCAGAATGAGCTTGGAATGTCCACGGGACACACGGGATGAAGGATGGGGAGCCCTGAGTAATTTCTGAGTCAGGGGCTGATAGCAGCGACCTTGTCCCCATGGCAACCTCAGGGCAGGCTGGGTACCCTACTGGGTCTGAACTGGATCTAGGAGGTTGGATGATGCACCCTGTAAGACCGGAAGGCCAACAAAAAACTTCATTTCCAATCTTGGGCACAATGGCTTACTACACGGGCAAAGAATCTGAATTAACACCACTTGTTAAGGAAACACCACATGGCGCTTGCTCTGTTTTAAAACCTTGGACGACAAAAATGTAAAGCCATGTCCCATGAGCTGGGTACCATTTGAGAAAGGACACTGTTGCAGACGGGATGCAGTAACTGTCACGTTCCAAGCAAGATAATAATGCTGGCATTTCACATCTGTTTGTTTTTTCACTTGGGAAAGTGAGGTAGAAAGGAGGATAAGAGACCTAATTAACAATGTGTGTGTGGCGGGGGGGGGGGGGGGGGGGGGGCGGGGGGGGGAACAACTCATTTAAAAGTAAATTCCACATACAACACTGTAGTTCTAAGTCTGCCTATGGACCAAGACTAGCAAGTAATGTGTAGAAATGAAAACGTTTTTGTCTGGGTGTAAGCATTAGGAGTGACTGCATTTTTTCATTTTTGCAAAAAAATTTTTAATACTCTCACACCATCATTCTAATTTAAAGTAAAAAAAAAAAAAAAGTTTAAACACACTCTGGAAAATCCAAATCTCTCCCGGAGATGAAATTGCAGCAAGGAGACCACTTCACAGCTTGCCTTAATTTTGTTTCATTCTTTTATACCCGAAGGAGGTTGTTCATCACTACCTGGCTACAGAATTGAATAGGTGTGAAATCCAAGCTGATAGCAATACATCACTCCCTATTGAACTTCAAAGCTGAGGCCAAACTGCCTATAAAAATAGTTTTCATACCGGGCCTTAATCTCTTTCATACATTTTGCCTCTTTTTCATTTTTTTAAAGTTTTACCATCCCTGGGGTGAAGTTAAATATAGTGATAGTTAAGCAGTGCATGGCCCCCAAAAACCAGAGTTCTCAATGTGTTAGTTTGAGTTCATCATGAGTCCAAGCCTGAATCTTATCAGAAAACTTTATCAGAGCTATTGCTAACAGGGTTCTAATGAACAAAAAAGAACACGAAAACCACAAATGGGGCTTCTCACCGTGAATGTGTGAACAGGATCTATCAACTACCTATTAAGAGCATATAACTGAACTGTATTAGAATGCATTGCTTCAATTTCCACTCTCTACAGACCTTAAAGCCATGTGACAAAGAATCTAGAAAGAGCCTGGTGTGATAGGGTCCTAGTCGCAAAACCCCCTTTTTGTAAATAACAGTCTTTGTTGAAGTTGAAGTCTTTGTTGTTGTTGCTCAGTCATGCCCAACTCTTTGCAACCCCATGGACCGCAGCACGCCAGGCCTCCCTGTCCATCATCAACTCCCAGAGTTTACCCAAACTCATGCCCATCGAGTAAGTGATGCCATCCAACCATCTCATCCTCTGTCGTCCCCTTCTCCTGCCCCCAATCCCTCCCAGCATCAGGGTCTTTTCCAATGAGTCAACTCTTAGCATCAGGTGGCCAAAGTATTGGAGTTTCAGCTTCAGTATCAGTCCTTCCAATGAACACCCAAGACTGATCTCCTTTAGGATGGACTGGTTGGATCTCCTTGCAGTCCAAGGGACTCTCAAGAGTCTTCTCCAACACCACAGTTCAAAAGCATCAATTTTTTGGCGCTCAGCTTCCTTCACAGTCCAACTCTCACATCCATACATGACCACTGGAAAAACCATAGCCTTGACCAGACAGACCTTTGTTGGCAAAGTAATGTCTCTGCTTTTTAATATGCTATCTAGGTTGGTCATAACTTGCCTTCCAAGGAGCAAGCGTCTTTTAATTTCATGGCTGCAGTCACCATCCACAGTGATTTTGGAGCCCAAGAAAATAAAAGTCTGACACTGTTTCCACTGTCTCCCCATCTATTTCCCATGAGGTGATGGGACCAGATGCCATGATCTTAGTTTCCTGAATGTTGAGTTTTAAGCCAACTTTTTCACTCTCCTCTTTCACTTTCATCAAGAGGCTCTTTAGTTCTTCCTTTACTCTCTGCCATAAGGGTGGTGTCATCTGCATATCTGAGGTTATTGATATTTCTCCTTGCAATCTTGATTCCAGCTTGTGCTTCCTCCAGCCCAGCGTTTCTCATGATGTACTCTGCATAGAAGTTAAATAAGCAGGGTGACAATACACAGCCTTGACGTACTCCTTTTCCTATTTGGAACCAGTCTGTTGTTCCATGTCCAGTTCTAACTGTTGCTTCCTGACCTGCATACAGGTTTCTCAAGAGGCAGGTCAGGTGGTCTGGTATTCCCACCTCTTTCAGAATTTTCCACAGTTTATTGTGATCCACACAGTTTCATTTACTACCAAGTTCTTGATATTATCCATTTTTTTCATGAACAAGAATAAATCACAGAATATGAGCTTTCGTACACAGAAGTCCAGATTTCCACATACAAAAGTAGAAACAAGTTGTAAAGAATAATACTGAAAATAATAATAGTAACAATAACACATTTATACACTGCTTATGATGTGCCAGGAGCTTCTCTGAGCATTTCTGTGTTCATGTCTTGTTATGAGGACCTTTTAAGGAAGCCACCATCATCTTTTTTCAGTTGAGGAAACTGAAGCACAGGGAGGCTAAGCAACTTACCCAAGACTACACAATTACCAAATAGAGGAGATAACAATACAAGCCCATGCAATATGGCCTAAGGATCCTTAGACTCCATATCCAATTACCTCCACTATCACTGACTTTGCTTCTGTTCCTATATGCTTCTTGATACTTTCTATGTGCAGCTTGCCTTACAGTGTATGAGATGTTTTTATATATCTATCCTGTCTACCTCACTGAACGTGACAGAAATAAACTGAGCAGAAATCATGTCTTCATTTCACCAAGGAGAAGAATAACACCCAGAGAGGTTAAATGAAGTTGTAGCCGTACTGAGAAGCTTCTGACCCACGTATTCAGCTTCTGATCCACCCCTGATCCACTTCAGCACCACAAGATGTGGGCATGAAATCAATGTTATAATTAGGTTAGAAGGAAATAAATCTCCCTTTTCCTGGTTGGATGTGTAGAAAAGAAGTAGGAAGGCCCCTAAATAAATTATACTGACTTCCAGCTAAGAAAAGGAGGGAGAAGAAAAGGACACTTTCCCCCAGCGTCATCATCCATTTCCGGATGAAATCCAAGATGGCGGCGGCTCTGAAAGTGCAGAGAGGCGGCGTGCTCACCGTTTCACTGGTCAGTTGCAAAGGGTCAGGAGAAAAGGGCTGAGAAGGAGGGTTTGGAGACAGCCTTTATGGAGTGAGTAATGACCGTGTAGAGTGGGCAACTCCCCCAGGAAGCAGAGAAAGTTGTAACCCTGAGCATATTTGAGGAAGAGGGAGACAGGCACTTATAGGAAATAAATGATGTGTTCTCAGGGCGGGAGACAGGCTCATATGAATTGCAGAGACCTCTGCTTTCTGCAGATGCTGCTTTTAAACAGTGGGCAGGGGCTGGAATTAAAATGTCGGGAAAAGAGACCGGCTCGGGGTGATGGCCCTTTCTTTTGGAGTCAGTGTTCACTCCCTTGAAAGCATCGCCATTTGGGCAGAGATGAGCCCAAAACACTTGATGTAAAACTCACTTCTCCATCCGCCTGGCCTGTTTCTCCAGCGTCTTCGCCCTGTAATTTCACAGTAATGCAAATCTGATGCTGTCTTCCCTTATGTGTCATTTCTTTCTAGTTTCTTCACCTTTTTACTTGCTGTAAAAAGCAGCTCATCTCCACCCACACCTGGAGTGATGTCTCTCTCCTCTGTCTTGTAACTCCAAGAGTCTCCAAGTTATCACCAATTCTTAAAAAAAAAAAAAAAAGAATCCTTCCCCTGTTTCCCTGGGTGAATTAGAGTGTTTTCTCCTCCAACCCTTCCCTGCCTAGCACCTTATAACATCCCTGAGCTAGAGTATGTATGTTATCATACAGCGTCCGTCCCTTAGTCTGTCTCCCCCACTAGATTGAAAAAGCAGAAGGTGACAACCAGGCACAATGCCATGAAGAGGACAGACTTGGGATTTCCCTGGTTAGTGGTTAAGAATCTGCCTTCCAATGCAGGGGACATGGGCTTGACCCCTGGTTAGAAAACTAACATCTCATGCACTGCACCACAGCTAGAGAGAAGCACTCAGGATGCAGCGGAGACCCATGGCAGCTATTAATAAAATTAAATCAACTAATTAATTAACACAAAAATTTTAAAAATATTAACAAGGGCACAGACTCTGTGGCCAGACCAACCATCTGGCCTCATGCAAGTTCCTCCATTTCTCTAAGCCTTGATTTCCTCATCCATAACATGGGCATAAAAATAGTGCTTACCCTATGTAATCATTGTGGAAATCAAATGAGATCATGTATTTTAGCGAGAAGCATTTAGCATTAACATCTCACTGTAATTATTATCCATTTATCTTTGAACACCATTTTTAGTGCTGTGAAAGCCATAGAAATAAATATTGGACAAATACTTAATATTTAAATAAATACATAATAATGCTTAATAAATATTAAGGCCTTCCCCTGTGGCTCAGTGGTAAAGAATCTGCCTGTGGTGCAGGAGATGCAGGAGACACAGGTTCGATCCCTGAGTTGGAAAGATGCCCTGGAGAAGGAAATGGCAACCCACTCCAGTATGCTTGCCTAGAAAATCCCACACACACAGGAGCCTGGCGGGCTATAGGCCATGGCATTACAAAGAGTCAGACATGACTGAAGACTGAGCACAAGCACAGTAAATATTAAATACATTTTATATTTTAAAATACTAAGTATAATCATTGGGGGCTTTTATTTTAGCAGAAAATCTTTTGAATTCCAATTAAAGCTTATGGAAAAACCATACAGAGAATTGTTTTAAGAGCAACAATTCTCTGGACAAAGCAAGAGACCCCAGGAGCCCTTGTAGCCCATGAACAGCTTTCATCTCAGCTCTGCTAATACTAGAAAGTATCTCTTTTTAATGTTGATCCCTTTGGGAAATTCTACAATAGCTCCTTTGGAATCACCTTGTCCAGTTCTGTGCAGATGGTCAGAAGAGTATCCAGTGAAATATACTAGAGGAGCAGAAATCGTCAGGGAGGTCATAGTCCTGAGAAAAACTGAAAAAAAAAAAAAAATGGGCAAAAATCCAAGGAAGATAAAAGCTGGGTGCTCATAGTTTATGACTGGATGGCCCACAACACATGGAATTATAATGAACAAAAATAGAGGAGAGATTATAATTGCACATAAGGAAGAATTAAGTAACCCCAGTGACAGCACAGAGCCATCCATACAATAAAGTATATGTCTATTTTTTGAGGATGTTGATTACAAAGCAGTTAAAGAGTATATTCCTTGACTTTGGGCGGTTTATAATCCCACATGAAAGACAGTACCAACGGACCAAAAGGGGTATGAAAGATAGGATATTTCTTGGGAAGAATAATGGCCTAAGAGTTTGAAATCCTGGGTTGGAATCCTGATTCCATCACTTAGTAGCTGTGTAATTTTGGAGAACTGACTTAACCTCTCTGAGCTGCAATTCCTCTATTAAAGGCTCCAGTGAAAAGTCATATCATGTAAGGCAACAAGCCTACTTAGCACAGAAACTTATTTAAAGTTGTTGTTGTTTAGTTGCTAAGTCGTGTCAAACTCTGTGACCCCATGGGCAGCAGCACTCCAGGCTCCTCTGTCCTCCACTATCTTCCAGAGTTTGCTCCAATTCATGTCCGTTGAGTCAGTGATGCTATCTAACCATCTCATCCTCTGCCATCCCCTTCTTTTGCCTTCAATCTTTTCTAGCATCAGCATCTTTTTACTTTATTTCCCAGCATCAGGGTCTTTTTATTTTAGGTACATCCAATAAATGTTTCCACTATTGTGAATTGTGGCTATTATTGATAAAGCACCCTGGTGGTTCAGACAGTAAAGAATCTGCCTGCAATGTAGGAGAGGCAGGAGACCTGGGTTTGATCCCTGGGTTGGGAAGATTCCCTGGAGAAGGGAATGGCTACCCGCACCAGTATTTTTGCTTAGAGAATTCCCATCGACAGAGGAACCTGGTGGGCTACAGTCCATGGGGTCACAATTAGTCAGATATGACTGAGTGACTAACACACACACACACACACACACACACACACACTAAAAATGATGCCTGGCTTAAAACACCCAAATGGGCTTTGGTGAAAAGATGTTCTATTTCCATCCTTGGAAAGGTCTAGGAAAAGATGGGAAACATCTACTCTAGATAGTTTAGAGAATGGTAGATGCACTGGAATTCATGGAACCCTTGAAAACCAAAAACCCTTAGACTTCAGGTTACAAATCTCTGCATTAAACTTTCATCCCATTAAAGATAAAGTCTGGACCACTGAACCTGCCCCATGCCCCAGTCTAGATTAGGCACCCCATTTTATACCATATGGTTTCCTCTTTCCTTGTACCTCCTACCACTGGTGAAAATTTCTCATTTCACATATTGATACCACACACTAGACTCTAGCTCCCCAAGAATGCAAAATTGGCAAGCTGGTCTTATTCCCCATCACATCCCCAACATCTTGCCCCACTTGCCACATAGCATGCTCTCTGTCACGTATTAGTTGAATTAATTAAGTGATCACTGGATGGAGCTTCCAGCTGTGGGTTTCTAGGCTCCCATTCCAACCATCTGACCAGAATTAAGAACATGAACTTGATCCCAAGCAGAGGTTTTCAGACAGCAAAACATGTCAGCAGAAAACCCACCAGGCCAACGCTTTAGCTCCCTGGTATAGCTCCTCTGTCTCACGGATCGCACGTGTTTTGCATACGGAACCCCCATTGACGTAACTGGGAATTTCACGGATGGAACAAATGAAGAGGCAAGACAGCAGTAGATGTTTGCAGCACGAAGCTGTCAAGAAAAGATGCTCCGTGACCAGGAGACCAGAGAGTACGCCCCCACCACGACGGGCAGAGAGCATGCGGACTGAGCGTGGTCACTGGCCAGCCTTCTGGAATGCTCGGAGGGCTGAGAGCTGGCTCTGCCTCCTTGGCCCCACGACATCGGAAGCTTGGCTTCCATAACAGCCGCCTGGCCGCCCCCTCCCCTTTCCATCCCGCGGCCCCTTCCTCAGCCCCGGCCCCTCCACTTCCCTCCCACGGGTCCCCAGACAAAAACAAAAGACCCATTACGGAGTTATTAGCTGCGTCTCGCATATCCCGCGGAGAGAGACAACTGCCAAGCCCACTTCGACTTAAAATGTTTAACAGATCTACCCACATCTAATTTCTGTCACTGTGTTTACAGGACGAGGAACCCAGAGAAGAAAGCCGCGGAGAAAAGTACTAGGGTTGGGGTTGTTGGGGGGTGGGGGGAGGGACAGAGGAGGGGGGGCAAAAAATAAATGCCAAACGCCTTCAAAGGCGACATTCCTCCCTGTGGTTTGCAAACACTTCCTCTCTCCCCAGCCATCCTGTAATCACGCTCCAGCGTTCACCAGAGGAGTGTTTACATCCAACACCATTACCGGCAGGGGAGACAGGCGAAATTAAGGCCTCTGGTCTCTGTTCTCCGAGGCCCCATTATCTCTTTCCTTCCCTTACCTCCTTTCATCAAACGCCTCCAATATATGAAGGGGTAAAAGCCTTTAATGGGATTTTGAAGATCTTAAAAGCCAGGCGGTTTGTTTAAAAAGGAAAAAGACCAAGAGGAGTGGAACACAGCCTGGGATCCCTGGGTCCACTTTTTGAAAAAGGGAGCAAACTTTGTTCTCTCTCTTTTTTTTTTTTTTTGCCCCGCGTGTGCCAAATCGAGTGTTGGGTCTGAGGTTTGTCTTGGATGGACAAGCAGACCACACGGAGCTGCCAGTGGAAAGCCCCCTTTCAAGTGAGGCTGAGAATTGCCATCCACATCACTTCCCGGGGTCTGGCACGTTCCCTCCACTTCTTTCTTTCTCCCTCTCCCTCCCTCCCTCTCTCTCTCTCTCTCTCTCTCTCTCTCCCCCTCTGAGCTGTGTCCAACGCCCAATCTGGCACCAACATCCCAACTGTGGTTAGCCAAGCCTAATGGTGGCTGAGGGAACAAGATAAAGGGGAGACAATGGTCAAAGTCAGAGGAAATATTGCATGTTAGCAAGTTTGAAAGGATAGATTTGGGTTTCTTCATTCCCCCAAGGCTGGGAAAACCCCAGTCCTACATTGCCACAGAGTTTGGTTAGGAGCGAGACTGGGTTTTCCAAAGAAATCATTCTATTTGGTGTTCTCTTTCCACTTCACTGGGCCAATCACACTTCGCTGAATCAGCACTGGACAGCTCGGAGGTTTGTTGAGCCATAGTTGTCTTGGGGAGCCATGAGGGGGTGAAGAGTGATTTATGAGTTACACTGGATTTCAATGAGACTCTGTTGCACTGGGCAGGGTTGAAGACATTGTTGGTTGGTGTTGTAATATCAGAGTGGAGTATTGGCATGGAATCTCGTATTGCCATCTATTACTTTGACCCCTGGTGCCATGTTGGACGTGACATGGTTTCAGAAGGCACGTTGGTGTGCAACACTGTGTTCATTTAGGGGTGTTAAGTTGGACTCTGATGGACCACTGGACTGTGGTGTCATGTTGGGAAAGCCATGTCATGAGACCATCAAGCATTGGTTTAGCTCACCAACACCAATGACTGTCCCAGTAAAAAAAAAAAAAAACCTGAGGTTGCCACATGGCCTCTTTGCACAGAAGCTGACTGCTTTCAGGAGACATGAGACAGAATTCTGTCTCCTGAAATACCAATAGGGACCCCAAGATCATCACAGCCCAGTGACCCAAACTGACCATCGGCTGAACACCAACGCCAAATGCCCAGGACTCCTCTACAAAGTGCAACAAGGTCTTTCATGACCACCCTCCCTGATTTCCTTCACTACAAGCCACTCCTCTAACCACATGGAGCTTCCAGCCAAGAGCTTCTCAAGTCCTGCCTCTTCCTTCGTGCACTTGGAAAACGTCTCCTGGACTCCCTCAAACTTGGGGCAGAGGTGATTCAGCCACGAGAGCTGGAGGCGAGTCAGTGTGACCTCTCCCTTGTTTCCCAAGTACTCTTGTCTCTGATCATCAGCAGACAGTTCCCTCCCTCGGCCAAAGTGACTGTCTGCAGAGCACCTTATTCCGTCTGAGCAGTCGGACATTTCCAACCTGGTTTTTATAATGGAACCAAGTTGTTCCACCTCCAAGGAGGAGAGCACCCATCACAACAGGAGCAGCTCGCATGAATGGGCAGCTCCCCGTGGGCCAGATGCTGAGCTAAGTAAGCACTGCACAGGCCTCTTCTCTCTATGTCCTCTTAACAACCCCCAGGAAGGAAGTATTGTTCACTTTGTTTGGTGGATTCATTCAACAAATATTTTCAGAACATACTATGTTTCAGGCAGTATTCTTGGACCTGGGGATGCAGCAGCAAACAAGAGTGGGAAATCTTCCCTAGCCTGGAGATTCTGATCTAGTGGCGGGGAAAGGTAAGTCTCAGAGAAGTTAAGACAGTTGCACAAAGTCACAGAGTATGAAGAGCAGAGCTCAGACTCTGTGGCAGAATCTCCTGACTCCAAAGCCGTGATTCAGAAAACAAAAAGCAAACACAACATTGAGCAGAGTTCCCGGTGCTTGGGAACTTGTTGGGCCTTGTTGGTCATCCATTTAAAATAGAGCAGTGTGTCCAGGTCCATCCCAAACTTCCTACCTAAACTCTCCCCCAAATCTTCCCCCACCCCCACCCCAGGAACCAGAAGTTCTTTCTCTAAGTCTGTGAGCCTGTGTGGCAGCTTGGATGGGAGGGAGTTTGGAGAATGGATACATGTATATATATGGCTGAGTCCCTTTGCTTGTTCACCTGAAACGATCACAACATTGTTAATCAGCCATACTTCAATACAAAATAAAAAGTTCAGTAAAAAAGAAAAAAAAATTAAGCTATTGAAGGCTAAATAAAAATTTTTTTAATCAAAAACAAAACATATGCACAGCTATGATTGTACCAGTTACCTGTCCTTCCTTTATAAAAGTCATTTGTTCCTTTCAGGATGTACTGACTTACTTTGGTTTTCTGGTTTTTGTTTTCAATATCAGCGACTCTGCCTCAGATGCCTCCTGCTTGCCATCAGATGTCTCCTGCTTGCCATCAGATGTAAACACAAATGGTCCTGCAGGCTCAGATACATTTATGGAGGGATGGAGGTTGCAAGGCCAGAAGGAAAGGGCTGATGGAGGGAATGAGATAGAGGTTCCATCCCTGGTTAGGTGAGAGCTGGCATGTCTGAGATCCCAGAGTCATTGCCAGCATGACAGAAGGAATAAGGGTGAAATCCTGGCTGGTTGAGTTCAATCCCAAGCCAGAGAGAGCTGTCATCACGGAAAACACAGTACTTTATTTTTTTAAACTGGGAACAGTTTGCTTCCCTCCTAGGACTGCAGAAGAGAAGGATGGGTTATACAAAGAGCAAGCCAAGCTTAAGAAACCAAGGTCCAAGTCCCCGTGGCACATTTTCTGGAGCTTAGGTTGGTCATTTTGCCTCTCCGAGACTCAGTTTCTTCATCAATTAAATGGGAATGTTCTTAACACCTAAGTGACAGAGCTGTGATAAGGAGTGTTAAATGAGAATACTTATGGAAAGTACTTTGCACATTATAAAGAGCTACATGACTACTAGATCATCCACCAGCCTGGCAGGAGCCAACCCTCATATTATGAACTACAAAATTACAAGGCTGGGAACATTGAGAGGAGACTCAAGGTCTTCAAGTTGGAGAAGAAGGTTAAGTCAAGATTGTACAAGAGGGACTTCCCCGGTGGTCCAGTGGTTAAGAATCTGCCTTCCAATGAAGGGGATGTAGTTTCGATTCCTGGTAGAACTGAGATGCCACGGGGCAACTAAGCCTGCACACCACAACTAGAAAGCTCGTGTACCAAAACTAGAGAAACTCCTGCTCCATGACAAAGACCCAACACAGCCAAAATTTAAAAATAAATAAATTTTTTTAATTAAAAAAATTAATGAGTTATGATTTTTTTAAAAAAAAGATTGTAGGAGAAAGAAAATGGGGTTCACACTGACATATCTGATCTATGGTAAGTCTGTGGTTGACATGATTTCATTTGGGGTAACCATACTATCCTCATTTTATGAATAAAAAAATAAATAAATGTTCAAGGAGGCAAACCAGTGTTCCCATTATCACCAGACCAAAAAGAAAACAATAATAATAGTGAAAGTATTGGTTTTCAAATTTAGAATTGTCAAAACCCCAATTTTTTTTTGTTTTGAACTGCCAAAAAACTCACTAAAACCCAGATTTTTCCCCCCACTTTGTCACCTCGTGTGTGCAAACTACTCCCTAAAAAAAGAAAAAAACTTACTCAACTGGATTTACAGTTAAAGGCCTAACCTGTCTTCATTACCTGTCTCCTCAAAATAAACAGACCCCCAGGGCTCAGTCAGGCCATTTACAGAAGCCCCTCCATGGACTAGTCACCTCTCTCTGAGTGGCTGCCCGGAGTCAGGCAATGAATGAAGTGACCCCCTCCTGACCCTCCCTCTCTTCCCGTCTCCTTGCTTTTCTTCATATACAGGGAGGTTTCCAGGGGCTCTGCAGGGGGTTATGAATATGAGGTGCCTCTGGCTGTACCCCAGTTCTATAGTCCAGCCCCTCTAGGGAAGGGATGGCCTACTCGACCTGACAGGACATGATGGCGTACGTGATGGCCTACTCCTGTGTGTGTTCTTTGGACTCCATCCTCAAATTCTGACTCTGTTTTCCACTCCTCCACTGATTGAAAAGGCTCTCGTTGAGCACAGCTTGCTTCTCTCAGGCTGTCTCCAGACCCATAGATTCCTGCCTTCAGTCTCAAGACCCTCCCCTCCTCCACTGAGAAGGTGAGTGACCCTGGGCAGGTCATCCAACTGCCCCTGCCTCTCAACACACGGCCCCACCCTCCACCCAGCTGCCCAAGTCTGCAAAGCCATCTCGAAGCTCCTGCCCCTCTCTCTTCAGATCGAAGTCCTACCAACCCAACCTCCCCAACAGTCCTCAAATCCATTCGCTTCTCCCCGTCCTCACTGGCTGTCACCATCTCCCTCTTGCCCTTGGCTTTGGTCTCACTGTTTCCACTCTTCTCCGCACTGCAGACAGAGCATGCCTTGTAAATACGCAAATCCATCCACTGTGCCCCTAACTCCCTTCCAAAAATCTTTCCATGGCTCCCTAAGGCTATACAGTTTTTTCAGATTTCTTTTATTGGAGGACAACTGCTTTACAATGCTGTGTTAGCTTCTGTCATACAATGAAGTGAATCAGCAATGTGTACATATAGCCCCTCCTTCTTCAAGCTCTCTCTCCTTCTCCCCCACCCCACCCCTCTAGGTCATCACAGAGCACCAAGCTGAGCGCCCTGCGCTCTACGGCAGGTTCCCACGAGCTACTTCACATGTGGTGGTAAAACTATGTCAATCCTACTCTCCCAATTCGTCTCCCCCTCCCCTCAACTGTGTCCACACGTCCATTCTCTATATCTGCATCTCTATCCCTTCCTGCAAACAGACTCATCTGTACCATCTTTCTAGATTTCTAGATTTCATACATATGCATTAATATCCAGTATTTGTCTTCCTCTTTCTCATTTACTTCACTCCGTATGACAGACTCTAAGTCCATCCACATCACTATAAATGACCCAGTTTCGTTCCTTTTTGTGGCTGAGTAATATTCCATTGTATATATGTACCACATCTTATTTATCCATTTGTCGGTTGATAAGACGTTTAGGTTGCTTTCCATGTCCTGGCTATTGTCAAGAGTGCTGCAATGAACACTGGGGCACATGTGTCTTTTTGAATTCTGGTTTTCTCACGGCCTCTACTGCTATAAATTAACTGGCCAAAGTGAGGAACCACATCATCTCTACCCTCCAGTCTCCCGCCAGCCTTGTGACCTTGGCCAGACGGCTCGCCTTGTCTGTGCTTTGGTTTTGCAGTCTGCACCTGTGGCTCAGGGTTGTTGTCACGATGAAATGAGTGAATAAAGAAAAGCTACTTGGAAAAGTGTCTGGTGAACAGTAAAGACTTATTAAATTATACTTATTTTATTATCTTCATCATCATTATTACTCTTCTTTTTTTTATTTTTTGGCCACCCAGGGGGCTTATGGAACTTTCTCGACCAGGGGTGGAACCTGCAACCCTGCAGTGGAAGTGCAGAGTCTTAACTGTTGGACCACCAGGGAAGTCCGCGTTACTAGTATTCTTATATTTGAATAGTAAGTCCTCAGCATAGGATACAGAGGTCGGCAAGATCTACTTTTTGCCTATCTATCCAATTTCAACTCTGGTCTCATGCCTTACATTCTTCTTCTTCTTTTTTAATTAATTAATTAATTTATTTAACTGTGCACGGTCTTAGTTGTGGCATGGGAACTCTTGGTTGTAGCATGTGGGATCTAGTTCCCGGACCAGGGATCAAACCCAGGCCTCCTACATTGGGAGTACAGAGTCTTAGCCACTGGGCCACCAGGGAAGCCCAGGCATTCACCCCTTACATTCTGTGCACCAGCCATTCTTAACTTCTGTGTTTTTTTAATTCAGTATAGAGGCAATGATTTATGCATAAAGATGGTCATCACAGTGATGTTTATCATAAAGTTGTTTTAAAGCTAAATATCCATCAATTAAAAATGCTTAAGTAAAATCATAGTATAATCATGTATTTCAAAAACATTTTAAATTATGACTCTAATGAATATTTAATGACAGGAGAAAATGCTTATGATGTGACAGTACATGAAAAATGACTTAAAATTGTATGTACAGCATTATCTCAACCTGAAGGAAATAAATCAAAATGTTTGCCAATGGTGATCTCTCTGTTAGAGAGATCTGTTAGATTATAGCTGATTTTTTTTTCTTCCTACTTTGCCTATTTTCCAAGTTTTATAGAGTCAGTATGTATACCTTTCATATAAGGGAGAAGGGGAGACAGAAAGGGAAACTTGCTTCCTTTCTCTTTTTGCTTCAAATGTAAATGTCCTGGTATTAAAAACTCACTTCTTGGAAATTCCCTGGCACTCCAGTGGCTAGGACTCCAAGCTTTCACTGCCAGGGCTCGGGTTCTACCTCTGGTCTGAGAACTAAGATCCCATAAGCTGCACGGCATGGCCAGGAAAAAAATAAATAAAAATTAAAACAAAACAAAACAAAAAATTCACTCCCAAGTCACACACACACAACTGCCGCCAAGTCCCATCCCACCTCCCCATTCATGAAAACAATATTTCAATTCTGATCTTTACTGAAAACTTAAAGAAAAAATTATTTCCCCCCACAAGCTAAAATAATTCACTAGACTCCTCTCTCAGAATAAAGAAACCTTGAAGTTAGGGGGAAATATCACAGTCTGCTCCAGCTTAGAATGAAATCCAAAACAGATTTGGTCACAGGGCACAAACACACATTGAACTTTTTAAAATGGAGGCAGACAAATCATTTTAATCCCAAGATTTTAGACTATTATCCCTATTCTTAGAAATTATTACCTGATCAACACACTGCATCTCTCAGGAACTCAGACATCCCTTAATGTGTTGTTTAGAAGAGTGGAGGGAAGTGGTATATGTGTGTATATCTTCTTCTTCGGGTCAACCAGATGTTCTGAGATGTATGCATTGTGTCCATGAAATGCTGAGTTGACCAGATGTCTGAACATCATATATATGTACATATATATATTTATTTACTTATTTATTTGTGTGTGTGTGCGCGCGCGTGTGTGTGTGTGTGTAACAGGCAGAAAAAGAGAGAAAAACAAAAGAGCAAAATTCACTAACAATTTTTTTCCTTTTCAAAACAAACTTTGATAACTCTCTGTTCCAATAAGTTATGGCTTCCTCCCAGCCAGCTTCCTTGGTGGGAATGGCAGGTTCCCATGCCAACTGGAATAGGAGGAGGGGGAGGGTGTGAGAACCATTTGATGGTTTGTCAAGATATGCACTCCAGCACCTCATTCTTCTAAAAATGTTTTTAAATGAAAAGGCTTTGCCGCTTAGACAAAAAGAGGAACTAATATTCTTGCAGAGAAGCAAAAACCCTCGTACTAAAGAACACAGGATAGCATTACTAATATATCATTATGAACCCCTAATGAATGAAAATATTATTCACATTTTCCTGTGATTTTATGCTTGGTTATGAAGCATTTCAAGGGGAGGGAATGAAAGAGACAAACAATGTGGCCAGCATTGTTACTTTGACGTTACAAATAACTGTATTTATGATGGTATTATACAGTTCATATATTTCCCTCTAATAGTGCCAATAAAAAGATGGCATTTTCCCAGCGTCTGCTCTCTGCTCATGTTTTATGTCTTACTTTCCTCAAGGGTCTGTGGGCTCTTAAGCAAAAGAGCTAATTTTTCACAGTATTAGAGGGGAAGGAAAGTTGGCTTTCTCTCTTTCTACACTCGACTGCTCTTTTCCTATTAGTATTCACAAGGCAAAATGTTCCTTTTTAAAAAAAAGTCACACACACATGTACATCCTATGAGAGCTCACATTGTTATAGAGTTCTTCCTACCTACCCAGCACCTGGGTTTTACACATATCACTTCAGTTGACCTTCAGGACAAGCTTCTGAGCCAAGTACTCTGAGGGTACCCCTTTTAGGGATGAAGAGATGGAGATTCTTAGTGAGTAAGTTCCCCCAAAGACACTCAGAATGATCCAGGACTCAGGTCCCTCAAAGTCAATGCCCTGAAGAGGATGGGATGTTATGGAGAGAGCAGCTTGGAAACATACCGATTACCCTATGTAAAAGATAGCCAACGGGAATTTGCTGTTTGGCTCAGGGAACTCAGATTGGTGCTCTGTAACAACCTAAAGGGGTGGGATGGGGAGGGAGGTTCAAGACAGAGGGGACATGGGTAGGCCTATGGCTGATTTATGTTGATGTTTGAAAAAACCAACACAATATTGTAAAGCAATTCTCTTCCAATTAAAAATAAGTAACTTTAATATTCTTTTAGAAGTCAGTGCTCTGGGTGACACTCTTTTGCTTTTCTGTCCTTTTGTTTTCTCTCACTGTTAAGATTTTCATTTATCATAGTGGATAAGTATTCTAATTGGCAGCAGAGAACTCAGTCTCACAAAGCCTTTAACAAGACACTTACTCTTTTTTTTTTTTCTTTTCGGTTGTTTATTCATTGACTTTATCTTTTTATTATTTTTTTATTTTGTAATTAATTTTTGTTGGAGTATGGTAGCTTTACAATGTAGTGTTGGTTTCTACTGTGTGGCAAAGTGAATCAGCCAGATGCTCACATCGAGCCCCTCTTTTCTGGATTTTCTTCCCTTTAGGTCACCACAGAGCACTGAGTAGGCTCAATGCTGATACAGTAGGTTCTCATTAGTTATTTTATACCTAGTATTGATGGTGCATATGTGTAAATCCCAATCTCCCAATCCACTCCACCTCTCCTCTCCCCCTTGTTATCCATACATTTGTTCTCTATGTCTGAGGCACATAGTATTTTTCAATGGGGTGCAAAGGCCAGCTAACTTCCATCAGTAGTACTTCTTGGTATCTTCTTCCACAGATCTAGCTGTATGAACTTGAATAAGTAACTTAACCCTCCTGGACATCAGTTTTCTTATAAGAGAGAAATATCACAGCTCAGTACCGACACAGAATGTGAGCTTAAGAAATATGATGTGCTCACCCATTATCGGAGAAATGCAAATCAAAACCACAATGAGGTACCATCTCACACCAGTCAGAATGGCTGCTATCAAAAAATCTACACACAATAAATGCTGGAGAGGGTGCAGAGAAAGGGAAATGCTGGAGAGGGTGCAGAGAAAGGGAACCCTCTTATACTGTTGGTGGGAATGCAAACTAGTACAGCCACTAAGGAGAACAGTGTGGAAATTCCTTTAAAAAACTGAAAATAGAACTGCCATATGACCCAGCAATCCCACTGCTAGGCCTACACACCAAGGAAACCAGAACTGAAAGAGACACGTGTACCCCAATGTTCATCGCAGCACTGTCTACAATAGCTAGGACATGGAAGCAACCTAGATGTCCATCGGCAGACGAATGGATAAGAAAGCTGTGGTACATATACACAATGGAATATTACTCAGCCATTAAAAAGAACACATTTGAATCAGTTCTAGTGAGGTGGATGAAACTGGAGCCTATTATACAGAGTGAAGTAAGTCAGAAAGAAAAACACCAATACAGTATATTAACGTATATATATATGTAATTTAGGAAGATGGTAACGATGACCCTATATGCGAGACAGCAAAAGAGACACAGATATAAGGAACAGACTTTTGGACTCTGTGGGAGAAGGCGAGGGTGGGATGATTTGAGAGAATAGCATTGAAACATGTATATTACCATATGTGAAATACATCACCAGTCCAAGCTTGATGCATGAAACAGGGTAGTCAAAGCTGGTGCACTGCGACAACCCTGAAGGATGGGACAGGGAGGGAGGTGGGAGGGGGGTTCAGGATGGGGGACACATGTACACCCATGACTGATTCATGTCAATGTATGAAAAAAGCCACTACAATATTGCAAAGTAATTAGCCTCCAATTAAAATAAGTAAATTAATTAAAATAAATATAAATAAAAAAGAGAAAAAAAGAAATATGATGTGCTATACTATGCTAGGTGACTCAGTCGTGTCTGACTCTTTGAGCCATGGACTATAGCCCACCAGGCTCTTCTGTCCATGGGGATTCTCCAGGCAAGAATACTGGAGTGGGTTGCCATTCCGTTCTCCAGGGGATCTTTACAAACAGGGATTGAACCCAGGTCTCCTACATTGCAGGCGGGTTCTTTACCATCTGAGCTACCAGGAAAGGCCACGAGTCTTGGAGAGGGTAGCCTATCCCTTCTCTAGGGAATCTCCCCAACCCAGGAATCTAATCGAGGTCTCCTGCATTACAGGTGGATTCTTTACCAGCTGAGCTGCCAGGGAAGCCCAATAAATATGATACATTAATTTAAATAATATTCACTCAGCCCTTCTTAGATGACTGACAAGATATCAGGTGCTTAGGGAATAGCCATGAAAAGAATATAACCCCTGCTCTCTAGATGCATATGGCCTGATGCAAGAGATAAACATGCAAAGAGACCAATACTATTGCCTTTGATTGGTTCTTTGATGTAGGCATCAAATTGTCTTTAAGTTTCTGGCCAGCACCCAAAGCACTAACAGGCAAAATAATTTTAAAGTTATCTAGAAATATTTCATCACAGATACTCCCTTCTAAAACAAAACAGGGACTTCTCTGGCAGTCCGGTGGTTAAGACTCCATGCTTCCAATGCAGGGGGTGAGGGTTCAATCCCTGGTTGAGGAATGAAGAGTCCCACATGCCATGTGGTGTGGCCAAAAAATAATAAAAATTTTAAAACAAAACCCAAAAAAGAAAAAACACTTGTAGAAATCCACAGGGCTTCTGCCAGGCAATTGAAAGTATGAACTGTGCTACAGGAGTCAAACATGCTTTTGGACTATCACAGCAATGAACAGAGAGCATGATATCAATAAATGACTGCTCCTGTCAATCAATATCTTTGTTTATAAATACATACCTGCACTAATCAGCAAACTAAAATGTGAGAGAGCTCACAACATGACAGCCAGCCAGTAAGAAAAAAAAAAAAAAGGCATTTCTAAGTACTCAGCAAGACTAGACTCATCAAAATATCCTCAGACCCTCTCTATCTTCAAGTCTCCATGATTCCATAAGTTACTTAAAACAGTTTCTCAGCCTGGACACTATTAATATTCTGGATAATTCTTCATTCTGGGGGATGCTCTGTGCACTATAGAATGTCTAGAAGCGGCCATGGCTTATATCCACCAGATCCAAACACCTCCTCCATTATGACAACTAATAACATCCCTGGGGACTTCCCCAGTGGTCCAGTGACTAGGACTGCATGCTCTCAATACATGGCGCCCAGGCTGGATCCCTGGTCTGGGAATTATCAATAGATCCCACATGCCACAAGGAAGATCGAAGATCATGTGTGCCACAACTAAGACCCCTAACAGCCAAATAAATAAAATAAATATTAAAAAATAAATAACATCTCCAGAAATTTCCAAACATCCCCAAGCACGAGAGTGTCCCCAAACCACCCGCCAGTTGACAACCATTGGTCTAAACACACCTCTATATTTTGGAGCAGTTAAGATCCATTTAGGATCTAGAATAGCCTGGCCTGGTCCCTTCTAAGATATCCTTTCTTTCTTCAAGTCAGGAATTTAGAAAGAAGCCATCAAATGTTTCACTCATTCATTCATTCACTTGCCTGTTCACTCCCTCCTCCCTCCATTGGTAGAGTGTGGTAGCCATTTGGAGACATGGCCCAGGCCCAGTACAAAACCACCAAACACATTAAAGATGCCCAAGAAAATACCATCCAGGACATGATCTGAACAACCAAAGCTCACCAGTACACATGAAGTCTAAACTTGACCCTGGCCTATATCTTGAGCCTGTGGCTTTTTGCTAAGACTCAATTTCAGCACCTGTAAAATGGACTTGATGTATGTCTCCCAAACATCAATCCTTTGGATGCTACCTTCAAAAGTTTTGCCAACTTTAGCATCTCTATAATCATTTGCTTACTATATTTTTTCTTAAATCTTTACTTACTCTTGCAAGGAAATTGCACACCACTCTTCTATACATATATCCAGTATCACCTCCATAAATGAAAGGCAAAGGTCTGTATAGTCAAAGCTATGTTTTTCCCAGTAGTCATGTACAGATGTGAGAAGTGGACCATAAAGGCTGAAAACTGAAAAATTGAGGCTCTCAAACTGTGGTGCTGGATAAGACTCCTGAAGGTCCCTTGGATCCCAAGGAGATCAAACCAGTCAATCTTAAGGGAAATCAACCCTGAATATTCATTGGAAGGACTGATACTGAAGCTGAAGCCCCAATACTTTGTCCACCTGATGCGAAGAGCTGACTCATTGGAAAAGACCCTGATGCTGGGAAAGATTGAGGACAGGAGGAGAAGGGGCTGACAGAGGATGAGATGGTTGGCTGGCATCACAGACTCAATGGACATGAGTTTGAGCAAACTCCGGGAGATGGTGAGGGACAGGGAAGCCTGACGTGCTGCAGTCCATGGGGTTGTGAAGAGTCAGACACGACTTAGTGACTGAACAACAACCATCTTAAAAAAAGAAATACAGGGAAAGCAAAACAAGGCTATTATATTTCAGCTACACACTGTTGTCAGTGAGAGCTTCTAAGCATATCAGAACTGATTTCCAAGCTACTGGGGATTAACTGCATCTTTTCATGTGTTCTCAATTGCACCCAGGCAGGTAGGGAAGAAATGCTTGGGGGCTGCCCCAGCTAGGATAAGTGGCTACAAAAGAAGTATGTTGTAAGGAAGTACAAATGTTTGGAACTGGGGTAAAAAAGTTCTGCAAGTAAAGCAGAGAGGCCAAGATTGGGGGGCGGCGGGGGGTGAGCTGAAGAAATGGAAGAAGGTGTCAGGAGCGAGGAAGGGGTGACTTTGCAAATTTGCCCTCTGGCATCAGGGTCCTTGGCGAGCTCAGCACTTTTGAGGTTCAAGTTTGTTTATTCTTGGCAAAATGCAACCGCCTGTTTCTAAGAGCAAAGTCTTTAAAAGGCTTATAAAATCTACTCAAAAGGCTTTCTGGACATCAAATAGCTCATAAAAAGGAACATTTTGATGAGTTAAGTGTAAATGAATCAGAAACATACGGATTCCATTTTGCCTAATCTGCTGGTGGATTTAGAAACGAAGGGGAAAACTGCTCCAAGCCAAATTCTTCAGGGGCTTTGTAGACCCCCGAAACCTTTGAAAGCCTTTGGCAACGTTAAGCAAATCCCATACAGAACTCTGACTTGCCCTCCTGAACTTTGGTCTTCAAGAAAGGCCCCCGATGGAAGATTCATTCTGAGGAAGAAAGGGAAGGAAAGGGATAAACAGAGCCCATTTACTACGTGCTCAAAACTCTGCACTTTCCAGCTACCATACTTTATGTCACCAGAGAGAGAGGAGGTCACAGAGGATAGTGACACCAAGCAGACGGGGTGCTCATCCCAGCACCCCAAGGGCCAGCTTTGTCCATCTGGCCAAGTTAAAGTAAAGTCCCTAAGTCTCAGTCTCCCCACCTGTAAAATGGGGCTGAAAGGGGCATGTAGGTAAAACTGTGGCAAGGATTACACTTTTAAATTATGAAACATTTCATCCAGTGCTCAGCACATAAGTACTTGATCAAGACTGGCCATCATGGGACTTCCCTGGTGGTCCAGTGGTTAAGATTTTGCTTTCCAATGCAGGGGGTGTGGGTTTGATCCCTGTCGGGGAGCTAAGCTCCCACATGCCTCATGGCCAATAAAAAAACAAAACATGAAACAGAAGCAATACTGTCATGAATTCAACAAAGACTTTAAAAATGGGTTTCACTGATGGCTCAACAGGTAAAGAATCTACCTGCAGTGCAGGAGACCTGGGTTCAATCCCTGGGTTGGGAAGATCCCCTGGAGAAGGGAACGACTTTAAAAATGATCCACATCCAAAAAAAAAAAACTTAAAGAAAATAAAAGACTGGCGATCATTATAATACACAAACACTGTAGAGTGGGCATGAATGTTATCCCCATTTTAAAGACCAAGAAACTGGGTCCAAGAATGATTCATTCATCCCAGGTCTCAAATCCGTTAAAATAGTAGACTCATGATTTAGCATAGAGCCTTGTAATTCCAAAACCAGAGGTCTTGTCACTGCAATCTACGGCTTTCTGAAAAGACTCAAGAGTCTAGCAGAACAGATCAAACTCCAGAGACTGGAATTCATTTTCCAATAAGGTCGGTGCCGGGAGACTCACGGCCATGGCTGGAGGTGAGCTAAGATAAGCCTTCCTCCCAGACTTCCAAGGACTTTCCGGTGCCAAGACAGAATGAGACCTACACCCTCCATCAGAGGTGTTGAGAGATCTCCCTGGCTCCAAAGTTTTGTTTGCTTGGTGTGACGGGTTAATGGAATTACAGGGAAGAAGCAGAAGATGAAAGGAGAGGGAGAAATTTGGAATCACGCTACATTTTCCGTTCACTGTCTCTCTGACTGATGCTGTGTAATATGGCTGTAAAAATACATGAAGCAAAATCTAAAGGGAGGGGGAAGTCTATGTAAATGGGCCAGGTGGATAATACTTGGCGTGTTGTACATGTTTCTGCACATGGTTTTATCAAAGGGGATAATTACAGCGTATGGAAAATACGACATATTGTTTCCATATGAGAGATAAAGAGAGAGTGTTAGAAGTGATTAAAGGGACTTAAGGGTGTAGAATGTTCTCATAATGAGAACTGCTTGTATCCTAGAATGAGAGTGGGTTTTTTTAAGTCAGAATTGCAGAAGTCTTTCTAGCATTCTATAAAGGGAAGGCTTCTTAATTTTTTGCAAGTTTGGCCAAACTCAAAACGTTAGACTCACCCGGGCAGCCTCTCTTCATTTCCTGAGTCTGTTTTGTCCGGGGATTATCTAGGCAGGTCTCCTTTGCATCTGGCAGCTTCACTGATGGGCCCCGCAGCAACACAGCTGATGAGGTCAGGAAAGCTTAGAGCCTGACAACAAAAACACGAACAACCTGATTAAAAATTGGGCCAGGGACTTTTGAATGGACATTTCCACAAAGAAGATACACAAATGGCCAATAAGCACAAGAAATGATGCTCCACATTACTATGCATTACAGAAATACACATCACAACCATAATAAGACACCACTTCACACCCATTAGGGTGGTTGTAAGTAAGAAAATAAAACATAATAAGCTGATGAAGATGTGGAGAAATTGGAATGCTTGTATATGGGAATGGAAGGTGTAGAAGTCACTCTGGAAAGCAATGTAGCGGATCCTCAAAAAGTTAAACATAGCATCACTGTATGTGTGTGTGTGTGTGTGTGTGTGTGTGTGTATCAGTCGCTCAGTTGTGTCTGACTCTGTGACCCATGGACTGTAGCCCACCAGGCTCCTCACCATGTGGCCCAGCAATTCCGCTCCTGGGTATATGCCCAAAGGAGTTAAAACAGGGAGCCCAGTTTGGTGCTCTGTGAGGACCTGGAGGGGTGGAATGTGGGGGTGGGAGGGAAGCTCAAGAAGGAGGGGGTATATATATACATATAGCTGATTCATTTCACGATACAGCAGAAACTAACACATTTTAAAGCAATTATAATCCAATAAAAAAAACTAGGAAAAATATTTTAACGGTTAATTTTATGTTATGTCAATTTCACCCCAATATAAATAAACAGGCAAATAAAAATAAAGGCTGGAGCTCACTCTCTTCCCCTCCACCTGCCAAGACCAAGAACTCTTGACCTTGCAAAGAAAGATCTGGGCCTCCAGCTCAATGCCAATAGCACTAGCCTCCCCAGAGTTGGCCTCCTTCAAACTATAACTCCCCTCTCGGAACTAAGCTGGATGGACCCTGATGGTAAGTAAACATACTGACTTGATTCACAGAAGGGTTTTGATACAATATCTGCCCAAGGCTGCCCAAGACATGAATTATTGCAAACTTTTTTCCTTAAACCTTTTCCTTTGTTATCAGAATTATTAGAAAAATAATTCTAGCAGATATAGAGGGAGCTGGCTATTTAGGGCTTTGTCAGTCTCGGTTGCTCAGCAACCTGGCTTGGTCATCAAGGAAATTAACACCCATTAAGAATTGTGTGTGTGACCTGCCTCAATGTTGTCATAGTAATAGATATGAAGTCAAGTCTTTCTTTGCCCCTTCCTCACTCTGAGTCCCTGGGCCAGACATTACCTCCATTTTCCTCATCTGTAAGATGGGCATAGGGCTTCCCTGGTGGCTCAGCAGTAAAGAATCCTCCTGCAATGCAGGAGATATGGGTTTGATCCCTGGGTCAGGAAGATCCCCTGGAGAAGGGTATGGCAACCTATTCCAGTATTTTTGCCTGGGAAATCCCATGGTCAGAGGAGCCTGGAAGGCTACAGTCCATGGGATTACAAAAGAGTCGGACACAACACTGCAACTAAAGAATAGCAAGATGGGCATAACCATGCTGTAGGATGTTGTCATGAAGTTAACATAGCATTCACTCAGGAGTTGCTCAATAATATTATTCTTTTCCCTTTCTGATATCCTAGCCTGGTCTGAGAGGCTTACAATGGGGATAATGATGCCCGATAAGGAATAAGACAGCTGTGAAAGGGCACCGATGGTGTGACATTAGCTTCCTGATGCTGCAGCACCCTGATAGATCTGGAAATGGACAAGGTCACTACACACAGAGGAAAACTGCAGCCCAGAGAGGTTCCAAAACTTGAAGATGTCACACAGCAAATTACCCACAACTTGGGTGACTAAAGCTCCTAAGCTATAGACGAGGCATTGGGGTACCATCCGTGGATGAGGATTCAAGTACCTCCTTCCAGCTGGGTAGATGCCAACTCTTGGGCATGGCATGCTCAGTGGTACAGGTACCTTGCAACACAAGGTCACTTTCAAGGTCAGAAACAGTACACTGGCTGAGTAGAGAGAGTCTTCCAGCTGTAAGTTACCACTTTCCTACATGTCTCTGGTAAGCCACAAAGGAGGACTGTTGAAAAATAATTCTTTTTAGAATCTATATATTTCCCAGAATTTGTTCACTCCACAAATACTTATTGATTTCTTGTATAGGTCAAGTTTTCTTCCAGAAACCAAGTACACAAGATCCCTGTGAGTTACAGCAAACTCCAGGACATGGTGAAGGATAAGGAAGCAGTGAAGGACAGGGAAGCCTGGCATGCTGCAGTCTATGGTCACGAAGAGTCGGACATGACCAAGCAAATGAACAAGAACACAACTGTGCACAGAAAACTTATGTTCAAGTGGAAAAGAGAGAAATTAGGCTAGAGAAAAATCCGGAGAATTTGGATTTATAAGCACCATGAAGTCACTAAAATGGGGAAATGTAATAAAACGTGCAGGGCATGCTAATTTCAGTTCGGTGAGCAGGGATATTCTCTCTGAGGAAGGGATATTTAAGTAGAGATGAAATAAATAGAAGGAGCTGGCAATGACCTGAGGAAAGAGTATTCCAGGCAGATGAACCTCACGGGCAAAGGCCCTGAGGTCAGAACAAACCTGACACGTTTAAGAGACAGAGACAGCATGTGGCAAGGGTGGGACAGGCTTGGGGGGTCGGGAGACAATGGGCAGGTTTGAGGCCAAATCATGCAGAACTGCAGTGAACTTGAATTACATAAGAAACGTAATCTCACTGTAAGCAATTTAACAATGCGGATAACATAAAAGATTTAAAGAGACCATGGTCATTCATTATCTCAACTTCTAGAGAAAACTGACCGGTGATATTTTGGTGCATGTCTTTTCAAACATTCTATTTCATATCCTATCATATAAATATATAGGGGACTTCCCTGGCCGTCCAATGGTTAGGACTCCGCACTTCCACTGAAGGGGGCATGTGTTCAACCCTGTGTCAGGAAACTAAGATCCCACATGCCACACGGCACAACCAAAAGAAATATATATATATATATATACTTACAAGAGTAGGATCATATAATACATCCATGAAACTAGCCTTTTATTTTATTTTACTGTGTGTTTATTACTTAATACATCATAAACATCTTTCCATGCCTGTCCACTTAGCTATTACAATGAATTCACTTGGACACAGCGTCTGGGACAGACTAGGCACTCAACAAATATTTCTATAAGGAAAGACCGAAAGAAAAAAAAAAGGAAGGAAAGGAGGAGGACGGGAAGGAGAGAAAGAGGAGGAAATAATTTCTAACAGCTGCTTCGTCTTCCAGCGGGAGATTACAGGTTAATTTCACAAGCCATCTCCTACTGTGGGCGTTTAGGGAGTTTCAGTTTTGCACTGCCATCAACGATGCTGCCGTGACATCACCGTCTCGTCCTCACACCTCAAGATACTTCTCCAACCACATCCTCAGGATAATCTCCCAGAAGTGGGATTTCTGAGACCAAGGGCATATCCGTTTTTTTTAAAGAACGTGCCCTCCAGAAAGATTGTTCGATGTGCCCTCCCATTGGCAGCATCTGAGGGTACTGAGTAAAATGTCGCTTATGAAAGGAAAAAGAAAAAAACAGAATGGGTTTACTGAGCATCACTGGATTTCTGAAAGCTCTTATTTTCTGAAAGTTCATCTTATTTCACTCAGTCATGTGGGCATCTTTTCCCATGTAGAAGATGGGGAATTAAAGTTTCTGATCCTTCCTCCTACTTGGAACATTTCCAATGTGAATCATCTCAGACTTCAAGAAATGAGACCGGTTGACTGGGGAAAACTCTTTTTCCGTCTCTGGGCTTGGTGTTACTGAAAGACCAGCCCTGGATCAAATGCCCCCTTCCTTTTGCAAAATTAAGAGGTGCAAAAAGATTCCCTGCGCTGACTGCCAGGTCCTTTCATAACTCACTGGTTTTAATATTGATTTGGCAGCTCCAATAATGATTTCTTCTTTTAAAGAGTAGGACTTGGAGGCAAACTGCAGAATGCAGCCATGAACTTGACCGTGAACCTGGCTATGAACCCAGCTATCAACCCGGCCATGAACCCAGCTAGGAACCTGGTCATGAACGTGATCTGAGCTGTGATTGTTCACAACACTTTCCACATCTCTCCTACCATCTTTTAACCAAGATCCCTTTACACAGCCATTACTTTGGTCTTTCCATCCTACTACAAAGGAGAACCTCAAAGTTCCCAAATTACAAAGGAAAGACAACTGAGGTGAGGCCTGCATCATCTACAAATACACAGGGTTCGATATTACTAAGTAAATATGGAGTCTTATCTTTCCAAGAAAGATTTCCTTGAAAATCTTTCCACGTAGGAGAAATACTCTTTTACCAGTTTAGAGATGAAGAAATGGAGGCCAGGAATGGGGTGGGGGTGATGTCTTTGACCCTGGTCACACCGTGGTCAGCAGCAGAATCTGAACTGGAGTCAGGACCTCTGCTGGTCTGGTCCATGTCCTGTGAAGTTATCTGCTCTCCTGTGTGCTTCAAACAGTCTCTTCAACATGACCCTTCCTCTTTATTCCTTTTCATTTGTTTTTAAAGAAATTTTCCTGATATAGACCATTTTTAAAGTCTTTATTGAATTTGTTACAATATTGCTTCTGTTTTATGGTCTGGTTTTTCTTAGCTGCAAGGCATATGGGATCTTGGCTCCCCAACTAGAGATCAAACTCTCACCACCTGCATTGGAAGGCAGAGTCAACCACTAGACTGCCAGCGAAGTCCCTTTTTTTGGGGCCATGCTATAGAACCTATCTGTCAATGCAGGAGACATAAGAGATGTGGGTTCAATCCCTGGGTCAGAAAGATCCCCTGGAGGAGGGCCTGGCAACCCACTCTAGTACTCTTGCCTAGAGAATCCCCATGGACAGAGGAGCCTGGTGGGCTACAGTCCACAGGGTCGCAAAGAGTCAGACATGACTGACATGACTTAGCATGTATACATGCATGGCTTGTGGGACCTTAGGTTCCTGACCAGATATCAAATCAGGGCCCTAGCAGTGAAAACTTGGTGCCTTAACCACTGGACCACCAGGGAATACCTGACCCTTCCTCTTTAGCATCAAGGAGTTGGGAAAGCAGAGAGCCAACACATGAATCTGCTGTGGACATACTTGGAAAAGCTAGGCCCAGGTGGAGAAAATGGAAGGAAAACTCAGTTCTGCCATTTTACCAACCCAAGAACCATCTAGAAAGAGCACTAGTCTAGAAGTAGCCCTTTTCCTTTGCTTTCTCATTTTTTTTTCTCAAGGTCACTCTCCCACACCTGCTGAAGACTCAGCAGGAATGTGTGATGGGTGGACTGTGGTCCAGGCCAGCTCTGGGGAGTCATCTCCGAGCTTCCCACTCCCTGCACTGCTCTGAGATACCCACTTCACTGTAAGTCTGGCAAACCTGGGAGATCTTCCAAACTCTGGGAAACATCCCTGTTTTCTTTGGGGGAAAGATTGAAGACTTCTAAATCATAACTCTTGTCTGCAGGGATCCATGGGATGCTGGAGAGTGTTGGGGTAGAGGAGACTGAAGTGTTTACAACGAGGACCCACAGAAATGCCTAAACACTCAGAATAAATAAAGCAACCTCCTCCTTCCTACGTTGGGGGGCGGGGGAAAGGGAAGAAAACAAAGAGGGTGGGGCAGGGGGAAAGGCCAGGAAAAGGCCAGGGAGGGTTTATAAAGGCAGCCCTTCAGACCCTACAGCCCACTAGTCTCAGTTATTTCCCTGGCATGCGTTGGCCTTGTCCTCCATTCACTGGCTTCTCTGCTCTTGCATTTAGCTACTGTTTATTATCTATACCTGAAAGGCCAAGAGAGGCCCAGAACTTGACCCTTGTTATTAGATGGACAGACTGTTAGTGCCGGGAAGGCTGGGCTACCTCTGTACCCATCTCTTTGCTCCCAGCCCACCCCCATCCCCTGCCTCACCCTCCATGCAGTCAGCCAGCCAATAGGAAACAGCACACTCCAAGGATCAAGCAAAACCACTTGTGGTCCACATAGCAGAGAACCAATGATGAAGAATCAAAGTGAGCCCCCTCTTTATCTTGACCCAAGGACGGGATGAGTGCTCAGTGAAATTGTCAGAAAATGCCTGAAGAGTCTCTGGAAGGTTTCACCATCTTCCTGATGTGGTCTGTTGTAGACCATGTCCCAGAGGTGGGGACCTTGGTGGCTTCAGGAACTATGATCTGGACAGGTGCTATGACTTCAATTTCAGTCTCACTCTACAGATAAAGATACTGAGATTTAGAGAAATTAAGTAACTTGTCCAAATTTCACAGCAAACGAGCAACAGAGCTAGAATTGTAAACCAGGTACTCCTGGATTCCAGCCTGTGTTCAATAGCCATGTAATCCAATATGGTAGCCATCAGCCATGCGTGGTGACTGGACTTGCCCAGGCACATGGTTTCTAAGCACTGAGGGCAAGATGGGAATCCAGAAACTCTAATTTCTGGCCACCCACTCTTACCCTCTGCTGCCGCTGCTGCTAAGTCACGTCAGTCATGTCCGACTCTGTGTGATCTCATAGACGGCAGCCCACCAGGCTCCCCTGTCCCTGGGATTCTCCAGGCAAGAACACTGGAGTGGGTTGCCATTTTCTTCTCCAATGTGTGAAAGTGAAAAGTGAAAGTGAAGTCGCTCAGTCGTGTCCGACTCTTAGCGACCCCATGGACCACAGCCTACCAGGCTCCTCCATCCATGGGATTTTCCAGGCAAGAGGACTGGAGTGGGGTGCCATTGCCTTCTCCGCTCTTACCCTCTATCTACCTATATATATCTCCCATGATCCCTACCAGAGTTACTTCTAGGCTCTTCTAAGCTCTTGCACTCTTAGACAAGATGCAGTGAAAAGAGCCATGTTCTAGCCCCAACTCTGCCACTTCTCAGCCTGGCAAGGCAATGCCCCTCTCAGACCACTGATTCTCTATCCATTAAATGAGAATATGGATAACATCAAGGCTCTACAAAATCCTAGAATCCAGAGAGGGAGAGGAAATCTCCTGACCCCCACTTCACCCAGGGCCACTTCCAGAGTGTCTGTAAAACAGACATTGTTTATGTTATCAATCTTGTTTCCTAGGAGGAAAAAAAAATCTTTGAAAACCTCCAAGTCTTCGAACTTCCAGTGACTGTGCGTGCAGTGAGTGGAGAAGAGAGAGAGAAGGTCGTGGCTTGGAGATGAATCCAAAACGGAAGAGGATCAGATCAGCTTCTGGGTCATCCAGCCAAGTCAGATACCAGGTGAGGCTTTGCTTGGAGTTTTGGGAAGATGGGAACCTGGCTCAACCAGCAAGGGGTGAGCAGGGGGACAAAGGTGATGGCAGAGGGGCCAGAGGGCAGAGGCAACAGAGCAGAAGCCTGAACTGTGTAGGGACTTCCCTGGTGGTCCAGTGGTTAAACTGTGAGCTCCCAATGCAGGAGGCCCAGGTTTGATCCTTGGTCAGGGAACTAGATCCCACATGCCACAACTCAAGATCCCATGTGCCTCAACTAAGACCCAGCACAGCCAAATAAATAAATGAAAGAAACTAAAGAGTGCAAAAAAAAGAAGAAGAAGAAACCAGAACTGTGTAGCATGCTGTGAATCAACTCACTGCATCCTCAGTCCTTGACTACCCAGCCCTCCTTCCATGCCTACCGTCCCATTTTACAGATGATAAAACTGAGCCCCAGAGAAGGCACACAACCTCCCAAGGTCATTCCTTCTTCCATAGATGCACTCAACATACAGTCACAGAGCACCATCCAGATTCTAAGAATTCACAGCAGACCTGGGTCCCTTCTATATTTAGAAGCTCTTGGGAACATTCACAGATGAAGAAAAGTCAAAACAGTATCACACACAAACCAGGGTGTGATTTCATGCTTAATGCATGTAACAAATGAACACATTGAACACCATTCCAGCTGCAACAAAACAATGTCATTGGACTATTCATGAATAGCCCAATTGAAAGATTTATTTTAAAAATATATAATAAAATGATGTTCATATATCAACAAGAGATATGTTCCAAGCATAGGACATAAGTTCAGAGTCATGTGACAAATGTCACCTCCTTTCAGTGTTCTCAGGACACTTCTATGTGCAGATATACAACCATTGGGGGATAATCTCAAACATCAAAATTTGCAACCTTTGATGAACTTGAGGATGAGATGATATCACCCCTTCCAGCATCTACTTTAAACCAAGCCTTGCTGGACAAGGAGGAAGTGGGAAATAGGGCCAAGTTCTGGGCTCCCTGAGCACCCCGTTTACTGAGGAGGCTCGTGGGTACCACGAGGCAGAGACAATCAGGATGCTCTGATGGGAGAACTCTGTGCGGAACATATCAGCTCAGTTGCTAAGTCATGTCCAACTCTTTGCGACCCCAGGGACTGTAGGCCACCAGGCTCCCCTGTCCATGGGAATCTCCAGGCAAGAATACTGGAATGGGTTGCCATTTCCTCCTTCAGGGGATTTTTCCAACCCAGGAATCAAACCTGCATCTCTTATGTCTCCTGCACTGGCATGCTCCCATCCTCTGAAGCCATGGCAAGTTTCAGGACCCAGGAGGGCAGACCGTTGGGGAGGCTAACCCTGATCGTTTTGCAGCCCCGTGGCTCCGAGAGCATCTCGCCATGACACAGGCTTCCTCACTAAGAGACTCCCGTGGACCTCGACACACCCCCACGTCCACGGAGTCAGAACGCATTAGAGCGAAGTTTTGTTCCCCAGAGCCTCTCGTCTCGGCAAAGCCAGCTAATTCAGATTTAAACTCCCTCTTAATAGGCTGAGTTGCTGAGCCTTCTAATTAATGCCACATGTTTCCCTCAGCTGTCATCCCGAATAAATGTTTACAAAGCTATTAACGTACTGTATTTGTAAACCGGGACAGCTCGGCTTTGGGGAGTCATGTGGTATGCATTTTCTCCTCAAAGATGGAAAAGGCTTAGCAATAATAAATACATTGTTTTGCAGGGATGGGAGCAAGGCGTTGCCTGAAAAAAAAAAAATTTATTGCGAGCTTCCTGAGACAGTGTGGCTGTGTGTACGTGAGGAATGGAAGATTTCTCGAGTTCAGAAGAGCTATGAGGGGCTGGATTTGGCCCAGGTTGGCGCTTGGAGGGGAGGAACTCCAGGGGCAGAAGAAAGCACTGGTTTGAGATCCAGAGACCTGGATTCTGGTTCCAGCCCCTCTGCTCACCAGCTTTATGACACTGGGCCTGTCACTTCGCCTCTTGGGAACTCAGTTTGTCTATCTGGAAAATGGGAGGCTGGACTCTTCCAAATTTTTCCATCTTTTTTAATTTATTTCTCTGTGTTGGGTTGTAGTTGTAGCAGGCAGACTTGGGGCTCAGGGGGTCTAGCTGTGGCACTCGGGCTCAGTAGCAACAGGCACGGGCTCATGTGGGGTCTTAGTTCCCCAGCCCAGGGATAGAACCCACATTGCAAGGCAGATTCTTAATCACTGGGCCACCAGGGAAGTCCTAAGAATTTTCCATCTTGGATCCAGGATTCTAGTCTTGATTTGTCCTCTGCTCTGACCTCCAGAGGACACCTGGAAGGCTCCTGCATAACCTCTTCTAAGGGTCCCCATGGCCCTAAAGATAAAGTCCTAACATCTTAACATAAGACCCCCAACTAGGCATCATCTTCCCCATGTTCTTCTCCCACCCTCTTTCCAACCCCGCCTGCTTCATATTCCAGCCATGCTCAATGCACCATTGCTTTCCTGAAAGGAGCCCCACTGAGGCTCACTTCTAAGCCTTTGCCTGTGCTGGCTTCTCCACCAGCAGCATGCTTTTCCCCTCAATTCCCTGCTTACCTGGCCTATGTCTACATGTTTTGTCCACATTGCCGCTTACATATCACTTTCCCTTGGTAGCCTTTCTGGAACTCTCAGGTTCCTCCCAAATGCACCCACAGCACCCAGAACGTCTCCTCCCTCAAGGCAGTGTTACCTACAAGTCCACCCATAGCGTGTAAGTATAAGCTCCAAAAGAGCTGGGGTGTTGTCTATCTTATTTGATGCTGTTCCCCATTGCCTTACAAACAGAGGGGACTTTAAACCAGTGTTGCTGATGAATGTGAAGTAAAAGGTGATGGGGGCAAGTTTCCAGCACAAAGGAGAATGCAGGGGTCTTTTAGATACTTTCCAGATCCAGATATTTCGACTCAGACACATATCATCTTGCAGGGCCCTTTCCATTGCTGACCAGATTCACAGTACAAGCTCAGAAAAGTTAAGTAACTTGCCCAGTGTTATCCAGCTAGTCTGGAACTGCAGCCTGGATTTGGACCTAAGAACTTTAGTCTCTAAAAGCCCATACTTTCGCCTACTGTGATATTCAATCCCCCTAGCAGTGCCACTACCCCTGCCCACCTAAGTCCGACCTGATTCCCACACTTGCTGATATAAATGGCCTTAGCACAGTATCTAGTTATTTTCCACCTATTTGTCATGATAATTACTTAGGATACACTCATCAGGACTCTGGGTGTAAGTGACAGAAAATCAACTTCAATTGACATTCATCAAAGTAGGGAAGTAGAGAGATAGTAATTCTCCTGTTGAACCACAGAAAAAGGCAGGCAGGAAACAGGCTCTCGGGATGCCCAGAATCAAGGACTCAGACCCGGCAGTCCTCTGTTTCCGCTCTTTTTCAAAGCCAGCTCCACCAAGAAGCTGGAATTATAGCCACACCTAAGTAAACATCACAAACATAGTCTTTCCTGTCAGCTCCCTTGTAAAAATCCTAGGGAAGCAATTTGATTGGCTAAGTCTGAGCCACATGCTCCTGCCTGGACCAATCACTGTGGCCGAGGGTGGAATATGATGATACTAGGTCCAGAGTCCCATGTTTACTTGGAGTTGGGGAGATGCCTTTTCCAAAATTCTGGGATATAGCCCTTCATTTTCTTGGAGTTCAACATTTGATGAAAATAAGCAACTAAATTAACACACAACTAAAGCCCAGTGCACAACAGCTACCCCAGAGGAAAGCAGAAAAGACCTTGTTTCCAAGTGAATTTTGTAGAGCACTGTCCATGGGAATGGATGGAAGAAAAGCGAACGGTTCTACCACCTGCATTTGAGTTCACTCACTTCTGCATCAAGAGTGCCTAAGACAGTACCAGGTATATAATAAGTGCTCAATAAATATTTGTCAAAAGAACACGTTTGTGAATGAGAGCAATATGTCTTGTAAGAATATGAAAATGTCCCTGCTTCATCACAAGGTTCAAGGGTCAAACCAGCATGGATTCAAATCTCAATGTCAGCACCTCCAAGTTGTTCAACTAGGGTACATCACTTCATCCATCAGAATCTCAGTTTTAGTCTCTATAAATGGGAAATAACATGCCTATCTCCTGTTGTTGAGAATGGAATTAAATAATCTCTCCAAAATACCTGGAATAGGGCTGGGACCCCAGACTGCTGTCCCATCTGTGGCAGAGAGTGGATGGTGCCCTGTATTTTTTTTTTTAATTTTTAATTTTTTTATTTCTTATTTTTTATTGTAATTTTTTTATTTTTAATATTTATCTATTTGGCTGCACTGGGTCTTGGTTGTAGCATGCGGTATCTTTAGCTGCGGCACGCAAACTCTTAGTTGTGGCATGTGGGATCTAATTCCATGACCTGGGATCAACCCCTGGGCCTCCTGCATTGGGAGCTCAGAGCCCCAACCACTGGACCACCAGGGAAAAAGTCCCTGGATGGCATTCTTTATAAAAATGTATCCCACTCCCTCCCCATTGGGCAGTTTAGCTTGACTTTTTGTGCAATGGCAATTTTCCAAATTTACTTGTTCAACACTTGGAGCACACCAAAAAAATATGAAGACAAGATTTTTTGTAAGAGCTAGCGTCCTTTACAACAAAACGTGATTTTCCTACAGACTCTCCACGGTGAATTGAAAACGGCTTGAACTGGTTCCCTTCCAAGCAGCAGACACAATTGCTGCCGACCTCATGGCTTTTTGGAGGGATAACTGGCCCTTCCAGGGGTATTTCAATGCTCTGGGCTCGGCTGACTATGTTTTTTTAAAAAAAATTGGTGTGAAATACCAACCCGGTTGAAATAGCAACACTTCTGAAATTGCTGCCGATGTTCTATAACACAAAATCCAAAGAACATACGGGTCCCTTGACATCTTCTCTCAGCACTACGTACGCCCAGTATTCTGAGCCCCCAAGCCAAGAGCATGAGTTTTTCACAGATATTGGCAACCACCTGAAGGTAATACAGCGGCAGCCAGGCCAGAAAGGATGTTGAAACTATTTCCAGGATTCTATAAATGCACAGTAACATTTTTTGCTTTTTTTTTTTGCTCCCTCCTATCTCCCCTGCCCCCCACACCTCCTTCTGTTCTTTTAGTTCTCTATACCCCTCCCTCTTCCATGACAATTGAAGGAAAATATTTATCCCCATACGTGAGTATGAACCACACAGAACTCATCACCAAACAAACAGAGAAGCACATCACTCTCGATCCCACTTTGGAAAACATTTCCTCTCTTCCATTCCTCCTGATCCAAGAAAATTGTTTCTAGAACATGTTTTTTTGCTCGCCTGGGTTCAGGATTCCTGGGCTACAGGCTCAGCAAGGTGTCTGTGTGTTCTTGAACCCATGAAGACCCTGGACATCGCATCCAGTCTTTGGAGTCCTGGGTGCCCCTTGAACGATGGTGGGGAGCAGATTCCCCACGTCCTTTGCACCAGGAACCTGGACTGGACTGGCTGATTGGTCTTATTTAAAGCAGCAAATCCTGGGACTTCCCTGATGGTCCGGTGGTTAAGTCTTCGTGCTCTCAATGCAGGAGGTGTGGTTTTGATCCCTGGTTGGGGAACTAAGATCCCACAGGCTGCATGGCACAGCTAAAAAAATTTTTTAATTAAAAAAAAAAAAAAATTAGGGCTTTCCTGGTGGCTCAGTGGTACAGAATCTGCCTGCCAATGCAGGAGACACAGGTTTGATCCCTGGTCAGTGAACTAAGATCCCACATGCTGCGGAGCTACAACTACTGAACCCGCAGGGCACACTAGCGAATCTGTGTGACCCACCAAAAGATCTTGAATGATGCAACAAAGATACTGTGTGACACAACTAAGATCCAGTGTAGCTAAATAAATAATAATAAAAATTTAAAACAATATTTTTTAAAAAGTGAGTCTATTTAATAAAGAAAAATAGGATGTGAGTTAACCGCATATGCTACTCTAATGTGGCAAAAGAATCAAAGGGAGGTAAGCAAGTGAAAAGCCAAATTTGAGAATTGCCCACTTAAAGAACCGCTAAAGCTTTCTCCCCACTACCACCAAACCTCTGATCGAAAAATATTACCTTCACCAACTAACCACAGTGCCTAGAGTTCTTGCACTGCTGCTTCTCAGAAGGTAGTCTAATTCACCATGTCCCTTTGGGCAAGTCCCTTCACCTCCTGAGCCTCAGTCTGTCCATCTATAAAATGGGTCAGCTCCTCCCTAGTGGCCTTCCCTGGTGGCTCAGATTGTAAAGAATCTGCCTGCAGTATGGCAGACCCAGGTCTGATCCCTGTGTCGTGAAGATCCCCTAAGAAGGGAATGGCAACCCACTCCAGTATTCTTAGAGAATCCCATGGACAGAGGAGCCTGGTGGGCTACAGTTCGTGGGGTTGCAAAGAGTGGTACACGACTGGGTGACTAACACTTTCTTTCCTAGTAGGAATAGCAGATTCTCCTGAGTTAAGCCTATGGTTTAGAAATGCTGGTTCTCACACTGGCTACATGGGAACCACTGGAAAAGGTCATTAAAAAGCACTCGTCCCCAAACTCCAGACTCATAGAGTCTGATCCAGTAGATCAAGTGCAGAGCTTGTGGATAATCTGAACTTACCTCCTCAGTGATTTTGATCAGGGGCCAGTTTTAAGAGCCACTCAGTTGAACTATTGAAAATTGTGCAGTGATCATTCAACAACCACTTGCCAAATATCCCCTCTAGGTCTTGCCCAGTTCAGGGTAACAGAGAATGATGAGGTCTCAGCCCTCCAGGATCCTACAATTTCAGATTGTAGAAAGAGCTTGAACTTGAGATAACATCAACTCCCCATGTGCCAGTTCCTATTAAACAGTTGTATGTATACTAACTGTGGCACATTGGATTTCCACAAAAAAAGACCACGGCATATTGCCAGTTCCTAATGCCTTTCCAGAATTTTGCCACTCCCCCATCAGCCAAGGCAGTCTTTCTGTTCCCCCTGAAACTGGGGGAAAATGTCTTTACTAGAAGCAGTGACCCTCTGTGGCAGCCAAGTCAGATGATAAAAGGAAATAAGTATTTCTTCCACTTGGTCTTCTCTCTCTTGGGATGCTCATCCTTAGGACCTAAGCACCATCTTGTAAGGAGGCCAAGTAGCCACAGAGAGATGCCACATGTAGGTGCTCTGGCTATCTGACCCAACAGAGGCCTGGCCAGTCACCAGGCACAAGAATGGACAAGTCTGCAGCTGATTACAGCATCCAACCTTCCAGCTGTTACCAAGTGGAACATAGATGTTGTCCCCATTGAGCTGTACCCAAGTTGTAGATTTATCAGAAAATCAATATAACTCCCTCTTTTTTTTCTGATCAGATACGCTTTTTTTAACATTTTATTTTATATTGGAGTTGGGCTTCCCTGGTGGCTCAGAGGTTAAAGCATCTGCCTCCAATGCGGGAAACCCGGGTTCGATCCCTGGGTCGAGAAGATCCCCTGGAGAAGGCAATGGCAACCCACTCCAGTATTCTTGCCTGGAGAATCCCATAGACGAGGAGCTTGGTAGCCTACAGTCCACGGGGTCGCAAAGAGTCGGATACGATTGAGTGACTTCACTTCACTTCACTTCACCCTGGTGGCCCAGCAGGTAAAGAATCCGCCTGCAATGCGGGAGACCTGGGTTCGATCCCTGGGTTGGGAAGATCCCCTGGAGAAGGGAATGGCAACCCACTCCAGTATTCTGGCCTGGAGAATTTCATGGGCTGTTTAATCCATGGGGTCGCAAAAAGTCAGACACGATGGAGCAACTTTCACTTCACATAGTCAATTAACAATGTTGTGATAGTTTCTGGTGGACAGCAAAGGGACTCAGCCATATACATGCATGTATCCATTCTTCCCCAAACTCCCCTTGCATCCAGGCTGCCACATAACATTGAGCAGAGCTCCCTGCGCTATACAGTAGGTCTTTGGATAACTCCCTCTTTTAACCCACTAAGATTCAGGGCAGTTTGTTACACAGCAGTAGGTAACTATAAGATAAGCCCACAACCCTATGAGAAATGCACAATTTCTGCCATTTGACAGATGAGAAAACTCAGGCTAGCAAGGCAAAGCCACTCGTCCCACTTCCTTCACACAGACAGCCAGCAACACAGTCAGAATTTGAACCAAAGCTTGTCTTCTCAGAATCCACATTCTTTGTTGATGTGATGGGTCAGCAGGTCAATCTAAAGGGTGTAGAATGTTTGAGTTGGGGAAAAAACAGGGGAGGAAGTGATGGAAGAGATAGGCCAGGAAATGAGCTTAGAGAAAAAGCAGAGCAAGCTGGAAAAAAATAAGCAGATTTGCCACTGGAATTAAAATCATTCAAGGTCAACCTCTACCTGGATCAGCTAGGAATGCTTCCTACTCTGCAAATACCAGAGGAGAATCCATGGCTCGGTACTCGATACCCAGGTCAGAGGGACTGGGAGGGTTCTTTCTGTCTTCCCATCTCTTCCTTCAAGAGGGGGCTTGTCCTTGGAATCCCACTTCTTCCTGCTCTCCCCACTCCCAAGTTTTCTCCCTCAAACATGCAGCACCTGATTCATGTGGATGAGACACTGAGGAAGCAGATATTAAAGAAGAACATCTTCCTTCTGGTGACACTCCGTTTCTCTCTCCCTCTTGCTTGAAAGATGGGCCCTTCAGCAGGGGAGGAACTGAGAAAATGAGGCTCTTTCATATTCTGGGCAATACTTTCTGGTTTTCACCTTTCTGAGTGTCCCCTGCACCGCCCAAGGGAGATGTTTTATAAAGATAATCATGATTTATTCAATGCCAGGCACTGGGTTAAGTGCTTGACATCTATGATTATATCTGCTCCACTTCAGAATGGGCCATGGTGGAGATTAAATGACCCGTGACACATGACACAGTCCCATGTCAGACACTCAAAAGCTAACTTTATTGACCACCTGCGGCTCCACCGATAATAGTAATTCATTAGGATGATTACTTATTACCACCACCCTATAAGATAATGCCTCTTACGATATTGGGTTTTAGGTCCTGTGACATCCCTATTTCATGATGACAAAACTGAGGCGGTGACAGCATTGGTCCAAGATCACACAACTTACAAGTGGCAAAGCCAGGACGCACACTCAGGATACTGCTGCAATGAAGTCCGTGCTTGTAAGCAAGGTGCCCATTCATTCCCAGGCACCCCTCGGTGCTGCCAGCCCCCATCTTGCCTTCCCTCTCATCTCATTACTTCCATGGCTCATTCTTTGCCCTGCAACATGCAAGAGCCCAAGCACGATTCCAAGCCCTTTGTACTTCTTCGACCAACAGCTTCATAATACTATTACTGCTGATGGCTTTTCATTCCCAATGCCAAACCTGATTTGGAGTTCACAAGGCTGAGGGTTTCAATCCGGGCCCTGTGGACAGGCTCTGGGAGCCCTAAGTGACTGGAGTTTACAGACAATCTAATTGTTATTGACATCTGTGTCTGATTGTTCATCAAAGAGGAGCTGTCTTGTAGGCCAAGTCATTCTATTCCCCAGCCCCCTTTCAGCCTCCCCACTCATGACCAAACATGGATGCACCATCAGGGGCAGGCCAATCAATCGTAATATCCCTCTACATCTATCAGAGGTGCTTTTGTGGCTTTGGGTGTAGGCATAGATCAGAGAGAGGAAAACGGGAAGATGAAGAAATGGACGAACATTATTGTGCAATGAATCTGAAATGGAACCATTTATGCAAACATAATAGATTATATTACAAAAGATATCCATCTATCTATAGGTAAATATATATCTACATATATCCATACACTTAGAGGTGATAAGTAGGTAGATAAGTAGATAGGCTGAATTATATCTATATCTGTACTTATATCCTCCATCACTTGAGAGGGTAATTATTAAGAAGCATGTCACTTATCAATTCATTCTGCTTGGTTGAAGCCCAGTGTCCCAGGAAAATGTCCAATTTCATCTTGAATGACATTTGTGTCAAGTTAAGCAACTTTGATCATAATCAATCCAATAAGTTGATAAATTACCTTGTCCCACTCCACCAAAAGAGCAGCTTATTTGTGTCATAAATCTGTCCTTCATTTTATCTAATTCTGTTTTTTTAGAATGTCCCATTGGCCATATCTCCCTTTGTAGGGTTATCTTGAGAAAACTGAAACCATCGGCCTCTGCCAAGTACTGGCTGCATCTGACTTCAAGAGTGTTCACAATTCCTCTTGACTTTCAAAATGTCTGAATACCTCACAACATCAGTCAGACAAAGGTCATTTGCAAAGAGTGGTCAAAGTTTTGCATTGAGCCATCCATACTTTCTTGGACGCTAAACAGTGACAGTCTTTTGAATGGCTGATATATTGGTTGGTTACCATGATGACCCTGATCTACTCAGCCACAGAACTGATGTGGTTTTGTTTTGTTTTGTTTTTTTGGCTGAGCCATGCAGCATGCTGGATTTTAGTTCCTCAACCAGGGATCGAACCCTTGCTCCCTACAGTGAAAGCACGGAGTCCTAACCACCGGATAGCCAGGGAAGTCCCGGGGCTTTTCTTTGCTTAAAAAGAAAATTGGCACATGAAGACAACAATGTGTTCTACATACTACCAGAATGACAAAAATTTAAAAGACTGATGAGCCCAAGTGTGGATGAGGATGTGGAATGACTGAAGCCCTCATACCTTGTTGATGAGTCTTGTGCACTAAGTTGTGTCCCCCGAAATTCATATGTTCAAGTTCTAACTCTCAGCAACTCAGAATGTGAGTGTATTTGAAGATAGGTTCTTTAAAAAGGTGACTGAATTGGGACTTCCCTGGTGATTCAATGGTTAAGGCTCTTCGCTCCCAGTGCAGGCGGCCCAGGTTTGACCCCTGGTCAGGGAACTAGATCCCACATGCCTCAACTAAGTATTCACATGCCATAGCTAAAAAGATACTGCAAGCTGCAAGGAAGACAGAAAATCACATGTGCCACAAGTAAGACCCAGTGAAGCCAAATAAATAAATAAGTATTAAAAAAAAATAAGTCAGTTGAAACGAGGTCATTAGGATGGGGGTTAATCCAACATGACTGGTGTCCTTATAAGAAGAGATTAGCACATGAACAAACACAGAGGGAATATCATGCCAAGTGATAGGGAGAAGACAGCCTACAAGCCGTGGAGAAATAGGCCTCGGCAAAAACCAACCCTGCCAGCACCTTGATCTTGGACTTGGATTCTAGCCTCCAGAATTGTGAAACAATAAATTTCTGTTGCTTAAGCCACCCAGTCTGTGGTACTTTGTCATGGCAGCTCAATAAACTAATACAATGAGGATGCAAAATGGTACAGCCACTTTAGGAAATAGTCCACCACTTACTATTAACATAACCATTTTCCAATAATCTGCCTGCAATGCAGGATACTTGGGTTCAGTCCCTGGGTGGGGAAGATCCCCTGGAGGAGGGCATGGCAACCCACTCCAGTATTCTTGCCTGGAGAATTCCATGGACAGAGAAACCTGGCAGGCTACAGTCCATAAGGTCACAAAGAGCTGGACATGACTGAGTGACTGACATTTTCACTTTCATACTAGCAATATTCCATTCCTAAGTATTTACCCAAGAGAAATTAAAACATTTTCACACCTAAAAATGTGACCTAAAAATGAATATTTTTAACATGCTGCTGCTGCTGCTAAGTCACTTCAGTCGTGTCCGACTCTGTGTGACCCCATAGAAAGCAGCCCACCAGGCTTAATATAATTATTTACAGTAGCGCAAAAAATTGAAAGAACCCAAGTACCCATCAACTGAGGAATGACTAAACAAATTATGGTATATCCATACAATGGAATACTACACAGCAATAAAAAGGAACAAACCACTGACATATACCAAAACATGGATGAATCTCAAGAGCATTCATTCTATTAAGTGGTAAGAGTCAGACACCAAAAATTATGTAAAATAATTTCCATTTATAGGACCCACTGGAAAAGTCCAATCTAAATGAACAGAAAACAGATCAGTGGTTACCAGGGGGCTGGAGACGGGAGAAGGGAATTGATTACAAAAGAACACAAGGGAACATTATGAGGCAATGGAAATGTTCTATTTCTTGATTTCTGTGATGGATTCATGTTAAATTCATCCAAATGTATTCTACAATGGATGTTTTATTGCACATTAATTGTATTTCAATAAGCTTAAAAAAATAATGAGCTATCTTTCTTTGTATAAGGGGTAAAAAATGTTTAATGAATTTTTATTGGAGTATAGTTACTTTACAATGTGGTGTTAGCTTCTACTGTAGAGCAAAGTGAATCAGGTGTTTAAATTAGGAATGTCTTGCTGGAAAGCAAATTGGCAGTTCTCTATCAAAACATGAAATAAACATTTTTTGGACTCAGCATTTTTATTTGTAAGAATCTGTCCTGCAAAACTACTTGCATATTTATGAACATGTCCATAGCAGTGTTATTTATCACAGCCCAAAATAAGAAGCAACCCACAAACCAAAAAACCATCACAGAAACAGGAGCTCAAAAATATACACCCAAATGTTCTTGTCTTTTCATTAAGAGTGTAGAAGAGGCAGGGGTGAGGATTAAAGAAATAGCAAATTTTACTCAATACTTTCCTGTTCATTTCAGTTTTTACAGAGAATGAATTCATACATTTGTGTAATATTGCTTAACCCTGGGATCAGAACTCCCATTTTAAAAAAAAAAAAGTATTTATTTATTTTTGGCTGTACTGGGTCTTCGCTGCTTTGTGGGCTTTCTCTAGTTGTGGCCTTTCTCTCGTTGTGCAGAGTAGGGGATACTCTAGTTACAGCGCGCAGGCTTCTCCTTGCGGGGGCTTCTCTTGTCGCAGAGCATGGGCTCTGGGCGCTCAGGCTTCAGTAGTTGTGGTACACAGGCTTAACGGCTCCTCGGCATGTGGGATCTTCCTGGACCAGGGATCGAACCCCAGTTTCCTGCATTGGCAGGTGAACTCTTTACCACTGAGCCACCAGGAAAGCTCAGAACTCCGATTGTAATAAATAATACCATGCAAACGTGTCTCACTCCATCATCCTCGCAGAGTATCCCCTACCCAGCTCTCTCCCTTCCGTGACATACACAGATTGTTCCAAGAAAACTAATTAACTGAGATGGGTACCGACCATTCATTGGTTTTACTAGATTCGAGGCAATGCCATTCTTCAAGGGGGAAAAAAATGCTAGGTGATAGATTCTACTAGTGCACGATGTTACACTAATGAAACTAATAATGACAGCAATTAAAAATGAAGGAAATTGGCTGATTTCACCCAGGGGCAGACCTAATGAACAAGAATTTCATATGCTTAGGGAAGGTTTACTCTGAGTTGGCCCAGTGACAGGAACAAAATTGAGAAGAGCAAAGGATGAAGAAATCATCAACCATTTACACCATGGAGGAGGGATTAGAAACGCTTAGGGGAAGAACAGATGGATTGATGTCGAATCCAGGTCACCCTGACCTTAGAGGGTAAATATAAAACGAATCAACTTCAATTACAGTGAAAAAACACCGAGTTCCTTTGGAGCGAAACTGGGATCAGGGACTTTGACTTTGCAAATATCTAGCGTGCTTGCAACACTTAGCCTCTGAGGCTGCCCTAGGAGCCTGTACTCCCAGCGCTGACCAAGGGCTGGCTTTCCTCTGTGGCCCACTCCTAGAACTGAACAATTAGATATTCCCGTTGTTGAACTCATCAGTCTTGGTGAACCCAAAGATTTGCTTGCACGACCTGGGTTATAGGAAAGGAGGATGAAAGTTGGTAAGTCCTTGACTTATCATCTTTCCCTGTGGCCGTTTCTCCTCCCCAACCCTGGAGAGAATTATATCTCACCTTGAAGGTCCCTTGAATTTTTTCAGGTGAAGGTTCTAGGAACCATGGTCTCACTGAATTGCTTCTTAGGAAGCTTTAAGTTGGAATCGGAAAATCAAAGGATGAGAGGAAAACTTACTATGAAAATCCCTAACAACAGATCACCAGGCATCTTAATGACTTTGCCAAATCCTGTGATTATTTTCTCACTTAATTTGACAGGAAGGGATTCCATTAAATCAGGGGTCAGCAAAATTTTCCTGTAAAGGGTCAAAGAGTAATATTTTCATCTTCGTGGGTCTGTGGGTCTTTGTCACAACTACTCAACTCTGCCATTGCAGTGCAAAAGCAGCCAAGGACAATACCTGAGTGAATGAATGTGACTGTATCTCAATAAAACTTCATTAATAACATGGCAATTTAAATTTCATATAAATTTCATGTGCTGCAAAATATTAATCTTCTTTTGCTCTTGCTTTCTTAAAATATTTTTCAACCACTGAAAACCATAAAAAGCATTCTTAGTTCTCAAGCCTTACAAAAACAGGTGGTGGGCCAAACTTGGCTCATGGGACCTAGTTTGCCAACCTCTGCCTAAATCATCTTGTCATTTATGTTTTTGGTTAAAAATATATTTCTAGTTTGAAACCTCCCTTTTACTATATGTAGTGTCTTAACAGACAGATGGATAGACAGGCAGAAAGTTGATGATCGCTAGATGATATGTCAATAATTAGAAATTTTTAAGCAAAAGAAATGGTTGTAATGTTATTCACGGTATTAGAATACAAACCCCTGGAGGGCTGTGTTTGGCACAGTTCCTAGCACACAATGGAAATTAATAAGGTTCTCTCAGATAAATGAACAGATAAAGGTCAAAGAGAAGGGAATTTGGTTCCCATCCTAAAAATAGTATCAACACTCCTTTCTCCAAGCTCTAAGTGTTGCAGAAGAAAGATAGAAGGCAGGTGTCAAAACTGAAAAATTAAGTTAGATTCAGTTCAGTTCTGTTCAGTCGCTTAGTCGTGTTCGACTCTTTGCGACCCCGTGAATCACAGCACGCCAGGCCTCCCTATCCATCATCAACTCCCAGAGTCTACCCAAACCCATGTTCATCGAGTCGGTGATGCCATCCAACCATCTCATCCTCTGTCATCCCCTTCTCCTCCTGTCCCCAATCCTTCCCAGCATTAGGGTCTTTTCCAATGAGTCAACTCTTCGCATGAGGTGGCCAAAGTATTGGAGTTTCAGCTTCAGCATCAGTCTTTCTAATGAACACCCAGGACTGATCTCCTTTAGGATGGACTGGTTGGATCTTCTTGCAGCCCAAGGGACTCTCAAGAGTCTTCTCAAACACCACAGTTCAAAAGCATCAATTCTTCGGCGCTCAGCTTTCTTCACCATCCAACTCTCTCATCCATACATGACCACTGGAAAAATCATAGCCTTGACCAGACGGACCTTTGTGGGCAATGTAATGTCTCTGCTTTTTAATATGCTATCCAGGTTGCTCATAACTTTCCTTCCAAGGAGTAAGCGTCTTTTAATTTTATGGCTGCAATCACCATCTGCAGTGATTTTGGAGCCCAAGAAAATAAAGTCTGACACTGTTTCCACTGTCTCCCCATCTATTTCCCATGAAATGATGGGGCCAGATGCCATGATCTTAGTTTTCTGGATGTTGAGGAAATGAAAATAACTCTCAGACAGAGGTACACTGCAACATCAAAGCTCAGATACAGCATCAGACCAAGATGAAAGTCTGGGAAAATTATCACAAAAGGAAGGATGTGCTTAGATTGGTCTTACCAAAAGAAGAGGTCCATGTTGGGGGATAGAAAGAGAGATAAGTCAAAGGAAATAAGATGTCAAAGTATATTAGCTAGCTATTTAAGCCCAACTACGGTCGCTTAATTTCATTGAGTTAGACAAGACTGTGGTCCTGTGATCAGATTGGTTAGCTTTCTGTGATTATGGTTTTAGTGTGTCTACCCTCTGATGCCCTCTCGCAACACCTACCGTCTTACTTGGGTTTCTCTTACCTTGGACGTGGGGTATCTCTTCACGGCTGCTCCAGCAAAGCACAGCCACTGCTCCTTACCTTGGACGAGGGGTGTCTTCTCATGGCCACCCCTCCTGACCTTGAACGTGGAGTAGCTATGCCGTGTAGGGCCACCCAAGACGGTCGGATCATGGTGGAGAGGTCTGACAGAATGTGGTCCACTGAAGAAGGGAATGGCAACCCACTTCAGTATTCTTGCCTTGAGACCCCCATGAACAATATGAAAAGGCAAAGTGATAGGATACTGAAAGAGGAACTCCCCAGGTCTGTAGGTGCCCAATATGCTACTGGAGATCAGTAGAGAAATAACTCCAGAAAGGATGAAGTGATGGAGCCAAAGCAAAAACAACACCCAGCTGTGGATGTCACTGGTGATAGAAGCAAGGTCCAATGCTGTAAAGAGCAATATTGCATAGGAACCTGGAATGTTAGGTCCATGAATCAAGGCAAATTGGAAGTGGTCAAACAGGAGATGGTAAGAGTGAATGTCGACATTCTGGGAATCAGCAAACTAAAATGGACTGGAATAGGTGAATTTAACTCAGATGACCATTATATCTACTACTGTGGGCAGGAATCCCTTAGAAGAAATGGAGTAGCCACGATGGTCAACAAAAGAGTCCGAAATGCAGTACTTGGATGCAATCTCAAATATGACAGAATGATCTCTGTTCGTTTCAAAGGCAAACCATTCAATATCATGGTAATCCAAGTCTATGCCCCAACCAGTAACACTGAAGAAGCTGAAGTTGAACAGTTCTATTAAGACCTACAAGACCTTTTAGAACCAACACCCAAAAAAGATGTCCTTTTCATTATAGGGGACTGGAATGCAAAAGTAGGAAGTCAAGAAACACCTGGAGTAACAGGCAAATTTGGCCTTGGAGTACAGAATAAAGCAGGGCAAAGGCTAATAGAGTTTTGCCAAGAGAACACACTGGTCATAGCAAACACCCTCTTCCAACAACACAAGAGAAGACTACACATGGACATCACCAGATGGTCAACACTGAAATCAGATTGATTATATTCTTTGCAGCCAAAGATGGAGAAGCTCTATACAGTCAGCAAAAACAAGACCGGGAGCTGACTGTGGCTCAGATCATGAACTCCTTATTGCCAAATTCAGACTTAAACTGAAGAAAGTAGGGAAAACCACTAGACCATTCAGGTATGACCTAAATCAAATCCCTATGATTATACAGTGGAAGTGAGAAATAGATTTAAGGGACTAGATCTGATAGACAGAGAGCCTGATGAACTATGGACGGAGGTTTGTGACATTGTGCAGGAGACAGGGATCAAGACCATCCCCAAGGAAAAGAAATGCAAAAAGGCAAAATGGTTGTCTGAGGAGGCCTTACAAATAGCTGTGAAAAGAAGAGAAGTGAAAAGCAAAGGAGAAAAGGAAAGATATTCCCATTTGAATGCAGAGTTCCAAAGAATAGCCAGGAGAGATAAGAAAGCCTTCCTCAGTGATCAATGCAAAGAAATAGAGGAAAACAACAGAATGGGAAAGACTAGAAATCTCTTCAAGAAAATTAGAGATATCAAGGGAACATTTCACGCAAAGATGGGTTTGATAAAGGACAGAAATGATATGGACCAAACAGAAGCAGAAGATATTAAGAAGTGGCAAGAATACACAGAAGAACTGTACAAAAAAGATCTTCATGATCCAGATAATCACAATGGTGTGATCACTCACCTAGAGCCAGACATCCTGGAATGTGAAGTCAAGTGGGCCTTAGAAAGTATCACTATGAACAAAGCTAGTGGATGTGATGGAATTCCAGTTGAGCTATTTCAAATCCTGAAAGATGATGCTGTGAAAGTGCTGCATTCAATATGCCAGCAAACTTGGAAAACTCAGCAGTGGCCACAGGACTGGAAAAGGTCAGTTTTCATGCCAATCCCTAAGAAAGGCAATCCCAAAGAATGCTCAAACTACCGCACAATTGCACTCATCTCACATGCTCAAAATTCTCAAAAGTAATGCTCAAAATTCTCCAAACCAGGTTTCAGCAACACGTGAACCATGAACTTCCAGATGTTCAAGCTGGTTTTAGAAAAGGCAGAGGAACCAGAGATCAAATTACCAACATCTGCTGGATCATCAAAAAAGCAAGAGTTCCAGAAAAACATCTATTTCTGCTTTATTGACTACGCCAAAGCCTTCGATTGTGTGGATCACAATAAACTGTGGAAAATTCTGAAAGAGATGGGAATACCAGACCACCTGACCTGCCTCTTGAGAAACCTGTATGCAGGTCAGGAAGCAACAGTTAGAACTGGACATGGAACAACAGACTGGTTCCAAATAGGAAAAGGAGTATGTCAAGGTTGTATATTGTCACCCTGCTTATTTAACTTATATGCAGAGTACATCATGAGAAACGCTGGGTTGGAAGAAGCACAAGCTGGAATCAAGATTGCAAGGAGAAATATCAATAACCTCAGATATGCAGATGACACCACCCTTATGGCAGAGAGTGAAGAGGAACTAAAAAGCCTCTTGATGAAAGTCAAAGAGGAGAGTGGAAAAAGTTGGCTTAAAGCTTAACATTCAGAAAAACTAAGATCATGGCATCTGGTCCCATCACCTCATGGGAAATAGATGGGGAGACAGTGGAAACAGTGTCAGACTTTATATTCTTGGGCTCCAAAATCACTGCAGATGGTGATTGCAGCCATGAAATTAAAAGACACTTACTCCTTGGAAGGAACGTTATGAGCAACCTAGATAGCATATTAAAAAGCAGATATATTACTTTGCCAACAAAGGTCTGTGTGGTCAAGGCTATGGTTTTTCCAGTGGTCATGTATGGATGAGAGAGTTGGATGGTGAAGAAAGCTGAGCACTGAAAAATTGATGCTTTTGAACTGTGGTGTTTGAGAACACTCTTGAGAGTCCCTTGGGCTGCAAGGAGATCCAACCAGTCCATCCTGAAGGAGATCAGTCCTGGGTGTTCATTGGAAGGACTGATGCTGAAGCTGAAACTCCAATACTTTGGCCACCTCATGCGAAGAGTTGACTCATTGGAAAAGACTCTGATGCTGGGAGGGATTGGGGGCAGGAGGAGAAGGGGACAACAGAGGATGAGATGGTTGGATGGCATCACCGACTCGATGGACATAGGTTTGAGTAAACTCCGGGAGTTGGTGATGGACAGGGAGGCCTGGCATGCTGCAATTCATGGGCTCGCAAAGAGTCGGACATGACTGAGCAACTGAACTGAACTGAACTGAGCAGTCGCCTAAACATTTAAGATTTCACTTTTTCTTCTCATCAAAGAATCCCTGAAGTGGGCAATCAGGGAAATACGGTAATTCCATCAAAATTTCAGGGAGGCAGAGGCATGCTCCTTCTCTCTTTGTCCTCCTTTTCCAAGTTATCTCATAGCTTAAAGGAGCTGCTGGAGCTCTAGCCATCACATAAACATTCCAGATTACAGGTGCAGAAATGAGGGATTTGGGGTGATGGAGGGGGGAGGTGGGGAACAAAAAGGTACACTTAGCAGTTGTCAACTTTCTTAGTCTTTCCAAGGCATCAAAAACATTTCCACTTACCTATCAACTAACCCTAATCCTAACTTTGTGTTCAGAGGGTCAGAGAGGGATTTCCCTGGTGGTCCAGTGATTAAGACTCCGTGCTCCCAATGCAGAGGGCATGGGTTCAATTTCTGGTTGGGGAACTAAGATCCTACACGTCACAACTGAGTTTGAAAGCCGCATCTAAAGATCCCGAGTGCCACACCTAAGATCCAGCTCAGCCAAATAAATAAATACTTTTTTTTTTAAGAAAGAATGAATGAAAAAAAAAAGAGAGAGAGAGAGAATCTAAACAAAGCAGTAAGAAAAGAAGGCTAGTTAGGAAATTGTCTTTGTCTTTTAGATAAAAGACGATGATGCAGACATAGAAGACACATTTATGGTTACCAAAAGGGGAAGGTGGGAGATAAGTTGGGAATTTGGGGTTAACAGATATATTATATCTGTTATATATGTTGTTGTTCACAACCCATATATGTTGTTGTTCACTCACTCAATCATGTCTGACTCTGCGACTCCATGGACTGCAGCATGCCAGGCTTCCCTGTCCTTCACTATCTCACAGAGTTTGCTCAAACTCATGTCCATTTAGTCGGTGATGCCAGCCAACCATGTCATCCTCTGTCGTCCCCTTCTCCTCCTGCTTTCAATCTTTCCCAGCATCAGGGTCTTTTCCAGTGAGTCAGCTCTTCGCGTCAGATGGCCAAAGTGTTGGAGCATCAGCATCAGTACTTCCAATGAACACTACTCTATATATAAAACAAATAAACAGGGACCTACTGTATAGCAGAGGAAACTAGATTCAATTTCTTGTAATAGCCTATAATGGAAAAGGATCTAGAAAGTTACATATGTATATTTACATATATATATATAACTGAATCACTTTGCTATACACCTAAAACATTATAAATCAAGTATACTTCAATAAAAAATAAAAGTCCTTCAACCACCCCTCACCCAAAAAAAAAAGAAGATGGTGACCTGGACCAGGGTATAAGCAGAAGGGATTAGAGAGCTACCTGGAATGTAGAGTGCCATGATGTGATTGATGGAGGAAAACTGAGCAATTAAGAGTCCAGAGTAACTCCTGTTTCTCTCTGGGATGAGGGACCAGACCAACAGCACGATAAGAAGCTCCCATTTCAGACAAACCTCTTCATGTTTCACATCCGTATAAGTTCCCTGCAACTCTGGATGGAATCGACCAACATGGGAGCAAGTTCACTACCTTGCTACCAAACATCCAGACTCTTATTTCACTGGGTCCATGGGAATCAGCCTCCCTTCTGAAAACAGAACAGTGATGAACTCATGGTATTTTATGGATGTAACTTCATGATTTCACTGAGCAAGGACCACAGTGAGAGAACCAGGGTTTAATTTAAAAGGACCTTGGCATATTTTGCTGGAACCGAAAGAATGTCCGTAAATGTGCCAAACTTCCAAGCAAAACAGCATCCATTTGTATTTCTTTCTCTACCTTTAAAAAACTGTCATCCTCCCTTCCCCTCCTCCACATGGTAAACAGTCTGGATGGTAAAGTTTTAAAGTTGGCGACTTGGGGAAAAAAAGTTGGAGACTTATAAAGGAGGACAGGAAATCAAAACCACCTCTGTTCCATGGTTTGTGATGACTTCCTCTTCCAGGATTTTTAGTTTAGAAAGAGGGGGTTTTTTTTAATTAATTTTTAATAGCATCTGCTGTTATTGTGTTTTTATATCTAGAAGAACTCTGCAAAGATCCAAGCTCAGCCTCTCACTTAATCATCTTCTTTATGGGAGGAATAAATGACTTCAGAGTCAATGTGCAGAGGGCATCCAAAGTCTTTCTGAGCTGGTGCACTTTGAGTCTGAGGAACTTAAATCGCAAAACCTCGGGGGGCCCGGGACTTATCTTCTTTATCTCTTGTAAAGGGCTGAACAGACTGTGGGTATTCAACAAGTAATAAATAACGCCATATTCTATATCAATAGAAGTGCAGTCTAGTTGGGAAAAGCCGATTCTGATAAAAATCAAGGTCCAAGCATCACCCAAGCCTTGGATTTCATCCAAATGTGACCTTGTGGGAAGACTTTTTGAAAATTGAGAGGAGGGAGGTGCGTGTTGTCTTGAATTTCCTGTCCATATTGATCCACCTTAGTGTAAGAAGATAAGGGTTTTCTGCAACAGCAGAAGGATCTTTTTTTCTTTCTACATGTTGCTAGGTTTGACAGCTAACTGGTTTTCAGTTAATATCTATTGAATAAATAATATTTTATGTATGTATGAAGCACTTACTTTGTGTGTCAAGCACTATGATAAGGCTTTTACAGGGCAGATCTTGTTCAACCATCATGTCGACCCTTTGGGGTAGGTTCTATTACTGACCCCATTTTACGGATGGGAAAATAGAGGTTCAGAAAAGTTTAGTTATTTGCTCAAGGTCACCCAGCCAGCGAATGGTACAGCAGGATTTTAACTTGAGCTCAGAACCACTCCACTGTAGTATCTCAGCAAATCACACGCCTCAACAATTGAATATGCCGACTTCTGTGCCTGAGTTTAGATCAAAAAAAGGAATGACTGAAATTCAAGGTAATAAATAAATAAGTGTGTGTTTGTGTGTGTGCGTGCTAGGGTCTCGGTCATGTCTGACTCTGTGGGCCATGGACTATAGCCCGCCAGGCTCCTCTGTCTATGAATTCTTCAGACAAACCCTGCATTTCAGGCAGATTCTTTACCATCTAAGCCACCAGAGAAGCCCAAATAAATAAATACACCAAATGATTCTTGAGAGTTTAAGTCTCAGAGGGAGTGGTAGATACTCATATATCTCAGTTACTTTGCTTAGAATATAGCCAACTCCTTAATGTCTCAGAAACTTGGAACCGGGCATTGAAAAGAACTTCAGAGAGTATTTAGTTCATTCTCAAACCCAACAGAAGACTCCTTTCCATGAAATAGTGCAGCCTCTGCTTGCATCCCTCTGGGGATGGGAGGCTCACCACCTCAGGTAGCTTCAAACCCTGCCCAAAAGGCAGATTAGCGTTTCAAAACCTTTCAGACCTGAGCAAGAAATTGTTGCCTAATTCCTGGTAATTCATAAGAAATACAGATCTGTCTGCCTATGTGAACACTGTGATTTGTGCCCTGGAGAGACAGACAAAATTCTATCAGAATGAGACTTCCTTGGCAGTCCAGCAGTTAAGAATCCATGCTATCACTACAGGGAGCATGGACTCAATCCCTGGTCCGGGAACTAAGATCCCACATGCCTCTCATGGTGGTCAAAAAAAAAAAAAGATATCAGAATTCACTGAGGCTTCCTGCCGCCTCAAGTCTCCACATGCTGCTACTCCCAGCTCCAGAATCCTTAACTCTGCAAAAGCACAAGATGGCAGGTGCCATGGTACATTCTGGGAAGGAGAGGGGCAAGTCTCTAATGTTCTAAGGAAATACACAAGCAGCCTCTAAGGCCCTTCCTCTCCCTTGGTCTTCTTTCACTGGCGCTTGAGTACTGGACATGCAGGAGTTCTCATAGGACCTCGCCCACGGCCAGAGTCCTCATTTTTCAGCCAAGACTACCTCACTTCTATTCATACCCAGCCCCTTCCACAGCCCCTTAGAACCCACATACCTACCACAGCAAAACTGTAGTGGTAACAAGAATTGCCCCTGAAGCCAGAGGGACCTATGTTTGCATCCCATGTTTCCGGCTTACTAGCCGTGTGACCTCGGACAAACATCTTAGCCGTTCTGAGCCTCCATTTCTTCATTCACTGCTGCTGTGCTGCGCTAGGTCGCTCAGTCGTGACCAGCTCTTTGTGACCCCATGGAGTGTAGCCCACCAGGCTTCTCTGTCCCTGGGGATTCTCCAGGCAGGAATACTGGAGTGGGTTGCCATGACCTCCTCCAGGGGATCTTCCCAACCCAGGGATCAAACCCAGGTCTCCTGCATTGCAAGTGGATTCTTTACCGTCTGAACCACCACAAAACGACTTTATGCCTCAGAGGGATAAAGCACATGCAAATGAATGAGTGGGTCTGTCATGAGGATCTAACGTACAGCACAGTGACTATACTTAACAATACTCTATTATATTGGGACTTCCTCTCAATGCAGGGGCACAGGTTCAATCCCTGGTCAGAGAACTAAGATCCTGCATGCCGCATGGTGTGGCCAAACACAGAACAAAACAAAAAACTGCTGTATTACATACTTGAAAGTTGTTAAGAGAGTGGATCTTAAGTGTTAATCATTACACATTTAAAAAAAAAAAGGCAATTATATGAGGAGATGGAGGTGCTAACTAACCTTAGTGTGGTAATCATTTCCCAATACACCCAGGCATCAAATCATCACATGGTACACCTTAAACTAACACAGAGCACATGTCAATAATATCTGAATAAACTTGGAAAACAGTAATAAAACAAACTGACACATGGCACATAAATTGACACAACAGATAGATAATCAGACAGACAGACACCCAGACAGCCTCACAGGCATTTGCACAGACACATACACGGACCCATACACACACAGACACACAAAAAGACACACAGGAAGCAACAGCAATCCATCACAACCACGGCTCTGTTCCCTCACCCCCAGGTTACCCCAGCTCCCTGCACCCGCATGCCTTCCCCTTGCCCGCCACCCCCAAGCCCCTAAATTGGGAAAGTTGGGGCCAGCGAGGAGGTTTGATTGGCGGAGTTCCCTTCGGTGGTTTTACTTTCCCGAGTGCGGTTTTGAAGCAACACGGGAAGTAATGAGAGGAAATCATTCTGTTCATTGGTGAACAAGCAGAGTACACCATGGCAATGTGTGTAACAGATGTGTGTGCAGGAAGAGGATTTCTATACACAACTGTGTGCTCCCATCTCTCTCCAAAGGTGGGGGACTCAAAACGGCATTTCTGTTTTTCTTCTTTTAAGGGAAGGAAGCGGGAAGGGAGCTTGAACCCACTCCAGGGCTGTATTAAGTTGAACAGCTTCGAAGCATGGGGAGCCTTGCCTGCAACCCAGTTTCTCTGAAGAAGAATCAGGGGATGTGTGCTGATGTTAATTCCTTGATTTATATAATATCACGGAGTTGGGTTTTAACTCTCCTTGCCCCCAAAAGGACATTTAAAAAAAAAAAAATGAACAGAATGAAAATCACTTCACGGGGTCATCTAGATGAAACCAGAAGTTGGCATAAGAATGTGGTACCAAAACTGTTCAGGCTTCCAGTAAAATCCAGTCCGCATGTCCCTCTCTTGAAAAACCCCACCCCACCCTTGCTGCCCGCTAAATATCGTCCCCTTCCTCTGCATCCTTCCAGCTCTTATGTTTTAGGTCAAGGATGTTTTAGTCTTATCTCTGAGCTTTCAGCTCAGACCTCACTAAAGAGCCTTCTGCCCAGAGCCAAGGTCACACTCCTGCTCCCTGGAGAAGCCAACAGCTTCCTCTGGTCCATGGGGCGTAAACTTAGCAGAAGATCACAACTGGCTACATGTAAGCCGGATCCAGCCTCCAGACCTGTTTTACTTGGCTCACAGAGAGTTGGCATAGAAAACTTAATTTTTTACAATTTTGAATTGCTCACCAACACTGAAAAATCAGAAGCTTTCACAGAAAAAATTCAGTTTTTCAGCTTTTCTTGAAACCTTGAAAGTTCTGGCAACCTCAGCCTACATCCTATGAGCTTATCTTGGCTGGAGCTGAGCGGTGGGTGGTCCCTTGAGAAGGGATGCTGAATTTTGCCACAGTCCCCATCATTCCCTGGTGTCTCCTCACATTGTGCCTCAGAGTCTGTTGCTCTTCACCATTGACTTCTTGGGATTGTTTTACTTATAGAAGAATGAAAGGGACAGGAAAATAGGTCTCACACCCACCTCTCTTTCAAAAGTAGAGAAACAAAGAAGGATCAGGGTGGTGTAATAACAAAACAAAAACTTAACACTTCCTTGAGGGCTTCCCAGGTGGCTCAGTGGTAAAGAATCCGCCTGCTAAGGAGTCTCTGGGTTCGATCCCTAGGTCAGGAAGATCCCCTGGAGAAGGAAACGGCAATCCACTCCAATATTCTTCCTTGGAAATTCCATGGAAAGAGGAGCCTGACAGGCTACAGTCCATGGGGTCACAAAAGAGTTAGACATGACTGAGGGACTAAATAATAACAAAATATTCTAAGCTCATTATATGAATTGTTTCATTTAATCCTCACAACAGCTCTCTAAGGGTTGGTCAATGGATGTTTGGAGCGGTTTTGTTTTTCTGTTTCTTGCTTGTTCGGTTGGTTGGTCTGGCTTTTGCTGTTGTTGTTACTTTGTCTTGCTGCATGGCACGCAGAATTTTAGTTCCCTGACCAGGGATTGAACCTGCGCCCTCTGCAGTGGAAGCACAGTATTAACCACTGGACTACCAGGGAAGCCCCTCAGTGGATGTTAGCTTGTTATTGTTGATGTTGTTGTCATTGCCCTTTTAGAGAATGGGAGAAATTAAGGTGAGCAAAGAAGGCCATGATTTACAGGGGAAAGGGTATCCATTTTTTCTGTGGAAATGAAACATCCTATGTACCATCTTCAAGATCTTTCATCTGTCCCTTCACCGTCACTCTCCACCCTTCCCCACCCTACTCCATGCCCCTGGAGATGGATCTTGATGGATCTGTGTGGGTCCCTTCTTTGGCTTCAAGTTAGACTTGGCCAACAGGAGAAATGGGGAAGAAATATGGGTGTGGAGAACCTGTGGTATATACTCCCCCGTATATACCTCCCTGTGGTGTCAAAGAGTCACAGAAGGTGGACTGCACTAGACTAGACTCCACTCTACCCACGATCTAGACTCTACCCTGCACTAGACGCTACCCAAGGTCAGGGCTCCAGTCCTCTGAGGGCCTCTTCCATAGAATCACCATCTTCAGTAACTTCTCTTTCAGTCCCCATGTGTTACTAGTCTCAGGGTACCTCACTAGTCCCCCTTTTTTTTTTTTTAATTCATTTCTTTGGCTGTGCCTGGTCTTAGTTGTTGCGTGTGGGATCTAGTTCCCTGATCAGGGATTGAACTCAAGCCCCCGGCATTGGGAGCGCAGAGTCTTAACCACTGGATCACCAGGGAAGCCCCTCACTATTCTTCTTGGTTTTCTTCTACCTCCTTAGTTCCCTGCATCCTTCCTGGACACCTGTGAGCAGTCCTGTGAGGAATCTTCCATCAGATGACCCAGTTGGAAAGCATCTTCTGTTTCCTGCCAGTCCCATCTGATGCACCTTTGATCAGCATCACTCCTTTGTGCTACCTGCCCAGCCCTAAAACTTATTTGAGTTGACTACTCCTGTACTAGATTTAATTTTATAGAGCATGCAAGAGGAGTCCAGTAAGCTTACCTGTGACTCTCAGAAAATGAACTCTTTTTTCCACCACCATCTTTGACTCAAAAAAAGAGCAATGTCTAGAATCATGCCCTTGGGTTGAGAGACCATATGGGGTAGAGAAAGAACGACTGGAACAGAAGTTAGGAGCCACACATTCTAGGCAGAATGCCCCTTTTCAGAAACACAGTCACTCTGCAGAAGAGCTGACTGGTACTTCAGACTCAATTGTGCAAAATATTATAGACACAGACAGGATCTTTCCAAGCCCTGCCCAGGGAGGAAGGCAGCCCGGCCAGAATTTTCTCTTTCTCTTCTGTTTCCCTGTTCAATACCCATCTCTGACCTCTCCTTAAGCCTGGATAAATCCCCCTTACCCCACGAAAAAATTTCCAGTTGTGCATCTATGGCATAAACGTTTGTTTTTTGGACAAAACTTCACTTAAACACTCTCAATGTGGGAAAGGAACGGCTCTTTTAACAGAAGAATCCATCAATGTTGTTAATAAACAAACTACATGTTATTTAACATTGCTGGACCCTGCAAGTTCCAGCAGGTCACTTGGCACTTCTCTAGAAATACGTTTCTGGATAATCGCAGAGCGCCTGGCCAGGCCTCGCCCAGCAGTCTCTGAGAGTTAAAGTAATCACATCGTCAAGCAGAGGATGAGATCAGAATTGTGCAAAACGGCCCTCAAAAACACAATCCTTCCTCAGCCAGAAGCAGAGAGACTGAGAACATGATTCCTCGCCTTCTCTAGCATATGTTTGCTACAGGCCTTCTCATCTGCCCAGCCTGGACCTGGATCCTACAGCTGCAAGAGGAAAAGTGAAAGACAGTCTCCTGGTTCCCTGGGGGCCAATGTTCTGGAAGGTGCCCACACACCCAAGACCCTGCTTTGATGGAATGTTCAAGGTACAAAGGGATGGCTGACATAGGGACCTACCACAGTGATTTCTGCTGCAGCCTTGGTGTGGGAGTTAAGCAGACAGGAGAGAAAGGGTGGGAAGTATGGGAAGAGGACGTCCAAGTGCACAGAGATGGGAATGCCAGCGTTGCCTGGACCACCACGAGACGTTCCACGCTGCTGACAGGCAGGCGTTCTGGAGCCGTGTCCGCTCAGCCACTCACATTAGAACAGAAGCTCTCTGAGGGTAAGAATCCTCTCGTTTGGTTTGTGACTATAATGCCTGACACAGAGTGACTGCTCAGTAAACGTGTTACACAAATGTGTCCACAGATCTCCTCTGTGTTGACCATACACGCCACGAAAGAGTTAACACTGGACAGAAGACAGGTCCAGTCCTCCAGGTGCTCAGGTTCTGGGGGGGGCGGATTACAGATAAGGAAATGGACAATTGCCATACAATGTGATAATGGAAGCCGCTAGGGTGGATGGTTTGGTGATGAAGTGAGAACCCTGGAGAGAGTAGCATCTCAGCAGGGTTAACCAGGGCTGAGGGGACAGGAAGAGGCACTCAAGGAGGTGGGAACAGCACAGACAAGGTTTGGGGGTAAGAAAAAGCAGGAGAGGACGTGACCAGTGGAGACAGACAGTCATCAGGTGCAGATGTCATGGAGAAAGGTCAGCGAATCAGAACACAGAAGATAGATGGATAGATCATTAGATAGATAGATGAAAAGAAAGAATGATGGATGGGCGGATTGGATGGATGGATAGAAAGGTAGGTAGATAGATAGATAGAGATAGGGCAAGACTGACAATAAAATTCAATCACTATTGAGAGTTCAACTCCAATAACCAAATCTCCAGTAACCAAGTGAACCAGGTCCCTAGGTGTTCTTGCTTAATAAGGACCTTTAAGAATCACTTACTGTGTACCAGGCCCTGGGCTATGAAGGTATTTATTTTTTAGCCCTAAACTGTGGGTCCAAATTTTGTCTCCATTGTACAGGTAAGCCAACTGAGGTTCAATGGGACTAACTTTGAACAGGGTTCATAGGACCCACTCACACAGACAACTGAGATGTGAACCCAGGCCCATGAAAGCAACAGAGGCATCTTGTAGCCCAAGAGGGCAGGCAGAGAAAGGAACGGAGGAGGATGACCTGAGGAAAGTGAGTCAGTTTATCCACAAGCACGTCTTCCTGGCTCATCAATGCAAGTGAAGTCTGGGACAGAAACCCCACTAGTAATTAAGGTGGAATGAAGATGGGGATAGTGGAACAATGGGAACCATTCTCCACCACTTGAGGCAGGGTGGTTGCCATGGAAAAATATCAAGGTGATGGGACCAGAGATCAAAGGCCTCCCCACCATCTTCTCCTCTGTTGAAGTTGAAGGATCAACTGTCATACCTCCTGGAGAACCCAAGAACACAGCTAGATATCCCAGGTAAAGGACCGTTTCTGAGCATCTATTTCTGAAGCTGAGACACAAGATAAGGTTGAAAGGGGAGTATTTGTGTCCTTCAATGATTACTTTTGTTTTGCTTTCCTGTGTGTGCAGTGTGTCTTGGGCTTTCAGGATCTTAGTTCCTGATTAGGGATTGAATCTGTACCCTCAGCAAAATTATTGCTTTTTATTACCTTAATTTTCTTTATACCAAGCTTGTTATCAAAAGCTTCAACAATGGATGCAAAACAGATAAGCATTAGAAGGAAAATTCCCCTCCTCCTAATCAAAGCCTCTGATAATTAATTTTTTCTAAAAAGACACACAAGGACTTGAAAGCTTTGCTCGCTCCTTGGGAGACCTGGCCTATCTGGACAAGGGAAGGAAGGCGTCTTCACTGTATACCCTTTAATATGCTCTGATTTCTTGTTTCTTTTAAAAATATACATAAGCTAAATAAAAATAAGTAAAATTTTTAAACTAAAATTATACACATAAAATCTAACCATCTCTTAAATAGGTGACTATGTCTCTTACAGAACTTTTTTCTCTTTGTATATAGAGACATAGATACATCACCTATACAATTGTTCAACAATTCAAATCTGTCTCATTCTTTTTAAAGGTTTGGCGGAATTCCTTAAGAGCATGATCTGTTTTAATCTAGTCCCTTTCTGTAAAAGAGAGAGGACTGAAACGTTGCTCCTCTGGTTGCATGTTTCTACATGGGTCATTACAGACTGAAAGGAAGCACAGTGCCTCCCCGGGAACTTCAACAGGAGGCCAGCTCAGAGCTCGGACGTTTGGACAACTGTGTCAGAGGGCCTATGACGTGGCACACGGAGGTAACAAAAAAAAAAAAAAAGCTCTTTTTCTTTTGTTTGGCCACGCCACATAACATGTGGAATCTTAATTCCCCAATCAGGGACCAAATCCCCTTGGAAGTGCGGCGTCCTAACCACTGGACCACCAGAGAAGTCCCCAAGAGCTCTTTAATCAGACCCCTGGGCTTGAATCCAGGCTCAGTCCTTTACCATCACAGGATGTCAGGGTAAATCTCAATGTTCTGATCTCTTAAGAGGGCATCATCGCGTCCCCCTCATAGAATACTCCATGAGGAGTAAATGAAAGACCCATACAGAGCAGCCAGGCTGTGGCCTGGTCGAGAGAACCCAAGCACCAGGAAAACGATGCATGTGAGTGTCATTGTCATTAGCATATTATTACCTCCTCCAGGATGACTATTGGCTAAGCGCCCTCTCCTCCAGCCACTCACTCAACATGTGTTAATTGAGTGCCTAGTGTGTGTCCAGCTGGGGTCCACCCAGCACAAGGAGAAAGGCACACATCAAAGGGAAAACTTGAGTCAACTTTGGCTCCAGAGCCCAGGATTTCACTTTACACCTCTGATGTGGGGCTGCCCTAAATCAGCAGGGCCCTTCCAAAGAGAAAAGAAAAAACTATAATAATAAATGTACCTAGAGTTCAAAGCCACTAATGTGGCTCCAGAATATTAGGACATGGTCTTTGTTTCCAGGGCTCTGAACAGGGATATTTCAAGAGAAAATTTAAGGGAGCACTTCCAGAATGCATTTTGCTCACACTCACTTCTAAACCAATGAACCTATATAGGGAAATCAGAGCAGGGTCCAGGTTTAAGTTAAATTATAATAATATTGATAGTAGTTGTAATAATATTAGCCCTTATTAGGAGTTTGCTATGTACCAGACCGTGTGCTAAGAGTTTTCCAGGCCATCATCTCATTTCATTTTCAAAAAAAGCCAAGAGCAGGACTTCCCTGGTGGTCCAGTGGACAAGACTTTGCACTCTCAGTGCAGGGGGCCTGGGTTCAATCCCTGGCTGGGGAACTAAGATCCTGTATACCACAACTAAGCCCGTGTGACACCACTAAAGATGCCCACATGCTTCAACGAAGATCTGGAGCAGCCACAAATTTTTAAAAAGTAAATAAACCAAGAGATATGAAGTGCTAAGATCTACAATATACAGAAGAGCCATCAGAGGCTCGGAGAGGTCAAGGGGCTTGCCCAAGGTCACACAGCTAGTAAACAGCCAGATCAGGATTCTGACCCCAAAATGCATGCTCCAGAGAGCTCTCTGCCACTCCCAAAGTCAAAGAGTAAAGACTTCTCAACTTGGAGGGAGATTTGGACTTCTCTTCCCTTTTCTAAAACCCTACAAGAGCCATCACAAAGAACATTGGTGGAAACAATTGACGACTAGAAAGTTAACCCTGAATATTCATTGGAAGGGCTGATGCCGAATCTCCAATATTTTGGCCACCTGATGCAAAGAGCTGATTCATTGGAAAAGATCCTCATGCTGGGAAAGACTGAGGGCAGGAGGAGAAGAGGGCAACCAAGAATGAGATGGCTGGATGGCATTATCAACTCAATGGACATGAGTCTGAGCAAGCTCCGGGAGATGGTTAAGGACAGGGAAGCCTGGGGTTCTACAGTCCACAGAGTCACAAAGAGTCAGACATGACTTAGTGACTGAACAACAAGAAAGCTAACAGAAAGCTCAGTGGTGAATTCCCCTCTGCGTACACTCTGGGGCTGCACACACAGGCTACAAAAGAAAGGTGACAAAAACCGGGATCTTTTAGCACAAGGCCCGGACGACAATGCATGACATTGTAGGCTGAGGCAGCTGAACCTGAGAACCCTGGGGACCTGGCCACATCTCTCTAATCGGATCTGAAAACCACATTCCTACGGTTCCCCCAGGTTGCGGTGAATTCCTTCGGCTTATTAAGCAGGTATGACCTGCCTTTTTTGATATAAAAACAATAGGCTATGTGCCTGGCCGGGCTGAGACCTAACAGAAAATAAAAAGTCAGCAGCACAAAGCCTATCACCTCCAACTCACATCTGGAATGCATTTTCTATTGATATAAAAATGGATATGTGGATAACGCATATGTGTATTTATGAATCTGGTGTATTAATCACAAAGGTCACAGTGAGAAAGGGCCATTCCGACGCCAAAACCAGCCCCCGTGATGAGCTTTCAGATGACTTTGGGGTTGGCTTATCCCAACCAAGGCCAAAGCCTCATACACACACCCTTTTCCGCGCCAAGCGGGTCTCCAACACCCAGCCAGACTAACGATGGGCGTGTTTTCTCTGGTGTCTTGGAGCAGATAACATTAAAAAACAGAATATGCTTGTGAGATCTGCTGATTCCAGCCACTTCGAATGACAGCTCTTAATTAACTGAAAGCTGGTTTCCTTGGAAAACTGCATTTTACAAGACAGCTGGTGGACTTCTTTATTTCACTTATTCAGTCAAGAAATGCATTTTGAGCACTTACTGTGTGCCAATAATGTTTCCAGGTGCTGGAGATAGAGTTACCAACAAGACACATAAAGGCCTATACTCTTGGAGGTTCCTAACTAGTGGGACATATAATATACCAATAAATGAAGAAATATAGAATATAATTGTGACAGACAGGTTCTTCATTCCCCCTTCCATCGTTCCTGCTACCCAGTGTTCACAGCTTTGTGTAATTTCTTCCCCTTTCATATGAATGGGACTTGTTTCTTTTTTTTTTTTTTTTAAAGTTCATTTGCTTTATTTATGGCTGTGCTGGGTCTTCATTGCTGTATGTGGGCTTTCTCTAGTTACAGAGCCAGGGCTACTCTTCCTTACCAGGCATAGACTTCTTGCAGTCACTTCTCTTGTTGAGGGGTACAGGTTCTAGGCAAGTGGGCTCAATAGTTATGGTTACTGCTGCTAAGTCGCTTCAGTCGTGTCTGACTCTGTGTGACCCCATAGACAGCAGCCCACCAGGCTCCCCCGTCCCTGGGATTCTCCAGGCAAGAACACTGTAGTGGGTTGCCATTTCCTTCTCCAGTGTGTCAAAGTGAAGTTGCTCAGTTGTGTCCGACTCTTAGCGACCCCATGGACCACAGCCCACCAGGCTCCTCCAACCACGATATTTTCCAGGCAAGAGTACTGGAGTGGGGTGCCATTGCCTTCTCCGAATAGTTATGGTACATGGGGCTTATTTGCTCTGAAGCATGTGGGATCCCCCCAGACCAGAGATGGAACCCACGTCCCCTGCATTGGCAGGCAGATTCTTAACCACTGGACCAACAGGGAAGTCCCACGACTTGCTTCTAGCCAGTAAAATATGGCAGTAGTGGTGGACTGTTCTTTCTGTGCCTTCACATAAGACGATCTTGCTAGCTGACTCACTCTGAAGACTGTCCTGCCTGGTGTGATGAAGGGAGCAGTTGTGTCAGTCAACTTACAGGCAGCCTCTAGGAGCTGGGTGGCCTCCAGCTGACACTGACTTCTGTCCCTATGACTACAAGGAAATAAATTATTCCAATAACCTTAGTGAGCTTGGAAGTGGATCCTTACCAAGTCGAGCCCCCAGATGAGAATGCAGCCCAGACAACACATTGATAGCAGGCTTTTGAGCCCCTAAGCAGAAGACTCAGACTCTTAATGCAAAGAAACTGTGAAATAATAAATGTGTGCTTTTTAAAAATATTTATTTACCTGACTGTGCCAGGTCTCAGTTGTGGCATGCAAGATCTTCAGTCTCCTTTGAAGCATGTAGGATCTTTAGTTGCAGCATGCGAGCTCTCAGTTTTGACGTGTGAGATCGAGTTTCCTGACCAACGATCAAACCCTGAGTCCCCTGCATTGAGAGCGTGGAGTCTTAGCCACTGGACCATCAGTGAAGTGAAGTGAAGTGTTAGTCACTCAGTCGTGTCTGACTCTTTGCGACCCCATGGACTGTAGCCTACCAGGCTCCTCTGTCCAAGGGATTCTCCAAGCAAGAATACTGGAGTGGGTAGCCATTCCCTTCTGCAGGAGATCTTCCCAACCCAGGGCTTCTTTCCCAGCTGAGGCACCAGGGAAGCCCACTGGACCATCAGGGAAGTTCTGAATGTGTGCTGTTTTAAGCCACTCAGTTAGTGGTGATTTTTTTTTTTCATGCAACAATAGAAAATTTATGGAACAATTGTATAAAGGAATAAGTGCTCTTGAAAAAAAACAATAAAGTAAAGGAATAGAGTGAGGGTGGAGGGTCCTTTTGTACAGTTGTCCAGAGATAGTCTCTCTGATGATTAGGTGACATTTGAGCAGAGACCATCAAGAAGCCATGTGGAAAATCTGAGGGAACAGTGCTAGGGGGAAAAAGAAGGGCAAACACATGGTTTCATTGAGGAAGAGAGGAGTCTGTGTATTTGAGAAATAGCCAGGAGGCAAAGTGGTCAGAGTCAAGGTCAAGGAAAGATTGATAGGAGCCAGTGAGTCAGTGGTCAGATTATCCAGTGCTTTGTGGTTCACAGCAAGGACTTTGGATTATAGGCCAGGAATACTGGGAGGCAGTTAGAAGGATATAATAAGACTCATGGTTGGTTTGTTTTGTTTCACTTGGCCGCACCGTAGCATGTGGAATCTTAGTTCCCAGACCAGGGATCAAACCTGTGCCCCCTGTACTGGGAGTGCAAAGTCTTAACCACTGAATCACCAGGGAAATCCCAAGATTCCTATTTTTATTTAAAGATTCTCTGGCTGCACTATACTGAGAAAACCTGAAAAGGAGGAGAGATGGAATCACAAAGACCAGACAGGAGGCCATGGTCATTGTCCTTATAAAACGCTGATGGCTTGGACTCGAGTAGTAGTGGAACGAAGAGAAGCAATAAGATTTGGGGTTCATGTCTCTGTGGTTCCCTCCTTTCTACAATATGCTTCTCAACTTCCAGCCACTTTGGAAGTCTGAAAAGTCTAACCTCTTGAATCCTCAGCCCAGCAAGATGGCCAGTTTCTGCTCATTTTCTATTCCATAAATAACCATGGAATTAACCAAAGTCTTCAGGAAAAAGGCTAGGATCAACTTAAGGATCTCCTTCGCTTCTCCCTAGCATTTCATATTCCCACCAATTCTATCTGTGCTGGTGCATTCCAATTCTTATAAACAGTTGTTACATGTATTTATGTCAGCGTTTCTCAATGTTTCGGGGGGAAAGTTATTTTAATCCAAGCTACAATGGAACCTTCTTTTTCGCTGACGTCTTTTCCAATGTCTGGTTCAAATCAATCACTTTACTATAGGTGTTATGAGCCCAAGACTGCCTGGATTAAAATCCCATTTCTGATACCTTCCAGCTCTGAGTCTGAGATGAATCACTCAACTTCTCTGAGCCTCAGTTTCCTCATCTGTAAAACTGGAAGAAAAATAGTTCCTGTCTCAGGAATTGTGGGCAGTAAGTAAGACGATACACATAGTGAGTATTTATATTCTTTACTCTTATTTATTCCATAGCTAGGAAAGGAAGACCCACCTTGATAGCTGGCAAGTTAGCGGCAGAACCTAAAACTCAGATCCTAGGACTTCCCTGGTAGTCTGGTGGCTAAGACTCTGCAGTCCCAATGTAGGGGGCCTGGGTTTGATCCCTGGTCAGAGAACTAAGATCCCACATGCCACAACTATTTTTACTTTTATTTATAAAAATAAAACTCAGGTCTCCCACATTTTAGTCCATATATATAGAAAAATATCAGCATGGAGATAATACCTATAAGAATGTGGATTTCCCGGAACACCCATCAATATTATTAACATAGAGTACTTTGATAACCATTCTTCCAAAGAGTAGAGTATTGATGGTATGGGAAATCAGACAGGTAAATTCAGCTAGAGAAGAGAGAAAGGAAAATCTGGACCATAGGAGTTAGGTCTATGGAGGGACTCTGATGAGCCAGGCATACAAAAGCCAGTTCTGCATCTGGTTCCCATCATGTCATGGTCTACATTGGGATTTGGGCTTCCCAGGTTGCAGAAGTGGTAAAGTGGTAAAGAACCCGCCTGCCAATGCAGGAGATGTAAGAGACGCAGGTTCAATCCCTGGGTCTGAAAGATCCCCTGGAGGAGGGCATGGCAAACTGCTCCAGTATTCTTGTCTGGAAAACCCCATGGATGGAGTCAGGCAGGCTACAGTCCATAGGGTTGCAAAGAGTCAGACACAACTGAAGTGACGTAGCATGCACACACTGCATTGGGAGAGTTCATATACTCGGGCTTTGTAAAGCTTACACTTAAGCCTTGACTTAGACCTGGAACCCTGGAGGAAGGATGGGTTCAGGTGCATTCCCATTTCTGTGCAACTTCGCAGGCGCCCAGCTCACATAATCCTCTGAAAATGGGAGGACACCCTCTAAGGCAGTCTGTCCTGCTTCCCATCTGATTCCGCTCCTCTGCCCACCACAGGGAGACAGCAGGCCTCCCGGCCAGAAACTCAGAGGATGCCAATGCCATTCTGGCACCGCTCACAGCTCGCTCCACAGTCCTGGGAAAACGACGGAATTCCCCAGCACACTCATCTCCCGGTTGCCAGAAGAGAAACAATAAAATCCGCTTCCCAGAGAGCCGAGGGAATTAATGACTTGAGCGTTTATTAAGTGCTTTGAAGATGCAATGTGTGAAGGGTTCAGTTTTTCCCTCCCTTGCCTGCAGGTTTTCCGAAGGAGGACAAGGATTCACTAAGAGCCAAGTCCCTGGCATGCATGGAAAGTTCAGGACGCTTCCTAAGGGCACAAGTAGCATATTAACTCTCACTCGAGTTTCAGCCTGGGAAGCACAGGGATGCAGAGTCTGCAGTAACTCTCACAGATTGGCTGAATTCCCTTCCAACAGCACACCTGCAATGTTCTCTTTTTTAAATATTTATTTGGTTCTGCTGGATCCTAGGACTTCCCAAGTGGCTCAGATGGTAAAGAATCTGCCTGCAGTGCAGGAGATTCAGGTTCAATCCCTGTGTCAAGAAGATCCCCTGGAGAAGGGAATGGCTACCCACTCTCGTACTCTTGCCTGGAGAATTCCATGGGCGGAGGAGCCTGGTGGGCTACAGTCCATGGGGTCACAAAGAGTTAGACATGACTGAGCAGTGAGGCATAGCAGCACAGCCGGATTAAGATCCAGCTGTGCGGGATCCAGCTGCAATTAAGATTGCAGCGTGCGGGATCTATTTCCCTAACGAGGGATCGAACCCAGGGACCCTTGCTTTAGGGGCACAGAGTCTTAGCCACTGGACCATCAGGGAAGTCCTGGAAAATCTGAAACTTTCACAGAGCTGCATCCATATCTTCATTTATTCAACAAGTTAAAAAAACATTTTTTATATTGGAATATAGTTGATTTACATGGTGTTAGTTTCAGAGGTACAGCAAAAGTGATTTAGTTATACATATTCATACATCTCTTCTTTTCCAGATTCATTCCCCATACAGGTTATTACAGAGTATTGAGTTCCCTGTGCTACAGAGTAGGTCCTTGTTGATTATCTATTTTATATATATATAATGAATATATGCTCATCTTCCAAGGAAGATGCCCTGGAGAAGGGAAAGGCTACCCACTCCAGTGTTCTGGCCTGGAGAATTCCACAGACTGTATAGTCCATGGGGTCACAAACAGTCAGACTCGACTGAGGGACTTTGACTTACTTGAATAGAGATATAGATAGTTATATTCCACAAATATTTATCAGACACATTCTGTGTGGCAGGGATTCTCTGGGACACAGCAATAAACAAAACTTCAAAAATCCCTTCATTGTAGAATTTATATTCCACTAGGAGGTGGTGGGATGGGAGTGGAGGACACATGATAAAACAAGAAAGGCAAGTAATACAGAGTCTGTGAGATGGTGAAATGTGTTAAGAAGGAAAATAAGGGAGAGTGGTGAAGAGGGGTTGCCATCTGATGAAAGGTGGACTGGGGAGGTGACATTTGAGTAAAAACGTGGGAGAAGGAAGGGAGGGAGCCAGGGGGACACGTAAGGACAGAGTGTTCCAGGAAGAGGGAACATCATGAATGAAGGTGCTGAGGCAGGACTTATCTGGAGTACAGCATGTCAAGCTGTGTGACCAGAGTAGAGGAAACTAGAAGAGTAGTGGGAGATAAAGACAGATGGGCAACCGGAGAGGGGAGTTCTGCAAGTCACAGGACGTTTCATAAGTCATTAATACTCTGACTTTCATCTGAGCGTAGTATAAACCCACTGGTAGTAAATGGATGGATGGCTAGATGTTGGATATATTGGATGGGTGGATGGATGATGTTTGGATAGATATGTGGATGGATGGATGTTTGGATAGACATTTGAATGGATGGATGGATGGAAGGATGGATATTGGATATATTGGATGGTTTGGATGGATGGATGGATAGATGATGTTAGGATAAGATATTTGGATGGATGGACGCTAGATATATTGGATGGTTTGGATGGATGGATGGTTAGATGGATAGATGGATGGATGGATTTTGGATATATTGAATGGCTTGGATGGATGGATGGATAGATGATATTTAGATAGGTATTTGGATGGGTGAGTGGATGGGTGGATGGATGGATGATGTTTGGATGGATATGCTTGCCAAATTCTCTCTTTTTTTTTTTTTTTAGTATTTATTTAGGCTGTGCCAGGCCTTAGATGTGGCATGTGGGATCTTTACTTGCACCTGCCAGATTCTTGATTGCAAACAACTGACCCTAAGTGAGGCAGAAAATAAATGTTCAGAATACCAGGTAACTAAGAATCTACAAGAAAAATTTGAGAGGAAAAGTGACATCATTGCTCTCGGCATCTTCTGTTCGGCCTTCCAGATCTACCCTCTACCTTTCTCCCACCTGCTCTGTGCCCAGGAGGCTGACCCGTGTGGGCCAACTCAGTGTTTGCTCTGGCTCTGGCATGAGATCAGAGGGAGGGCGGTGTGTGTGTGGACAAGGTATTTATCCTCGGGTCCTTTCCACGCCAGGTCATCACAGGTTGACTGTGTCCCTCACTCAAGGCCACAGTTGCTGTCAGGAAGCCTCTCTACACACTATCTCTGAACTCTGAAAATGGCTTGCCTTCCCTCACCCCTTCATGCCTAGGAGTGGTAATATGTCCAGTTCCAGGGTACCAAACCATTCCTTTTCCTAAACATAGCCTCCGTTCACTGTTCCTTTGTGAAATTCTGTCTTCAAATTCCCTTGTTTCAGTAGGGCATCCATTTGCTGCTGTTTCCTGTTACTGTTGATTTATTCACCTTTGCACCTTTGCATAACGCTAGTGCCTAGCTCACCGACTGTTGTGTTAGAGGAATAGATGAATAACTGATGGATGGATGGAGAGATGGATGGAGAGATGCAAGGATTTGACAAGAGTGGTCAGGATTCTTGGTTCCAAACAACTAACTTCAACTGAAGCAGAAAATAAATATTCAGGATAGTGGGTCATTTATAGAATCTGCAAAAAGAATAGTGGGCAAGAGACAAGGGAGGCTAAGAGGCTGAAGTTCCAGCTCTTCAGCACAGCAAGAGCCCTATCCTTCTCATCACCACCACTGCTCACTGCCCCCAGGACAACTGTTAAACTGCATCAACGTCACTCCAAGATTTCTGTCCTGGGCAGATATCTCTTAGGCCCAGCACTAACCTCTTAGCACATCCTAGTTTCTAGGGAAAGGAGAGAGGAAATCCTCTCCCCTTGATTTTGTAGAGGGAGACAGGAGCTGTCTCCCACAGATTTGGAATTTCTCCAAAGAAGAAAGATATTTAGATAATATGTGGCTATGGATCAAATGATAGATCAAAGATAGATAGATAAGTAAGTATACAACATAGTGAATAAGTAGTATTGAACTTGACTCACTGAAGACATACTTAATAAGCGGTTTTGGGAACTGTCTGGTAGTTCAGTTGTTAAGACTCTGAGTTTCCACTACGTGGGGCAAGCCCTGGTTGGGGATCCAAGATCCCACATGTTGTGTTACACAGCAAAAAAAAAAAAAAAAAAAAACAAGTAAGTGGTTTTGTGAACAAATAGCCCTGTGAAGAAGACATCAATACAACAGGATTATGAGACTTCATGAGCCTCAGCAAGTTTTCGTACTGATGGATAAAAAAACAGTAAAGACAAAAAAAAAAACAGGCATTAGAGATTAAAGAAACCTGAGAAGGCAGAATTTCCAAGAATGGATATTTATGAACGTGGTGCTTTTTCGTACTCTATGAGGGAGGGACATGCTCCATGATCAATACTGCCTTCTTGACACCCCCTTAGAGATTCACATGAGGCATGGGCACAGAAAAGTCTCCAAAAACTCTTGTAAAAATTGTTTAAATGTGTTGGATTTTCTTTATCATTCCAACGTGATACACCATGGAATCATTTTCCACATAACAGTCTGGAGATTGAGGGGGTCTGTGAAAGGAAAGCTCTTATCAGATGTTGGGAATAATATGGATGGGGTGTCAGGGTGGAGCTCTGTTGGAGAAAACTTCATTTTGGAACATGATCTCTCACTGTCATGGAGGGGTGGGGGAGGCAGAAACCATAACCTGAGAAGACCTGGGTTGATAAGGACATTCATATTCAAGATGCAAAGCGCAAGACCAGGACATCCTGGAACGGGACTTCCTTCTTGAGCCTAGATTTCAGAATTCTATCATGATTGATTCTATCTGTCCCATCACTGGAGTAACAGTGACTTAAACAGGGTTCGGATAGCTCAGCAGTAAGGAATCCACATGCCAATTCGTGCCAAAGCAGGAGACATGGGTTTGTTCCCTGGGTCAGGAAGGTTCCCTGGAGAAGGAAATGGCAACCCACTCCAGTATTCTTGCCTGGGAAATCCCATGGACAGAGGAGCCTGGTGGGCTACAGTCCATGGAGTAGTAGAGTCAGACACAACGGAGTGACTAAACAACAACCCTAACTATAGCATCTCTCAGAGCATTTAATACACAAATGATCTTCATCAGTCTTCAGTGAGGGAATCGAGGATGCACTGTTTTGCTCAATATATGAGACCAACAACCTCCTCCCTTTTTTGATGGAGTATCTACCAGAATAAACATTCCATAAAACACACTTAAGAAAACCAATGATGACCCAATTTCTTCATTTTACAGAGGGAGGAACTGAGACCTAGGGAGGAAAATGAACCTGCCTAAAGTCAAACACCAAGCAAAGATAAGGCCAGAATTTGCAAATCCCAGCTCTTTCCACCGTGCTGCATGGTAGAGAGGTGTTCGATCAATGACCTTGGAGCTCAGCTCCAAGAAATGAAAAGTAAAGAAGATATATTTTACTTTTCATTAAATGCTTATGGATTAGGTGCCTGAAAAGTACACACACACACACAAATTTTTTGAAAGACAATGAAATTTGGGAAAGTTGTCCAACCATTGTTTAAAAATCCAGAATGAAAGGGGAAAGAAGAAATGATGTGAGCAAGCGGCTACTGAGATGAGGCGAGTGTGGATATACACTTGGGGAGAATGATGAAAGCTTTATGAAGGTTGCAGACAACCAGTTAGTTTTTGTTTGCTTGTTTGTTTGTTAAGTTTATTTATTTCTTTATTTTTGGCTGCTCTGGGTCTTTGTTGCTGCATGCGAACTTTCTCTAGTTGTGGTGAACAGGGATTACTCGTCCTTGCGGTGCACAGGCTTCCCATTGTGATGGCTTCTCTTGTTGCCGAGCACAGGTTCTAGAGTGTGGGGGCTTCAGTAATTTCGGCACGCAGGTTTGTTTCTGCTCAGCCTATGGAACCTTCCTAAACCAGGAATCAAACCCTTGTACCCTGCATTGGCAAGCAGTCTTCATCACTGGAAGACCAGGGAAGTCCCTCCTCCACACCTTTAGATCTGCTTTATGATCTGCCCAGGATGAGTGCCTGTGTCTCATTGGAGAACTCATCCATCACTGCCCATCTCCTCCTTGAAGCCTCTCCATGGTCAATGGGTTGGCCCGGAGCAAGGTCTACATGACATTGATTTGTTCATGAATCCAGGAACTCATTAAATACCTGTTAGGTGCTGATCACTGTTCCAGGTGTGGGGGCACCCAGAGATGAACAAGAGAAATGAGGTCCCTGATCTCATGGAATTTCATTTTACTTTATTTTTTGATATTTATTTTTATTTATTTGGTTGCAGTGGGTCTTAGTTGCGGCATGTGGGATCTTCATTGCGCCATGCAAGATCTTCTTTCCTTGGGGTGCACAGTCTCTCTAGTTGTGGCTCTCTGGCTTCAGTAGTTGCACCATGGGGGCTTCGTTTCTCCAAGGCCTATGGGATCTTAGTTCCCCAGCCAGGGATCAAACCCGAGTCTCCTGCATTGCAAGGTGGATTCTCAACCACTGGACCACTAGGAAAGTGCCCTTCATGGAGTTTTATACCTACCATAAGGACAAAGATCAATCAACAGGTAAGCAATTAATTAAGTCATTTCAACCTCTTAAAAAAAAAAAAACCCAGTCATCATGATGTATGTCGCTGATGTATGTACCAAAAATGGGCAATTGGCTGCCTAACCAAGTCACTTCTCCCAGGAGGGCACCTATGGGTTAGATTAGCTGCCTTGGTATCCAAAAAGCAGATCCGAGGGGGGCTAGACTCTGTAAGTCCCCTTCTTCTCTGGTGCCACAGTTTCTCCCCTGGGGCAGAAAAAAAAAAATAATAAGGTTAACAACATGGTCCCTAAACCACAGGCTCGGGCAGAGCTGGAGCCAGAGACCATGATTATTAAGTTCTGCCTGATGCCAGGATGAAAGGTAATCTATAAAAAAAATAAATAAATAAAAGAACTAATACTATTAGGGCAGAGGTGGGTCAGCTCCTGGCTTTAGCCAGTGGCTGGAGAAAGCCTGAGGATTCTTCAACATGAAAGTGTTGCTGCAAAGCCAAGCTGTGATTAATCAGTACTGTCATTAACCCTTCCATTACCAGCTGGCTGGGCCTTCACCGGGAGGATGGCTCGTAAAAGCACCCTCTACTGCACCCTAAAGAAAACCTCGTGGTCATAACCACTAATGCCCTCAACCCTGCCCACCATCCCAACGTCCCTGGACTAGCTGAAGTTGTATACCTACTACTTGCCAAAAACTTCCCCCACTTGGTATGTAATATACTGGGGTTTTTTTTCCCTTCCAGTTTTATTGAGATATAATTGACATAAGTACTGTATAAGTTTAAGGTGTACGGCACATTTTGACATTACATACTCTATGAAATAATCATCACCATAATGTTTAGTGAAGATCCATCATTTCATACGGATACAAAGTTAAAGAAACAGAAAAAAAAAATTTTTCCCTTGTGATGAGAACTCAGGATTTACTCTCTTAACTTTCATATGGAATACACAGTAGTGTTAATTATATGTATCCTATTGTACATGTAATATACATCTTTCTGTACGAATGTGAGAGTTGGACCATAAAGAAGGCTGAGAGCTGAAGAATTGGTGCTTTCAAACTGTGGTGCTGGTGAAGACTCTTGAGAATCCTGTGGACAGCAAGGAGATCAAGCCAGTCAACCCCAAAGGAAATCTGAATATTCAACCTGAATATCCATTGGGAGGACTGATGCTGAAGCTGAAGCTCCCATATTTTGGCCACCTGATGCGAAGAGCCAACTCACTGGGAAAGACCCTGATGCTGGGAAAGATTGAGGGCAGGAGGAGAAGGAGACAACAGAGGATGAGATGGTTGGATGGCATCGTAGACTCAAAGGACATGAGTTTGGGCAAACTCCAGGGGATAGTGAAGGACAGGGAAGCCTGGTGTGCTGCAGTCCTTGGGGTCACAAAAAGTCAGACATGAATTAGGGACTGAACAACAACGTGTAATATACCGTTATAGTAACCACTCTGAAGATTCAATGCCATTGCCTCATTCTTCTTTTGCTTTTTCTTTTGGCTGTACTATGAGACACATGCAACTTCCCTGACCAGGAATCGAACCCATGCCCTCTACAGTGGAAGCAGAGAGTCTTAAACACTGGACCACCAGGAAAGTTCTTTTGCTATTTTTTTGGTGGTGGGGGGGTGGGGGGGTGGGGAGCGGAATTCTTCCCTTGTTCTTGACCTATGGGTCAAGAAACTAAAGCTCAGCTTTGGGGCTGACCAAGTCAGAACTGAGATATCAAGTCTAAAGTTCCTTCTACCATGTTCCACACCTTCTGGCCCCGTCCTCACACACCACCTCCTGACCCGTGAAGATTCCTGAGCAGCAGCTGAGGTCAATCAAGTAAAAGCAGAAAAACCACCACTAGGGAATGTTGTCCTCCTATGCACTTCCCTCCCCTCTTGCTCTCTCTAATGGGTTCAACTCTTTGGCTTCTCCAAGGACCTTCCAGCTTCTATCTGCTATAGAGACATCACACATTTTTCTCAAGGACACGGTGTGATCAGATTTTATCAGCCCTAAGAGAAACAGCATTTTCGAGGATGTGAGGGCTGAAAAGAAGGTGTCTTGGTATAGATTCAGCAAATACTGGCAACTTTCTTCCCGTTTTGATTGTTCTCAACTACAAATTCATCTATCACTCGTCCCAAGGCTTCCATGTCTGTTGGGGACATTCTATGTTAACAGGGGCACTGCTGGGACCATCCTGGTGGTCCAGAGGTAAAGACCCTGAGTTTCCACTGCAAGGGGGTTCAGGTTCCATCCCTGGTTGGGGAACTAAGATCCCATGTGGAGTTGTACTGCCTGGAGTTGTTAAGAAAGACCTCCCACCTCCTGAGAACTATAACTCAGTTTTCCCATCTGGTAGAATGGGAACAGCTCACTTCCTTAAGATTAAGAGCATAAGAAAATGCTTCTTTCTCTTTTAGTTTTTTAATTGCCTCAAGCTGGAGGTATTCAGCCATGACTCATCAATTCACTCATTCATTCAATAAATACTTTACTTTGAGCATCCACAGTATGCCCAGTGCTGCTTTAGGTTCTGGAGGTAGAGTCAAGAGTAAGACATGGGGCTTCCCTGGTTGTTCAGTGGCTAAGACTCTGGGATCCCAGTGCAGGGGGCCCAGGTTTGATCCCTGGTCAGGGAACTATATCCCATGTGCTATAACTAAAGATCCCATATGCTACAACTAAGACCCAGTGCAGTCAAATAAGCAGATTTTAAAAAATAAGAAGAGTAAGACATATCTATTTATCTGAGTCCAGAGGACCCCTAGCTTCCTCCAGATTCTCCAAGAGCTCTGTGAACCAAAAAGCTACAGTAAATCCTTTCTGATACAGAGGCATTACAGATTCCTGGGCCATCCTCTTCCTGCCTCTATTTCCCCATCTATAAAGTGGAATTAACGATGAACACTCCCCCAGGGATAACGTCAGATTAATCCAATGAAGAGACCCAGGTGCTCTGAGCTCCCTGTAAAAGGGAGGATTCAGGCACAGTGGAGGCTGAGACTTGTCAACTGCCTGCAAGAATGTGACTTTCTTGCAGACTCCTGGGAGTCCACGAAATCTAAGAGGATACTCCTGGGCCCTGGGGAGAAGCCTGAACAGGCGCTGGAAAGGGACAGGGTCCCAGAGTTACAGACCGAAGCGGGAGAGGGACCACGCACATGCATTTACCTCCGGGTCACTGGTTCCAACGCAGGCTGGCAGATCTCAACTGAAAGTTACTGCCATCTGCTCCATGACCTCAATCCATTCGCTACCGTGCACATTGCAACTGGCAGCCCCAGCGGGCAGGCTGGCACTGACCGTAGCTAAAAAATGGGTCACTCCCAAGAGTACCAAGGGCTGGCCTGGGCCCTGGATTGGGGCAGGGGGTGAGTAGGGAGGGGCCTGGAACTTCCCATCTAAAAGAATAGCTGGAAGCGTGGCATGGGTGAAGGTCTCGTCCACTAGGAAGCTCTCTAGACTCCACCTTCCCTCTGCTCTGGATCCCAGCAAATCATGACATGTCACCCACCCCCACCAGGTGTAGGACCCGGATGTCAGGTAAACCACAGCAAAGCAGGATGGGATATCTAGTCGATTTCACATGACAATAGGAGCTATTTTTCAAGAACCTACAGTTTGCCAAGGAAGGAGTTGGGCATATGACCTGTACCACCTCATGCAATCATCAGTCCAAATTTCAGAGCTTTGTACTCTTCCTTTCAATTTACAGTGAGAAAACAGAGGCCCAGAGAGGCAAAGAAACTGCCCAGAGTCACTCAGCTATAGGTGTTGGCCCAGGATTTGAACTCAAGAAGCTATTGTTTAATGAGTACAGAGTTTCAGAGTGGGGTGATTAAAAAAGAATATCCTGGAAATGTATGGTTTCATGTGAAGGTACTTATTGCCACTGAACTGTATACTTAAAAATAATTTAAATGGTAAATTCTGCTCTGTGCATTTGACTACAATATAATTACTTACATGACCATCCTTAGGGGAAGACCTAAATGGGAGTATTCTTTCCATGGAACTCTATACAGCAGCAAAAACATGACAAGTCTGCATTACTAATATGGAAAATTTCTTAGGGATATTGTTAAGCAAAAAAAAAAAAAAAAAAGTTGCATAGTTATACCTCTAATATGAATCAATTTATGCAAACACACACACTCTAAAAGCTCCATTTACTTTCTCTCTCTCTCTCTGTAGCCAGTTGTGCTTGTTTTGAAAACATAAATTTGTTCCATCGTGATTGATATATTTGGGAACAATCTGAGCATAACCAAATTTTGTGTTTGCTCACGCATGATTTCATCCACAAGAAACACTGGGTCAACGCAGAAAATTGCACCCAGCTGAACTGACCACACGGGAACACATCAGACACCCCACAACCTCTTCCAGCTACCTCTGTGCACTGTGTGTGTGTGAGCCACACCTATCCTCACCTGGGTTACAAATTTCTGATTTCAGACAACCTCTTTCTCCCCATTCACAAGAATTCAAAAGCTGCAGCCTTTCTGGCACCACTTCCACAAGATAAGTGCAGGACTTTGCCAAAGTCGAATTCCATAGTTATTATAGCATTTAAGTATTTCTTTTCTTTTTTAAGGTATTTCTTAACCATTTAACATGTGTAAAACTGTGCTATTCTTTTTATTAGTTTCCTTTCTTTTTTTAATGAGTTACTGACAAAGTTTAGTGTTGCCTCCTTAGTTTTATTTTTCTCATAAGCTCTTGGGGTTTTATTGTATGATTTTTTTTCATAGTGTAAGATTTTAGGACTGCATATGCCACATTATAGCAGAATTAACTGCACATACATCTTTTTCTAAAGATACACATGTACGCACACACATGTATGCATGTGTGTATAGATAAATAAGTGAAAATTTATAAACTGATAACAGTGAACTTATCATTGGGGTGGGGAGGTTGGGGGAAGTAGCTAGAAGGACTTTAGTCATATGTATTGGTTTAATTTTATAGGAAGTGTTGTTAATTTTATTAACTGTGTAGCTAAATTTCTAATTAAAAAAAAAAAAAGACTTCACAGTTTCCAGACCCATATTCATAGCAACACTATTCACAACAGCCAAGATATGGAAGCCACCCAAATGTCCACGGATGGATAAATGGACAAACAAAATGTGGTCATTCCATAGAACAGAATATGACTCAGCCTTAAAAATAAGGAAATCCTGTCATGTGGTACAACGTGGATGAACCTTGAGGACATTATATTTAGTGAAATAAACCAGACACAAAAGGACAAACACTGTATGATTCCATTTATATGAGGTTCCTAGTGTATTCTAATTCATGGAGGTAGAAAGGTGGGTACCAGGGGTTGGTGGGGGGAAAGGGGGGGGTGTCAAGAAACGGAAAGCTAGTATTTAATGAGAACAGAGTTTCCATTTTGCAAGATGAAAAGAGTTTTGGAGAACTGTGGCACAACAAAGTGAATACATTGAACCCTACTGAAATGGTTAAGAGGGTAAAGTTTAACACACTTACACACTTAAAAATGGTTAAGATCACAAATTTTAGGTTACAGTTTTTACCATCGTTACATTAAAAAAAATAAGAATAGGGAGGGGGGATCGGGATGGGGAACACATGTAAATCCATGGCTGATTCATGTCAATGTGTGGCAAAAACCACTACAATACTGTAAAGTAATTAGCCTCCAACTAATAAAAATAAATGAAATAAATAAATAAATAAGAATAAACTTAGGGATTTCCCTAGGATCCAGTGGTTAAGAATCCACCTTCCAATGCAGAGGACACAGGTTCAGAGCAACTAAGGTCCTGCAAGGGTCAACTAAGACTCAGTGCAGCCAAATAAATAAATATTTAAAAATTTTTTTTAAGATCCATAATAATGGGTATAATTATATCACCTTTCTGCACACCTGTAACTAACATATCATTCTTAATTAACTCTGCTGGAATCTAGAACAAAAATTTTTTAAATAAAAATTCCATAATAACAAACCCCATGAAAAGTTCCACCAGTAAAGCATCAGACACTCAGGATACCCAAAAAGATACAGAAGAGCCCATTTCCTTAAGCTTCTAGAAGAATACACGAACCCTGCGTAATACCAGCGGGTTGACTCTGGTTTATCAGCTCCTCGGGCGGGTTGGTTGATTGACTGGCGGAGGCATCGTGCCCCACCCAGAAGCTTAATATGAGACTGGAGTCAGGAGGGCGCCATAAATAACACGTTAACCACCGACTCTTCACAGGGCCAGGCATCCAGCAAAGCACCGCGTGGATTTGTCCCTCCAAATGAGCTGTGAAACCAGATCCTGCCTGCCCTCCACCAAGAAGGTGCCCAGAAAATCTACGACCGGGCCCCAGGGTGGCGGGTCAGCCAAGGCCTCCAGACTCCGTCCCACTGGCCACCCGCAAATGCCCCGGTGGCCCTGCCAGCTGCTCCCAGAGAGAGCGAGGCCCCGGAGATGAAATAGCACGCCTGCTGCGTGTGTGCTGCATAGCGGGAGGACGATCTTGGCAGGCCTGTGTGGGAAGCTTTCGGAACACCTGCCTCTAGGATTGCGGGGGTGGGGGGGCAGACCCTCTGCCAGGGCCCCCGCTTTCCCGGGGCCCTGAGTGATCCTCAGACGTGCCCTGGGCCACCGCCACCCCCTTCAGCGGCAATCAGAATAATGGGCCACATCTGCCCCCACTGATGAGCGGGTGGGTCCAGGAGACAGGATTTCCAACCATCTGTGTTTCCAGCATCTCTGAGCCGCCAGGGGAAGGAAAGGGCACTCCAGCCAGCTCCTCCCCCTGCCAAGGGCACTGGGAAGTGTCTCTTTGCTCAGAAATACACCTTCCCACCTCTCAGACCTCCTGCTTCTCAGGCAACCTTCCAGATTCAGCTAGTGCCTCCTCCTCCAGGAAGCCTCCCTAGCCCCATCTCTCCCACCTCTGACCCCTGGCAGATAGAAGCCCTTTCGACCAGATCTCTCATGCCCAGCCCAGTGCCTGGCACAGAGAAGGCTGGTTAAAGGAAGCTACACAAGATGAGAAGGAAGTTGAGGTCTTCTCAGAGGTGGGGATCAAGAATGGGAGGATCTTAAAGCTGGAAGAGATCTTAGAAGGACCGAGGGAAGTCATCATTTTCTTGGCTTCCCAGTGGTTCTGATCATAAAGAATCTGCATGCAATGCAAGAGATGCAGGTTTGATCCCTAGGTCAAGAAAACCCCTGGAGAAGGGAATGGCAATCCACTCCAGTATTCTTACCTGGAGAATTCCATGGACAGAGGAGCCTGGCAGCCTACAGTTCATGGGGTCACAAAGAGTCAGACACGACTGAATGACTAACACTGCCTTTTCTTGAGAATCTGTTCAAAAGCCGTCTCCTTCAAAGCACAGGCTCAAACACAAACAAAATGTTCAAGGGCTACTCTCACAAAGTTAAACAGAGTTACCACACAATGCAGCAATTTCACTCCTAGGTATGCATCCCCAAGAGAAATGAAGACAAATGTCCACACAAAAACTTGTGCATGGGACTTCCCTGGAGGTCCAGTGGTTGGGACTTTGCCTTCCGATTCAAGGAGTGCAGGTCTGATCTCTGGTAAGGGAGCTGGGATTCCACATGCCTCCTGTCCAAAAGGCCAAGAGGTGGGACAGAAGCAGTATTGTAACAAATTCAACAAAGACTTTAGAAATGGCACTCATTAAAGAAAAACCAAAAACCCCTGCCTGAATGTCTATAGCTGAATTATTCACAGTAGCCAAAAGGTAGAAACAATCCATATGGCCACCAAGTGATGAATGGATAAACAAAAGGTATATCCATACAATAGAATATTATTCAGTTATAAAAGAAATAAAGTCCTGATATGTACTACATCGGGGATGGAGCTTGAAAACATGGTACTTCATGGAAGAAGCCAACCACAAAAAGCCATATATTGTATGATTCTATTTCTAAGAAACGACCAGACTCGGTAAATCCATAGAGACAGAAGGCAGATTGATGTTTGCTAGGGGCTGGGATGGATGGAGGAGCCTGGTAGGCTGCAGTCCATGGGGTCACTAAGAATCGGACACGACTGAGTGACTTCACTTTCACTTTTCACTTTCATGCATTGGAGAAGGAAATGGCAACCCACTCCATTGTTCTTGCCTGGAGAATCCCAGGGACCGGGGAGCCTGGTGGGCTGCCGCCTATGGGGTCACATAGAGTCGGACACAACTGAAGTGACTTAGCAGCAGCAGCAGCAGGGGGAGGGGAGAAAGGGGCGTGACTGCTTGAAAATATTTGCTGTGAAAATATCTGGAACTTGATCAAGGTGACGGTTGCACAACATTGTGAACGGGCTGAATGTCACTGCATGTTTGCTTGAAAATGGTTAATTTTAGGGACTCTCTCGGGGGTCCAGCAATTAAGAATAGGCCTTCCAATGCAGGGAACCCAAGTTTGATCTCCGGCCTGGGAAGATTCCACATGCCACAGGATAACTAAGCCCACGCAGCACAGCTACTGAGCCCGAGCTCTAAAGCCGGTGTCCCACAACTAGAGAGTCTGCGAGCTGCAATGAAAGGTCCCCACGGCACATCGAAGACCCAACGCGGCAAAATACATAAATAATTTTTTTAAATGGCTCATTTTATGTTATGTGAATCTTAGCTGCATTAAAAAACAAATTCCAGGGACGTCATTCCTAGGTACCCCAACTCTTGCTAGACCCCAGATGAAGAACCCAAAGTAACACCATTCTTTTTCTTTCATAGCTGAGGATAAGCCCAGAGAGGAAACAGAATTTGCTTCTACTTTTAGATCTGGAGTCAGTGGCCCCTGACTCCCCGTCCAGTGCTCTTTTTACATCTTTCCAGGATGCTTCTTAGCTGTTCTGAGTGTGTATTAGTCACTAAGTCGTGTCTGCCTCTTTGCAACCCCATGGATAGGCTTGCCTGTGCACAGGATTCACCAGGCAAGAATACTGAAGTGGGCTGCTATTCCCTTCTCCAGGAGATCTTCCCGACCTAGGGATCGAACCTGGGTCTCCTGCATTGCAGGCAGATTCTTTTACCGTCTGAACCACCAGAGAACTCCCGCTCCTTGGCCTCACATGGTCTCAGACAGCTGTGTCCCACCCCCCGCCCCCCCTCCCCCATATATATTTCCTTTCTCTGAACTTCGGTTTCTCCAGTACAATTGGAGATTGGGGCAAGACACGATATCTGTGATCATTTGATTTATGGTGGGTATCTGAATGAGCAGTGATTCATTTTTATGCATTCATTGTTATTTTAACATGTTCTGGGGAAAAAAAATACAAGGAGCAAATCAAGCCGTAAGTGAGAGATGAAAGGATGTGTGTATAAATGTTTTCCTTTTTTTCAAGTTTTCACTAATGTTTTGTTTTCCTTAAAAAAAAAAAAAAAAAAAAAAAAGCTTGCATTTGCCACACAAAAGTCAGAGGGCTTGAATTCGTCTGTATCCTTTCTTGGTGAGGAAACTCATGCTTGCTAGACTTAAAATAGATGTTTATTTTTTATTTTTTCAAGTGAGTCAGTTTAGAGGAAAATATTCAGAAAATAATCCTACAGGTGGTGTAATCATGGAACAAAAGGGGAAGAAAGAACGTGACTAATTGGAGTTCAAGACCGGCTGAATGGCAGCTGTGACATTTTGCGACCCCATGACAAGTTCTGGGCTTCCCCGGCTCCTGGCCTGACTATTTAGGGTTCCAGCCTGAAGCACATCAGTCAGGATTGGCAAGGAGACAGGTGGGACCTTCAGAGGGCCTCTCTCTAGGGCAAACGTGTGAAGCTTTGTCTCCAAACGGCCCCAGACTCCATCCGTGGGTTGACCAGCAGCCTTGGGACCCATCCCTGACTGCCCCCCTCTCCTCTGGTGACCACCCTGCTCACCTCCCAGGATATCTGCACCCTGAAACCATCCTCCAATGCCAAGCAGTGGGCCGGCTGCCCTGCTAGGAGGGGCCTTTTAAGAGAAGGGCATAGATGAATCCTTTCTGGGGAAGTGTCTATGCTTAAAGCCTGACCCCAAAAATTCTTTCCTTGAAGCCCAGAGTCATACCTCTCTGGTGGTGGAATTTGAGGCCATGTGACAGGTGGTGGGGGGAGACATTTTTGAGCGGTGGGGGCCTTGCCAACCTCTCCCAAGCACACCCCCGAGGCAGCTGCTGGCTTGTCCCACATTTGGACAAGCACGTGGTCCCTTTCCTGGACAGATTCACCTCGGGGGTGGACAAGTCCAGCCTAGCTGAGTTGGCTGACCGCTCCCCGAGTTCTCCAAAAGTTACCTTGCCACACACCCTCTCTCATCCACAAGTTCAACCGAGCACTTGATAATCTGGAAGAACACAGACCTGGAGCCAGACAGATTGGGGTGAAGTTCGAGCTCACTCGTGGGCTGTGGGGTTGCATGGCTCTGGGTGCACCCCTTCACCTCTCTGAGCCTCGGGACTCCTCACCTCCAACCTAGGGTGAATCATTCCAACCTGGCAAGGTGAGGCTTAGCACATAGTAGGTGCTCGATAAGCAGTAAGCACTGGTTTAAGGAAAATGTGAATTCTTTTTTAGACAAAAGTCATTGAACTCTATGGCTTGGGAACTTAAAATAGACCTAGACCAACAAAATATAATCTGTGTGTGTGTGTGTGTGTTTGGGGTGCTGAGAGATGGAGGGGGGAGAAATGGATGGACTCGAAAAGAAAAAAGAACATATCTCCAAATATTTGTTTTATACTTTGGGTTACTGAACCAGGCGACAGTATTACTTACTCCAAAAATTAAATTCAAAGCTATACATAACGTGGCCTAATGACCAGGTCACCTCTCCCCAGAGCATGTCCCCACCCCCACCCCTGACCACAAACAAGGGCATCTCTTTGTCCCTCCTCTGAATTCCGTTTGCAAAAGAGCCCAAGTGAGAAGCAGAAAGGAGGGCAGCTCTCAAACAGGCTGTTAGATTTAGCCAAGCAACTGGTCTCCCCATCGCTAATTAAGTTAATCCGGTGGGTTTGTCTTTTCTTTTTCTTGCCTCATTTCCTCCCGTGGAATCAGCAGGGACATTAGAGAGGAATGTGCCTGGTAACCCACCAAGCAGGCCTTACTCTTCAGCTGACAAAATGTATTAACGCCACAGAAGAGGAAAAACATCCCCCACCCCACCCCCAATACACGCACACACAACGCAACTCATAAAATACCAATTTTGTTTTCAGCTGACCCTCCAGTGCATGCGCCAGGGTAAATAGATCTACTTTCTGTGGCTTTAACCCCCCTTCTCCTTCTCCACCATCTCCACCTCCCCCACCCCATGTTTGAACTGCTCAGATCTGTCATAACATTGTGTCTGTTTATCCAAAATATTTCCACTCAAAAGCTTGTTTCTTCCACCCAACTGACATGTTGACACAGCTCCTGACAGCTGAGTGACTCTGATTGAAATAAAATGGAAAGCAAACACATTTGCATACAGTTTATAGACAGCCCGGGTCTGAGGAAGTCAGGGAGATTGAAATCGGAATTTCTTATCTTGCATCCTGCCTGCCTCCTTCAGGGTCCCTCCCTGTCTTTTTCCTAGCTCTCTGTTCCTGGAACGTGTAGGAGCTGAGCATGGCCCCATCACTGGGGCGGGCAAAACTTACTTTATGGTTTCTGCCCAATCTTCTCCTTTCTTCGGCTGGGGCATTCAAAACTCTTGGTGATTTTCTTCTGAAACGTCGTCTCCCGTGTTTTCCAAGATCTGAGAGCCTGAGGGTATCTAAACAAATGAGCTCTGTGCCTTTTGAGTGGAAACCATCCCTTTTTTGAAATCATTTCCATAAAATCAGGGAGTTGCACTAATATTCATGTTCCATGTATGCTTTCTCAGATGGTCACGAATCCTGCTCTTGGGAATTCCCTGGCGGTCCAGTGGTTAAGACTCCACACTTTCATTGCTGAGGGCACAGGTTCAATCCCTGGTCTGGGAACCAAGATCCCGCAAGTTGCGTGGTACAGCCAAAAAACCCCCCAAAACTGCTCTTAATCATTGAGATAGCCTGGAACACACTGAGCTTCAATACTTTCTTTTTGGCTGCTCCATGCAGCATGTTGGGATCTTAGTTCCCTGACCAGGTATTGAACCTGTGCCCCCTGCAGTGGGAGCACAGAGGCTTAACCACTGAACCACCAGGGAAGTCCAGAGCTTCACTTCTTATCTCCCCTAAGTCCTTAGGAAATGCAACTCCATCTAACTCCCCGCTCCTTTCTGTTTTCATAAAGGAATTACAAAGGAGCACTCAGAAAATCCAGGGACAGCTGCTGCCTCCATCACATGCCCATGGTGGGAACATTAACTGAATAGATCACTTTTTCTCACTCAATCTCACACAGTCTCAGAATCCTACTCGATACAGCCCTCCGGGTACCCACCACAAGTTGATCCGAATTGGCCTGCACGAGGCCCCCTGTTTCCAACCTCTCATCTAACATGGTTCTCAAAGCAGGGTCCCTAGAAGAACAGTAACCCAGTAACCCAAGTTGAATAGGGAACTTGTTAGAAATACAGATTCTCAGGTCCCACCCCAGACCTACTGAGTCAGAAACTTGGGGGGGGGGTGTGACCAGTGGAGCCAATGTGCACTGGATCACAAAAGCCACAGTGGGGATATTTATACCACAGGAATTGGCTAGGGATCTGGACTTCTTCGTGACCCCATGCTCATCCCAGAGAGCCTGCTATTAAACACTGACCCGTCCACCACTGGCTGGGGCCCAGAGGTTGTATTTAAAGATGTTCCCCAACTTTTTCTGAAGCACGAAAATGTTTAAGAAGCACAGTTCTAAGTAAAAATCAGAGACCTTCAACTGGAATTACCTGGGGAGCGTTTTATTCTTTTTTTAATATTTATTTTTATTTATTTGGCCAGGTATTAGTTGCAGCTTGCAGGATCTCTGATCTTCCTTGCAGCATGCAGGATCTTCAGTTGCAGCCTGGGAATTCTTAGTTGTGGCATGTGGGATTTTAGTTCCCAGACCAAGAATCGAACCCAAGCCCCCTGCATTGGGAGCATGGGGTCTTAGCCCCTGGACCACCAGGAAAATCCCCTGGAGAGCTTTTTAAACATATTCATATTAAGGCATCATTTCAGACGAATGACATCAGAATCTCTGGGGCAGGACCTAACTAAGCGTTGGTATATTTTTAAAGTTCTTTGTAGATTTCTAAATCCACTGTGAAGTCTGAGATCCCACCAGTCCACACCATGCTTCTCAAACTTTAATATGTGCCCCCAGGTCCTGTGAATCTTGTTAGAAAGCAGATTCTGATTCCCCAGGTGGCTATTGCTATTGGGCTAAGGACCACAATTTGAGTAGTCAGGCTTAAACCCCCTTGACCTTGCCCTTTATCCAAATGGAGTCATCCTCTCCAATGCCCATCTACCGATCCATCTTGACCCTCCACCCTGCTCGGAAGAGACCAAGACAACCAACTGGTCCTGATTCACGTGCCCACCACGTGGGTGCATCAAAACAGATATTTACATAGCCTGTAAAGTAAGTGGGTATCAAAGTGCAGCATTTGCCTAGAGAAACCAAAAGGCTGTAAAAAGGCTGAAAGAGACTCAGGCAAATCTTTTTGCATACAGTTGATAGGCCTTCACCAGGGCCCAAACTGCCCTCCAGATGAGCAAAGCCACAGTTATAACTCACCCTGGAGGCTGGCGGAGGTTGGCAAAGGCAGAGCCTAATCAGTTAACCCCTCTTCCTGCTTCCCTTACGAGACTCTCTGATCATAGGAGGGGTTGGGGTGCAGGGATTTTTTTCCCCAGGCTCTTGCCTCTTCTCAAGGGACCAGCAGAATGGGCAGTCAGGAACTGGTCTGACCATCACACCACCAGCCAGAAACATCTCTCTTCGGAAAGATGGGTGAAGGCATCAGACCCTGTCAGCAACACCAGATGAGAAGGCAGAGAAGGGAAATCTGCAGAAGCATTCTAAAATGATTTGGGGACTCCCTTCGTGGTTCAGCGGTTAAGAATCCACCTTCCAATGCAGGGGACACAGGTCTGATCCCTGGTGGGGGGACTAAGTTCCATATACTGTGGGGCAGCTAAGCCTAAGCACCACAACTACAGAAGCCCCTGAGTGCCGCAGAAAAGACCTAGCAGAGCCAAAAATTATAAATAAAATAATTTCATCACGGTATCAGGAAGGCAGCCTGTGGGCACACCTCCTGACTTTTTCCCGTGCTGTTCCCTGCACTCAAGATGCCACCCCAATTCTTCTCCTGCACCAAAATCACCATCTTCCTCATCACCGTCCTCCCCATCACCCTCTTCCTCTTCACCGTCCTCATCATCACCATATTTTGATATGGTACTCCAAGCACGTGAAATGGGCCATAGGCTCGGGTAAGGATTTTTCACAGATGCGTTTACAACAATGCCACTTAGAATTACTGTTGGCCCTTGTGTGTATATGTATTCTTTTTTTTAATTATTATTAATTTCTACAGGAAATCACCTCTGACTATTCACTGGAAAGACTGATGCTGAGGCCAAGGCTCCAATATTTTGCTCACCTGATGCAAAGAACCAACTCATTGGAAAAGACCCTGATGCTGGGAAAGACTGAGGACAGAAGGAGAAGGGGCGACAGAGGATGAGATGGTTGGATGGCATCACTGACTTGACGGACCTGAGTTTGAGCACACTCTGGGAGAAAGTGAAGGACAGGGAAGACTGGCGGGCTGTTGTCCATGGGGTCGCAAAGAGTCAGATATGACTTACAACTGAACAACAACATAGTTGCTTTACAGTGCTGTGTTAGTTTCACTGTACATCAGAGTTAATCAGCTCCATGTATGCATCTATATCTCCTCTTTTGGGGGTTTCCTTCCCCTTTAGGCCACACGGAGCGCTGAGCAGAGTCCCCTGTGCTATATAGCGCATGCATGCTCAGTCGCTCAGTCATGTCCAACTCTTTGTGACCTCAAGGGCTGTAGCCTGCCAGGTTCCTCTGTCCATGGAATTTTCCAGGGAAGAATACTGGAGTGGGTTGCCATTTCCTACTCCAGGGGATCTTCCCAACCCAGGGATCAAACCCACGTCTCCTGCAATCCCTGCACTGGCAGGTGAGCTCTTTACCACTGCACCACCTGGGAAGACCACGCCATGCAGTAGTTCTCATTAGTTATCTATTTTATACACAGAATCAATACTGTATAGTGTTGACCCTCTTCAACAGGTCAGGAAGCAGAGATGTGGAAAGGCAAGTGGCTTATCCAAAGCTACATCACAAGGGGATTGAACCCAGGGATTGAACCCAGGCCTCCTGCATTGAGATTCTTTACCATCTGAGCTACAGAGAAGCTCTTATATATATATATATATATAAATATATATATATATATATATATATAAAGAAGAAGGCAAGGACCTTATTTGTTCACTCCTCAGTACTCGGAACTATACAGGCATATAGTAAGTGATCAATAAAGGCTTGCCAACTAATAATAGCTGATGTCACCAAGGACAGCCTAGCCCATTTCCCTCACTGGACTGGGGAGACCAAGGCCAAGAGACCAGGGCAGAGATCCTAACTGATGGCTCTGTCTTGATGGGGATCAATGCTCAGATGTTAAATGGAAAAACCTGACCTTTCAGTCCCATCCTCCTGCCTCCTCCCACCCCCTCCTGTCCCTGGGGCAATAGAAGCAAGCCGGGCCTCTGTGTACCTCAAACGCACACAATAAAATCCACACAGCTGAGGCTGTCCCAACACCCTGGGGGCTCCTGAGAGGAGAAACTATAAACAGGCAGAGGAAAATGGGGTGTTGGTGACATCACTCTCTCCCAATCGAGCCCGTCCGACCAGACTGCACTGTCCAAGTCCCAGTCCTTTCCCAGCCTCGTCAAACAGCTCAGTGATTTAGTAAGAGAGCAGTTCTCATCAAGTTCATCCGCATGCCTCCTAAATGTCCATGTCCAAGCACGTGAGGGGAAATGAAACCCTTCCATGAATACTGACATGATTTTTTCTGCTCTCCAATTCCTATCTACCTAATTCCACCATTCCCCAAACCAGGGTTGCTGCTTGAACATGCTGCAGGAGAAAGTGAAGGTAAGAAGGAAGAAATGAAATCTGACTATTTTGTTTCTCTGCTGAAAACTCTTCGGTAGGTCGCGTTTTCGTGGCTTTGTCTCGTTAGCTGTGTGTTCTCAGAAAAGTCCCTTAACCCCTCTGTGCTGTCCTGTGTGCTAAGTGGTTCCCGTGTGTGCAGCGGTGCATGTGCGCTAAGTCATTTCAGTCGCGTCTGACTCTTTGAGACCTCACGGACGGTAACCCACCAGGCTCCTCTGTCCATGGGATTCTTCAGGCAAGAATTCTGGAGTGGGGTGCCATTCCTTACTCCAGGGGATCAACCCAAGCCAGGGATCAAACCCACATCTCCTGCAGCTCCTGCTCTGCAGGTGGACTGTTTACGGCTGAGCCACAGGGGAAGCCCAGGTAACCTAGCAATTCCACTCTGAGGTACACACCCAAGACTAGTGGAAGCAAACGTCCACACATTTACATGACTGTTCATACATACAGCATTATTCACAACAGCCAAAAGGTGGGACCAACCCAAATGTCCATCAGTGGATGAATGGATAAACAAAATGCAGTGTATATTCAAACAACGGGATATTATTCATCCATTAAAAAGGGATGAAACACTGATCCATGCTCCAACACGGATGAAGCTTGAAAACATGATGATGAGTGAAAGAAGCCAAGCACAAAATGTCACATATTACACAATTCCATTTACATGAACTATTCAAAACAGGCAAATCATGGACTTCCCTGGCAGTTCAGTGGTTAGGACCCTGCACTTCCACTGCAGGGGGGCGTGAGTTTGATCCCTGGTCAGGGAACTAAGATCCCACTAGCTACACAATGAAAAAAAAAAAAAAGTTGTGAATGTACTAAATGCCACTAAATTCTACACTTACAAATCATTTAAACGGTAAATCTGTGCTATGTACATTTCACCACAATTTCTGGAAGTGAAAAAAAGAACCCATATTACCACCGTCCTCTGAAGGTCTGAAACCAAATGCATTCATGCCAGCCCCATGCCAACAGAACGCCCAGTGGGCAGAGAGGAGAAAAAGAGGCAAATAAGTTTCCCTCCTCCGGTTGGCCGAAAAGATCCGTGTCTCCCAGAGCGCTCTGGGTTCAGCCAAGCCCCAAACACGTTTTGCCTGCAGCACTTCATTCCGGCTGTAATGAAATTACGTGTGTGCGCTTACAGGGAAAGGGAGCGGGTATGGTTTTAATTTATTTACGCTCAGTGTCTCAGAACGCAGTAGGGTAGTTGCTGTTTGATGTTGGAGGCATTCTGCAAGGCCTCTGCATAAGCCTCGGTTCTCTTCAGTAACAAGAAACCAAGGTTAGTTCAGACTAAATTGTCTTGAAAGTCTGAGTGGAGAAGGGGTTCCAAACATCGAGCTTGCCAAGGAAACACATTCCCTCATCCAAAGTAGGCATGAAATAAGGATCTGGTTCCTGGGACCCAGGGGTTTCCCACACAATTCAGAAACTCAGATGTTTCCCAAAATCTCAAAAGCATTGTGGTTCAGAGTCATTTAGTAAGAGAGAATAGAGAGAGGAAAAAAAAAAAAAAAAAAACCTTTATCAAGAACCTACTGTGATGGCAGGGATTTGACAGATGTTCTTTCTATCAAACTCCATTTTCATGATGAGAAAACTAGGCCCCAAGAAGTAAATCAAATGGATTAAGATGTCAAGGGGAGCCTGAACTTGGATAGGACTGCTCCAGCGTCTGGTTATTTCAGTTTAACCACCTGTTACAGTTACCATGGCTGTGTAACAAATCACCCCAACCTGTGATGTCAAACCACCATTTGACTCTGTTCGCAGACTCTATGGGGCTTCCCTTAAGGCTCAGCTGGTAAAGAATCCACCTGCAATGCGGAGACCTGGTTAGATCCCTGGGTTGGGAAGATCCCCTGGAGAAGGGAAAGGCTACCCACTCCAGTATTCTGGCCTGGAGAATTCCATGGACTATACAGTCCATGGAGTCGCAGAGAGTCAGACACAACTGAGCGACTTTCACTTTCACTTCACTTTCTTTCACAGACTCTATGAGTCAGAAATGTAGAAAAGGTAAAGAGGGTATTGTGAGTTGAATTGTGACCCCTCCCCCCCCAAAAAAAAATGAGGTATATTGAGTCCTTAACCCCCAGTATCAGAATGTGACCTGATTTGGAAATACTGTCTTTACAGAGGTGATCAGGTTAACGTAAGGTCCTTAAAAGTGAAAGAGCTAGTCACTCAGTCATGTCCAATTCCTTGCGACCCCATAGACTGTAGCCTACCAGGCTCCTCTGTCCATGGAATTCTCCAGGCAAGAATACTGAAGTGGCCTTCCCTTCTCCAGGGGATCTTCCTGACCCAGGGATCAGACCTGGGTCTCCTGCATTGCAGGCAGATTCTTTACCATCTGAGCTACCAGGGAAGCCCAAGGTCCTTAGGGACACCTAATCTAATATAACTGGTGTCCTTATAAAAAAAGGAAATTTGGTACACTTTTGGTGGGATTGGGGTAGCTGCTGTGGAAAACAGTATGGAGGATCCTCAAAAGTTAAAAATAGAACTACCATATGACCCAGAAATTTTACGTCTGTGTATCTACACAAAGACAACAAAAACACTAAGTTGAAAAGATATATGCACACCCATGTGCATAGCAGCATTATTTACAATAGCCAAGATATGGAAGCAACTTAAGTGTTCACTGATGGATGAATGGATAAAGAAGATGTGGTGGATATACCTATATAAATATGGACAAAGAAATATTACTCAGCAAAAAAAAAAAGAAAAAAATTTAAATCTTACCATTTGGAACAACATGGATAAGTCTAGAGGATATTATGGCAAGTGAAACACATCAGACCAAGAAAGAAAAACACTATATGACGTCACTTACTTGTAGAACCTAAAAAGCAAAACAAATAATAAATAAAACAAAAACAGAAGGACTTCCCTGGGGGGTCCAGTAGTTAAGAATCCGCCTTCCAATGCAGGGGACACAGGCTCTAGCTCACAGGTCAGGGAATGAATAAGATCCTACATGCTGCAGAGCAACTAAGTCCAAGCACTGCAGATTCTGAGCACCTGCACAACTGTGGCCCCACCGAAAATCCTTCAGGCCACAACTACGACCCGAGGTGGCCCAAAATAAGAATAATGATAAATTTAAATCAAAAAGCCTCAGATGCAAAGAATAAATGGGGGGTTGCCAAAGGGGAGGGGTTGGAGTAGGATGGATGCAACAGAGGTGAAGAGGATGAAGAGGTACAAACCTCCAGCTTTAAAATGAGTCACGGGATGTAATATACAGCATAAGGAATACAGTCAATGATATTGCAGTAACTTTGTATGGGTGCAGATCACTAGACTCATCACGGTGATAAATCCATAATGTATGCAAAAGTCAAATCACATTGCAGTCCACCTGAAACTAACATTATAGTATACATCAAATTATGTCTCAACTTTTAAGGAAAGGAAATTTGGAAACAGACATGCGCAGAGGAAAGACGATGTGAGGAGACGCAGCAAGAAGGCCATGCAAAGACAGACGCTAGGAATGATGCTGCCCTAAGTCATAGAATGACAAAGATGCCAACAAAGGACCCAAAGCTGAAGAGGTGATAAAGGATTCTTCCCCTACAGTTCTCAGAGGGAGCATGGCTCTGCCAACACCTTGATCTTGGATTTCTGGCTTCCAGAACGATGATGTTCTACTGTGTTAAGCACCCCCGGTTTGTGGTACCTTGTGACCATAGCCCTAGGAATCTAACGCGCTAACTAGAGATGTCCCTAGTGGTCTAGGTTAAGACTCCACCCATCCCGGGCAGGAGGCACAGGTTCGATCCCTGGCTACTAGCCCCCAATTGGCCACAAGAAAAAAGCCAGCACGAAGCAATGAAGACCCAGCACAGCCACAAATAAATCAATAATAACACAAAATAACACACCGACTAGAGCAGCGTGTGTGTGCTCGATTGTGTTCAACTCTTCGAGACCCCGTGGACTGTAGCCTGCCAAGCTACTCTGTCCATGGGATTTTCCAAGCAAGAATACTGGCGTGGGTTTCCATTTTCTTCGCCAAGGTTTATCTTCCTGACCCGGGGATCGAACCTGAGTCCCCTGCGGCTCCTGCATGGGCAGGCAGATTCAGCAGAGGTCAACACAAAGTTGAGTGTCGGGGTACCAGTTCATCACATCCCCTGGCATCCAGCCTCCGTCTCCTATGAGCTACTTTGCGTATGGGATTTCTGCACCTGATTGCGTTTGAAAATAGCTTTCCCTGCTTATGAAAGCACTTCCATTTTATGAGAGGGGGGGATGGAAACGAAGGTCCAGAGGGAAGTGGGACCTGCCCGAGGTCACCTGGTGACTCAGCAGCAGTCCTAAGACAGGAAGGCAAGTGTTCTGGCGGCCGATCCTTTTTTTTCTCTCCTGTCACCACTCATTTGCGGTGAAGGCCCAGGAGGCTGGGGGACAGGTTGCATTCAGGGTGTCATTTCGCGTGGCTCCACTTCAAAAGTTTCTTGCCCCCAGTTGGGCCCTCTTTTCATCACTGACTCTGAGACTACAAAGATGGTGCCCTTATTGCATCAAGCACCAAGCGAGGCTCCAAGGCCAACCGGGCCCGGGGGCTGGGCCGCTCCCCCCCAACTCTGACCTTACGGGACGCCCTCTGCAGAGGTGAGCGGCGGGTGGGCGCTGGCAAAGCAGGCCCGGGGCACAGGGTTAGGCCCTGATAACCCGAGATCAAAGCAGCCTGTCAGCAGTGTCAGCTGAGAGGCCGCCAAGACAAGCGACCGGGCAGCTTTATCTCCCCGCTGGCCCGAGAGCCGGGCCGGGAGAGGACCACAGTTCCCGGAAACTATTTCTGGAAGGCCAGGAGGGAGCCGATGGGGCCCTCGCTCGTGGCACGCTGGCTCCGGGTCTGTCTCTGCAATCTCACGCACCCCGCCTGGTTTCCGCTGTCCCATGTTTGAGTTCCTTCCTGCTCTTTCATCCACGATTTTCCATCTTCATTGATTGGTGTGTACACACACAATAAAGATGGTTTTTCTCTGCTGGGCAATTCCCGCTCTCCACTCTTCTCTTTCACACAGAGAAGATGGTCATTGCCCTCAGCTCCCTGCCAACACACACACACAAATCTCCTCTCTCACTGCAGGCCATTTCCACACTTGCATTCACAGACAACCAGCTTTCTTCCACCTTCTTTTGTATTAATGCCATGTGGATTCTTGCATGCGCACGTATTCACGCACACGCACACACACACACACACACTCACACCTGCCCGGGTTCCAATCTCCAAACCTGCTTCAACCGGAATCATCCGTAGACAGCTGCCAATGAAAACAATTAAAAAAACAAAACAAAACTCTTTGCCTTCCTCTCTGTGATTATGAACTCTGGGACCATTTCCACCAGCTGATGCCTAGACGTGTTTTTTTTTTTTTCTTTTCCCTTCAAGGTGTTGACCCTTTCATTTACAGCTGGAAGAAACCCAGCCACTGTTCTTGCCCCAGCTGTGGCCTCTGTCAGCTGGGTAGCCCACAGCTGGCCAGTTTCAAATACATCCACGGGAGCCCAGCGATCATGACACTTTTAGAAAGGAAGATGGGGAGAGGGAAGCCACGTTCCCAATATGTTATCTGAGAGATTCTGGAAACTTCTGGACCCTGAAACGTAGAATTTCCCTCTCTGCCCTTAAACTAGCACCTAATCTCTTGACCAGGTGTCTAGCCTAGCCACAGGAAGAGAGAGGGACCGAGACATGGTGGATGTACTTACTACTTTCTGCCATCAGCACGTGTAGACTTCAGAATTTCAGCAGACTAGCTGGGCTGGGAATTCCCTGGAGCTCCCTGGTGATTAGGACTACACACTTCCACTGCAGGGAACATGGGTTCAATCCCTGGTCAGGGAACTAAGACCCTGCACACCTTAAGTTTCAACCACAAATAAGTAAATAAATATTTTAAAAGATTTTTTTTTTTTTAAAAAAAAGCAAAAACATATGACTCAAGAATAACCAGATGGAAGAGAAGCACAGGGCAAGGCATGTGGGAAGGGGCACACCCTTAACCTGGGCATGCCATTCTCCTCAAATATCCACGGGTTCACCATCCTGGAAGGTCCTGGAACCTCCTAATTTGGGGGGTTTGATGGAGGCTTCATTACACAACCGTGACTTTTTTCAAGATTCTTTCTGTTTGTTTTTTGATGTAGGCCATTTTAAATGTCTTTATTGAATGTGTTACAATATTGCTTCCGTTTTATGTTTTGGTTTTTAGGCCAACAGGCAAGTGTGATCTTACCTCCCCGGCTAGGGGTCGAACCCACATCCCCTGCATTGGAAGACAAAGTCTTAATCACTGGACTGCCAGGGAAGTCCCTGCGAGCATGACTGATTAAATCATCAACCACTGGAGACTGGTATCACTCTCCAGCCCCTCCCCACTTCTCCAGAGGTTGAGGGGTGGGACTGCAAGTTCCAACCCTCTAATCCCCTGACTGGATCTCTGGGCAATCAGCCCCCATCCTTAGGTGCTTCCAAGTCACTTCATTCACATAACAAAAGACATTTATCGGCTCTCAGCACTTTGGAAATTCCAAGGGTTTTAGGAGCTCTGGGCCAGAAACAGGAACTTGAAGACCAGATATGCATTTCTTATCATGAATCACAACATCACAATCACCACTGCCCCACCTTGCCCCACCGAGCCCTCATCTCACTGGTGGTATGTAGCTCTCCTTTCCAAGACATTAGAAGGCCAGGAATGTAACGACTTCTGTGACTCAAAAGTCCACCTGTGGATTCTAGTCTTGGGCAGAGCTGGATCTAAACACTCAAGCCTTTGCCTCCTCAACTCTCATCTTCACATCTCATTCAGCTGACTTTCTTCCAAGCAGGCTCTCGACTCTCCGTAGCCAAGAAGACCCTCAGAAGTTCCAAGCTAACATCTTACTAAAATAGCAACCCCAACCAAGAAGATGCTCCAATTTTTTTCCCTATCCTCATTACGAGTCCCAGGAATCGGTCATAGGGCCATCCACAAGCCATGGACTCTGGCCAAGAGTCAGAATGCTCCAATTGGTCTGGCCTTGGTCATGCAACCATTCCTGGACCTTGGGGATGAGGGTCAGCCTCACCTGAATTATCAGGACACAGAGCAAAGGAGGCACAATTTCCAAAGAAAAAAAAAAAATCAAGGTGATTTACAGAAAAGGAAAAGCAGGAAAAACTGTCAATGGCCATTCTGTATGTCCTGTTGCTTCACAGTGGCTGTATACTGTTCATTGCACAGATGTGGGTCACACATACCTGCATCTGAAGGCTGCCTCCATCACTTTCCAGAACTTGGGTAAATGGTAATCTCGCTAAGCATCGATCTTCTCATCTGTAAATGGACAAAAAACAAGTATCAGCTCACAGGTTTATACGGCTTAGAAAGGATGCAAAAATCATAGGACATCTGCCACAAAGATGATAATAATAGTAGTAAATATTGTTACTTTGAAAAAAAAAAAATGCCCATAATTATCCTAGTTCCTGGCTTCTAGACAGGAGTCTCTTGTCTTTCTCTGTCCTCTTTCTTCCTGTTATTTGATGCTCTGCCTTTTTCTTCCTTGCAAAGATTAAATACACACACACACATACAAACAAGAGTCCAACCCAAATAGCTCACTCACATAAACTAGAGGAGGAAGAGAAAATCTGTGGAATTCATTTATATTGAACTGCAAGCAACCAGAGACTTGTGTAGTGGAAAATATGCATAAGGCTTAAAGGAGGAAAAGGGATATTAAAATAGTAATTTTCCCAATCATATCGAGACAGTTCTTTCAGCCCTAATAACAGGATGCATAACACATCTGTCGAAAATTGTGCTACATCTCCAAGCAGAAACCAAATGAATTGAGTTTCTGCTCAGGGACAAGGTAGGCTGAGATTGTCATCAGCTTTGTTCCTTTTTTTCTTTTTGCCTTTTTTCCTCTCCAAGGCGTTTTGTTTTTGCTTCCGTCTTTGTGAGATTGGCTCCTGTTTTCTCCCCTGTTCTTCTTCCTTCCACAGGAGTTGAATAGGACCTGAATCTGCATAGACCAGGAAGTCCACTGGACAGCTTCCAGAGACTCCACACAGGTTGCAGGAGGCAGTATAAAACCTAATGATCAAGTTCTGAAGGTCCCACCTGATGGCTGACTTCCCCCAAAGACCCCATATCTACTCCTTTTTGTAGTGGCTGATGTGGGAGGCCAAGATGGGTTAGATAGAGAAAGGCTGTGATTTGGTCTCCCAAGTGGTCTGAGCTTGAACTGACATTAGCCAGTGGTAGATAGAGGGCTGAAGACATCTACGGCCAATGGGTGAGAAGGCCACGATTGCAGGGCTAAATCTGGGCACTTCCTTGGGTCCTAAGAACCTAATTTAGTTGTGAGTTGGTCCCTAGAATTTCCTCTGACATCAGTGGAGCTCTACTAATGGAAGATCAGCAGCATCAGGGGATTACTGGCTGAATATCTCTTTTTTGTTGTTGTTTTATTTTTGTTTACTTATTTATTTTTATTTTGACTGTGCCATGCAGTCTGTGGGATCTTAGTTCCCTGACCAGGGATTGAACCCATGTCCCCAGCAATGGAAGGCAGAGTATTAGCCACTGAACCATCAGGGAAGTCCCTTTGGCTGGATTTCTTGATGGCACTCCACCATGCTGGAACCCAGGTCATCTCACCCATGTACCTTAAGGTGTGGCTCTCCTTCCTGCCTTCCAGGGTAACACCAGGGCACCAGCCTCAGAGAGACAAGGGAAGGCAAATTCCAGAGATGTAATTAACACACGGAAGTCTCACATCCTTGAGTGGATGGGGCATTCAAGAGTGGAAAATCTGAAACTGAGTCAGAGGGACGAGGATCAATTAGATGCAAGGAAGAGATAGCTGAGGAACTCTTGAAAATATTTTCCAAGCCAGTGGCAAGAGAATGAGCTTGGAGGCAGGGACATGGCCAGATCTGAAAGGACTTGAGCATCACCCCAGGCACACAGGGGATCCATGGCTGGGCTGAGAGCAGGACAGTAGTGATCAGAATCACATTTCAGATCAGCTGGGCTGCAGAAAAAGTGGATGTATGGAGGGAAGAGTGGAAACAGCTGACAGAAGGCTCCTGTGGAAATCTAGAGAAGAGAGGAAGATAGCCAGATTCAAGACTTTAGGTAGAGAGTGGAGACAAATCAACAGCTCCAAGAACAAGTCAAGAAATAGGATTAGAGGGACCTACTTCCTGGTCCAGTGGTTAAGAATCTGTGCTTCCACAACAGGGGGCCTGGTTTCAATCCCTCATAAGGGAACTAAGATCTCATATGCTGTGCAATGCAGCAGCGAAAAAAAAAAAAAGAGCAAGAAATAGGGTTAGAAAGGAAGACATTTTTAGGCACAAGAGGCAATGGGTGAACACCTAAAAGCTTTCACCCTAAGAAGAGTTAGTCTAAACCAATCACCCTAACTTTAGTCTATGACAAGTTAGAAATCTTCATTTTTTTTTTCTTTCAAATTGTGCTCATGGACCTCTGAGTCATCTGCCTCCATCCTTGTGCAGAATGCATGATCTAGCAGGCCCTGAAACTGGCTGCCCTGAAGTGGTGTTGGTGGTTGTGGTTTAGTGGAAGTGGTGGTTTAGTCACTCAGTCATGTCTAACTCTTGTGACCCCATGGAATCCACCAGGTTCCACAGTCCATGAGATTTCCAAGGCAAGAATACTGGGATGGGTTACCATTTCCTTCTCCAGCCCGGGTGTGGTTCTATATATTTAGAGTCTTCATTAGAAGCTGGTAGAGACTGGATACACTTAATAGTCCTCTTTGATGATCTACCTAGTAGGTGAGAAGAATTAAAGGGATGAGGTTTTGAAGGCCCAGAACATTTAGCAAGCCAATGTCTTAATCCAAATTCAAAAAATTGTGATCTCAATGCGGCTCTTAGCAACGGAGTTGGAAAAGCAAAGCTGTGTTGGAGAGACATTGTTTTATGTAGAGAAGAGAAAAAACACTTTCAGGCACTGAACACTTGCAGCTAGGTACTTCCTTGGTGGTCCAGTGATTGAGAATCCACCTTCCAATGCAATGGGCCCCTGCTCAGAAAACTAAGATCCCACACGCCACAGGGCAACTAAGTTAATATTGAAGAACCACTGAATGGTCCCCAGCCCTCTAGCAAAAGGCACACATACCCATCAGCCTGTCCTCAAATACCAGCTAATCAGCAATAAAAGTTGCTATGATCTTATCCCAGTGGATCTTATCCAAACAGATTGTCCTAAGGCTGAGCATGGCAGAACTAAAGGAGTAAAATGGTGGGTAAACTCACCATCTTAGAGTCAATTAAGCTCTCACTACTCAATCCAGATCCCAAATGGAAACATTCTACATGGACAGTGACCATCCTTCATGAGTAAGATAAGTGACTATTCCAGTTCAAATAGGGCAAGTCCCAGGCAAAGTCAGAGGAGTTGGCCATCCTACTGCTGAGCAATGATGTTCTTTTCTATGGTGATTTCAGAAAACATATGGACTGATATGTGGTCCATTCTACTGAGAAAGAAAGAAAATCCATTTGCTTAGTTGCATATATTTCAGTCATCTTTTCCAAAGGAAAGGAAATTGGTCCAGCCACAGTGGTGCGTGCAGGCTCTGAAATCAGATTGCAATGGGCTTAAATCCTTGCTTTCCTCTATAAAATGGGAACATTCCTAACTCATGCCTCTGATGCAAGAAAATGTATGGAAAGTGCTGAACACAGTGTCTGGCTTGTAGTAAACATTCAAAGCCATGAGCTGTTTTTTATTATTAGAACTTTCCATCTAACCCCACCCCAACCCCAATCCCCTTGATGGAAAGCTACTTAGAGCTTTTAATCTCTCTCTTGGCATTTCCCATTTGACCTAGGCTTTGAGGAGCTTCTGTAATTCATCCCCTTTCCCGGGGCCTTAACTGCTAGAGTCCAGTTACCAGGTTCCTCTTTGCAAATTTGTAACTGAGAAGATTTAGGAAACCTTTGACTAAAGTGACTAACATGATTGACTATGAAAGGGAAGCATAACAATCGTGCCTTTCCTTGGGAAGGAATGAGTTATCTCTAGGAGGAAGGGAGTTTTCTAAGCCCCCAAGATGTTTGTTAACAGAGATAAAGTGTCTAAAAAGCTTAACACAGTAGTCAAAACAATGCCATCATCAAATTATTATCTTTTACCTGAACAATTGGTGGTGGCCTCCAAGCCGGACTAGTTTCTGCCTTTTCGCCCAAGAGTCTGCTCTCCACCCTGCAGCCAAAGGGATCTTTTAATTTTATTTGACTTTATTTTATTACAATTTTAGGGGGCCCAGTTTGCAGGATCTCAGTTCCCCAGCCAGGGACTGAACCTGGACCAAGGCAGTGAAAGAATCAAATCCTAACCACTGAACTACTAGGGAATTTCCTAGAGGAGTCTTTTTAAAATATAAGGCAGCTACCCTGGTGTCCATCAACAGGAGAAAGGATATATTGCAGTATATCCACACAAAAAAATATTACCCTACTATATGGGGACCATAGAGGACGAGATGGTTGGATGGCGTGACCGAGTCAATGGACAAGAGTTTGAGCAAACTTCACAAATAGGTGAATGACAGGGAAACCTGGCGTGCTGCAGTCCATGGGGTCACAAACAGTCCAACACAACTGAGCAACTGAACAACATCAATCCCACATTTTATACATATGTGTGTGTGTGTTAGTCACTCAGTCATGTCCAACTCTTTGTGACCCCATGGACTGGAACCTAACAGGCTCCCCTGTCCATGGAATTCTCCAGGCAAGAATACTGGAATGGGTTGCCATTTCCTTCTCCAGGGGATCTTCCCAACCCAGGGATCAAAGCCAGGTCTCCTGCATTGCAGGTGGATGCTTTACTGTCTGAGCTACTACTGAGATGCATATATATATGTGGGCAGTTATAGCATGGATGAATTGCAAATATTGGGTTGGGCAAAAGGTTCGTTCAAGTTTTTCCTAACATCCTATGGAAAACCCAAACAATCTTTTTGGCCAACCCAATATATTACATTGAGTGAAAGAAGCATGACTACATACAGCATGATTCCATTTACATAAAGTTCTGGAATAGGCAAAACTCACCTGGTGAGAAAAATCAGGACAGTGGTTGCCTGGGGGCAGGGCAGGAGGGAGGGGTAGGGTGATAATACTCTCTAGCTTGATAGGGGCTGGGCCTGCACAAGTATGCCAAAAATTGTCAAAATTCAAAGAATGATGCGCTTTAGATGTGTGCATTTCACTGTATGCAAATTTTCTCTTTAAAAACAAATATTGACCTCTGCTAAGTGATAGGCAAGCCTAAGTGTTTGGGGATGAGGTCATGGGAGGTCTGCAACTTTGGAAGTGCAGCAAAACAAAAAGATGAATCGATAGATGGAGAAAGGGAGGAAGACCGGGGTAGATGTGTGATGAAGCAAACAGACGAAATTGTGAAGTAGAGAATCCACTCTCTGGGTATGTGGGTGCTTGCTGTATAATTTTTCATCTTCTCTATATGCTTGAAATTTTTCATAAGGAAAAAAGGGAGGGAATTCCCTGGGAGCCCAGTGGTTAGGACTGCAGGGGGTCTGGGTTCAATCCCTGGTCAGGGAACTAAGATCCTACAAGCTGTGCAATGGCATGGCCCAAAAAAAAAACTAAAAATAGAAAAATAAAAATTAAAAATAAATTTGAAAATAATTTAAAGCAGGGTGAGTGGAGAAAGGGAGTAGAAAGGGAGATATGTCACTCCTTTTCAAGACAGCTTCTCTGTTTTCTTCAGATGCAAAGCCAAAACACTTGCCCTGGGAGGGTCTACGGAATCTGGGTTCCTCCCAACTCCCAACTCTCTGGTCTCATCTCTTGCCACCATTTAAACAATTTTTAGTGGTGACCGAAGCCTCTCAGACCACTTTCCTTCCAGTCATGGCAGCCTCCTTGTTCATCCTCCAACATACCAACCCTGTCCTGGTGTCAGAGACTTTGCACTTTCTGTTCCTTCCACTGTTCCCCCAAATTTCACAACCTTGATTCCCTGACTTCTTCAGCCTCTGCCCCAGAGTCTCCTCATGACTGCACTGTGAAACAGCACCTCCTTCCCTCACTCTCCATCCCTTTGCCTGTTTTAGGTTTTTATAACCTGCTGCATGATCCTCATTTGTTCAGCACCCACCCTCAGTAATATAGGCACTTTATTTTGTTCCTTGTGGTGTGTTAGCACCTAGAGTGGCACCGGGAAGATGTTCCTTTAATAAACACGTGAATGAATGAGTGTGATACTGACACTACCAATAATTATCTTTACTGAGTACTTGGTATGTGCCACCCCCAAGCTAAGCCACTGACTCCCATGTTCATTCTTAAATGGTGTCTAGTCATTAAGTCATGTAGAACTCTTTTGCGACCCCATGGACTGTAGCCCTCCAGACTCCTCTGTCCATGGGATTTCTCAGGCAAGAATACTGGAGAGGGTTGCCATTTTCCTTCTCCAGGGGATCTTCCTGGCCCAGAGATCAAGCCCACATCTCCTGCATTGGCAGATGGGTTATTTACCACTGAGATACCAGGGAAGCCCATGCTCTCAAACAGCCTGTGGCTATCTTGACAGCTGAGAAAAATTGGAGTTTAGGAAGACTGATTTATCCAAACACCAGACTAAAAAAGGGCAACCCATCTACCTGATGCTTTCCCCCTTGCCACAGAGCAGGAAGGGTCTAGAAGAGGGAGTCCTGTGGGAGAGAAGGTGGGAGGATGTCACCAGGACTGCTCTACTGGCAGATATAAAGCCTCAGGTGCCCATACATCTGAGGACACCAGACTCTCCACTGTCAAAACTCCAATGACACCTAGTGCCCCTGGCCCCCAGTCTACCAGGATCAAATGGGCCGACCAGCATCGCCACTGGGCTTCCAACTTAATCAGCTCTTCTGCATCATGGTCTGTATTCTTTTGTTTTTGTTTCAGTTCTGGCCAGGCTGCCTGGCTTACGAAACCTTAATTCCCCGACCAGGGATTGAACCCAGGCCCCGGCAGTGAAAGCACAGAGTCCTAACCATCGAACCAGCAGGAAAGTCCTTGATCTGTATTTATAAACTTCCTTTCAGTTGCAAAGATGACCTTAATCCCCACGTCAAACATCTTTCTTCCATATCCTATTATACATAGCCTGTATCTATTGACCTTAACACAGCAATTTTTGTAAGTGTTGAAAAATGTTAGTTTTCTCCATGATTAACTAGTCCATATCGGATGATCAAATTTAACATATGGAAAAAAAATTGTCAAGAACATTTGCAATTGTTCATAGATAATCTGTCAGTGAATTGACATTCAAGAAGCCAGGGGAACTTCAGCTGTAGCTACATATGTGTACTGAACACCTACTACCATGTATCAGGTTCTGTATCAGACACTAGCAGATGAGGAAGTGGGGACTGGACACTGCAGAGCTCAGTCAGTCACTGTGTGACCTTGGCCAAGTTACTCAAGCACTTTGAACCTCAGTTGCATCTTCTGAAAAGTGGAGATAATTATACCTCCTTGAAAACGCTGTCATGTGGAACATAGGAGATAATGTACATTACAGGGTCTAACACAGTGGCCAGGACACAATAGTCCAGGGAAAACATGCTCGTTCCATGCCCACATCTTCCTCTCCTGCTCCCTCCCACTTCAAGGAGACCCTGAGATATACTTGGGTAATTTTGACGTCTCAGCAGACCAAGTTAAGTGCTCCGGGTGAGGAACTGACCACAGACTAGTATTTAATTCTATGCCTAGGGATACTCACAAAGGAGGTATTTTTGTCCCCCTGACACAGATGGGAAAACCAAAGTTCACAGAGAATAAATAACTTGGCCAAGGAGAATACAGTTTTTAAGTTTTAGAAGGCTCCTAGTTCTTGTCTTGTTCATCTCATCGAAGAGAGATTCCAACTAGCTATGGAAATCCAGAAGGGCTGCTTGGAGGAGGTAGCCATTTCAAGAGTCTATTGGGACTTCCTCGGTGGTTCAGTGACTAAGACTACAAGCTCCTAATGCAGGGGACCCAGGTTCGATCCCTGGTTCAGGATGCCACAACTAAAGAGTTTATCTCTGCAGTATGAAGATCTGTTTCTCTCTAATAACAAAGTCAGTATTTCTCTAGGTGTCTGCAGCCTGGATTCCACAACCCAGAGCTTAGCTACTTTCCTTCCGTCTTTGGCTTTAGCCCAAGTGGGCACCAGCACAAATTTCCTCCCCTGAACACCAGTAAAACATTCAGAATCACAGAGACCTCTGCATGACACCACCCTTCTCCTTCCCCCACTGGTCTCCACATCTAAAGAGATTTGAGAAAGACTCTTTGAGACTCTGCTCATAATCTCTTTGAAAACTCCCTCCCACTGATTGGTTATGTCAGACCTACTTTTTTGTCACTTGGTGACGGGTTTTTTTTTTTTAAGTGGAAGGGGAAACCCAGCAAATACTACAACATCATCTTCAGGTTGGAGGATCCTGCTACCACTAAAAATATGTGTGTTCTGGTCGTTTACAATGACCTGTTTGGGAAGGACTTTTTTCTCTTCCTTGCATGTCCCCTAGCTGTGTATACAGTGAAAAAGGATGGGGCTGGGCCTGTAAGACTTTTTTCCCCCCTAGGCTGTGTTTATCCACCCAAGAAAGTATTTTAAGTACTTTGTTTCCATTATGCTATTCTGAGCCCATTACTTGGTGGGGTGATTAAAGATTGCTTTTGGCAAGAGAAGAGAAAGCAAAGTGTTTGTTACTTCCATGACTGTTAGCCTTTCCCAGGCAGCCTTCAAAGGGGAAAGCATAAACACATGGCATTCAGAACACATATTGGCTTCATACTAGGAGTCCTGGTGAATGTCTGGCACTTCACCTTTGCCTAGAATCTGAGGAGCTGGGACAGGAAGCATGAAAAAGGCTCTTTCGAGAGTATCTTGGAGGCAACTGACCTCTCTGGGTTCTTCTCCCCACCTGTGTGGTCCTTGATTCTTTCCCTTGGGGTCTTCTTGGGTACCTCCCTGCTCTTCCAGGGCTTCCCTAGCAGCTCAGTTAGTAAAGAACCCGCCTGTTCAGGTTCTTTGAACCAGGTGCAGGAGACCCTGGTTCAATTCTTGGGTCGGAAAGATCCCCTGGAGAAGGGATAGGCTACCCACTCCAGTATTCTTGGGCTTCCCTGGTGGCTCAGCTGGTAAAGAATCTGCCTGCAGTGTGGGAGACTTGGGTTCCATCCCTGGGTTGGGAAGATCCCCTGGAGAAGGGAACAGCTACCCACTCCAGTATTCTGGCCTGGAGAATTCCATGGACTGTATAGTCCATGGGGTCTCAAAGAGTCAGACATGACTGAGAGGCTTTCACTTTCACTGCTCTTTCAATTGCGTTTGGATCCAGCCACGGACAAGACAAATGAGCTCCGTGCGTTCACAGGGCTTAGAGTCAATCTTCTGGCATGGTCCACAGACCTTAATCAAAAGAATTCCACAAGTGAGTTTCCAAGAGGTGATACATTGCAGGATGGAGGACAGCGTGTGTCGTGGGCCTGAGAGTAGGATTCCGAATTTCTCTTGGGGTCAGAGAGGACTTCCTTGCATGTGCAAATCTGAAAGATAAGCTGGAGCTGGGTAGGGAGGGGTCTCCTAAGCAAAGGCAGGGGAGAGAAAGGGGTTTTTTGCTAAGGAGGAAAAGAGGGAGTTCCTTGACAGTCCAGTGGTTAAGACTCTGAGTTTCCATTTCAGGGGGTTCGGGTTCAGTCCCCGGTAGGTGAGCAAAGATTCCATACGCTACATGGTGCAGCCAAAAAATAATAAATATTATTTTCAAAAGAAGAGGAAGGGAAAGAAGGCGAGGGTGGGCTGGAATCCAGAGGACAAGGGCAAGGTGATGGAAACAGGTCAGAGAGGTCTTGGGTGCCTCCTCCCAGTATAACCGCATGCTGCTACTGGTTAGTCACCTCTGTCGTGTCTGACTCTGTGCGACCCCATGGACTGTAGCCCACCAGGCTCCTCTGTCCGTGGGATTGTCCAGGCAAGATAGCAGGTGCTAAATACAAGGTAATTAAACTAGGAATGGAAGGAGGAAGTGTCAGCTAGAATAGAAGGGGCCAATCCCTGCTTTCTTATCTTAACAGCTGGGTGGCCCCTGGGCAAGATGTTTCGCTGCCTCGATTTCCTGTCATTCACCTGACCTCACAAGGCACGTGGTACATAGTTGTAACTCAACTTTAATGATACCCCTTTCCTTGTTTCCCTGAGCATCTTGGGAGACTCACATGAAGCCACAAAACCCCCATCATCATCTCTGATCAATCGCTCCTTTGAATGAAGGCCCAGGACCTGTCAGTCCGGCTGGCCAGGGGACCTCACTGCTTGCAAAGTTGCTGTAATCACTCATCCTCTATCCCTCCGATCTGAAGGCGTTGACTCTTTGAAGTCAACAGCTGATCTCTCCTGGGGACCTTGGGGACATTGGTATCTCCCTGGCCTATCTCCCAAACTATTGGAACAAGCCATGAGATAAAGGGTGGGTGGGTTCTTCAGAGGACTCCTAGGCTGGGGAGGAAATCTGCATCAGTTGAGATAGGGTTACACGTTAGACAAAAGCATTTTCCGTGAACTCACACCCTCAAGTCAAGGGCCTCTCGAAAATTCAAAATGGCACCTGCAAGTCTGGGCATGTCTGGAGCGCTGAAAACGTCTGGGAATCTCTCTCTTCTGAAGCCAAGCGGGCAGCTTCAGAAACTCAGAGACTCCAACTTCTCAGGCAGAGTGAAGGCACAGGCTGGGCCAGCCCATGTACTCCTCTGCGCATGACCTCTTGGGTGCCAGCCCCACGTCGGGGGCTTCTCTTCACCCCTCTTCATTTCCTGGTCTCCGCAGTCCAGTGGGAGGAGGCTGTGCTATGCCGCTTCAGTTGTGTCCCACCCTGTAGCCCGCCAGATTCCTCTGCCCATAGAATTCTCCAGGCAAGAATACTGGAGTGGGTTGCCATGCTCTCCTCCAGGGGATCTTCCCAACCCAGGGATCGAACCCACATCTCTTAGATCTCCTGCACTGGCAGGCAGGTTCTTTACCACTAGGGGGTAAGACTTCTCATTTTTGACAGATTTGATCAAGTGATAAGTTCTGCTACTTGCCCATAGTCTTAGTAAAGAAATGAAAACAGAACTCCTGATCCTGAATACACATAGGTCTTTAGTCTTCAATGCTGTCTTTTTTTTAATATTTATTTTTATTTAATTTATTTATTTGGCTGCTCCAGGTCTTGGTTTTGGCATGCAGGATCTTTAGTGGCAGCATTTGAACTCTTATTAGTTGCAGCATGTGAGATCTAGTTCCCTGACCAGGGCTGGAACCTGGCCCCTTACATTGGCAGGCAGAGTCTTAATCACTGCAACACCAGGGAAGTCCCTTTAACGCTGTCTGGATGGCCTGTGCCCTGCTCCCCGCTCCATCCAAAAATTAGATAACCTGGGACACAAGGAGATCCTTGAAGAATGCTCAGGCAGACGGAGGCCTCCAGGTGAGGGGTCTTTGCTTTGAATGCTAAACTTGGATTCTTGGAGACTCCCATACTACTGGTAGATCGATGACATCATCCATTCTTTGAGTCCCCTTCCAATCTTGGCTCCTCTGCTAAACTCGCTGGAGTTCTAGAAGGTGCAAGCACAATCATTATAATCATAATTGGCCCCATTTATTAAACACTTGCTAAGTGCTAGATACCGAGCCAAGAAGAGATCTGATATGTGTTTCCTCATGGAATGAACTTAAGAACCTGATAAATGATGTATAATGCGTGTGTGCATGCATGCATGTTCAATCGTGTTCAACTCTCTGTGACCCCATGGACTGCAGCCCGCCAGGTTCGTCTGTCCTTGGGATTTCCCAGGCAAGAATACTGGAGTGGGTTGCCATTTCCTCCTCCAGGGGATCTCCCCAACCCAGGGGTCGAACCCATGTCTCCTGCATTGACAGGCAGATTCTTTACCACTGAGTCACCTGGGAAGCCCCAAATTATATACAGCAGGTGCAGACGAACACAGTTTGATTCCACTTATAAAAGGTACCTAGAATAGTCAAATTCATAGAGTCAGAAAGTACACTGGTGGATGCCAGGGGCCAGGGAGTGGGGGTGAGAAGGAGGAGTGGGGACTTAGTGTTTAATGAAGACAGAGTTTCAGTGTGGGAAGGTGAAAACTTTGTAAGATGGATGCTAAGGAGAGTTTTACAACAATGTGAGTGTACTTAGGGCCACTGAACTGTACAGTTAAATATGGTTAAAATGGTATGTTTTATATTATGTGACTTGTACCCTCAACAACAAAAAAAAATTTAATGGAAAAAAAAAAAGAACCTGGTAAATGGTTGTACCATCATCCTCATTTCACAGATGAGCAGAGTAAGCCTCAAGAGGAAAAAAGTCTTCACCCAAGGTCACAGCTAGTAAGTGGTAGAGTCAAATCTGAAATTCCATCTGGCTGATTCCAAGCTTACAATCACCTCAACACTGCTTTTCTGCCTTCACACTTCAACCATGGTGGAAAAGATAACACTCAAATCCACTGAAATCCTGCCCAAGGTGCCCTGAGGCCCAACCCAGTTGGCCCATCCCTCTCCACCTCCACCCGAGGCATCAAGGTCCCACAGAGTGTCCCCACGAGGCGCACGCATGTATATGTATTTGTGTGTGTGTTTTCAGTTGCTCAGTCACATCCAACTCTTTGCAACCCTATGGACTGTAGCCCACCAGGCTCCTCTGTCCACGGGATTCTCCAGGAAAGAATACTGGAGTGGGCTGCCATTTCCTACTCCAGGGGACCTTCCTCACCCAGGGATTGAACCCACATCTCCTGCGTCTCCTCCACTGGCAGGCGGGTTCTTTACCCCTAACACCACCTGTGTGCCCCCAGATCTTACTCAAATCCTGACAACTGCAACTCAACACAGAAGCAGCATCCCCACATCCTCAACCCCATCCCTGTCCTTAGGAGATTTCTCTCTTCATACGGGAAATGGGTGAGGATGTCAATAACTCACCCTGTTTCTCTTGCTGACTTCCAAGAAGGAAGGAAGCTGACTGGACTGAAGTCATAGCTGGGCTCCTTTGGGCCCCACGGCCACACACCCTGGGCTTTCCCTCAAGCTATTGCCATTCTGGGAGCTTAACTTGGCCTTTCTCATGCCTGGAATTCTTCTTCACTGACTAGAGTGTATATCCTGCGGTTGGAATCTAGTCTTGCCCTCCAAGATTTAGCCCCATCTCACTGTGAGATTTCAGAAGGGGTAGACCCAAGCCTTTAGGGCCAGAGAGAGCTGGATTCATATCCCAGAACTGCCAGAAACCAGCTATACTGTCCTTGTCCCTGTGAATGACACTTAGGGGGTTCAACATTTGTAAAGGCCCTACTGTGTGTTAGGGACTTTGTTACAGGGCACAGTGTTGAATAGAGAAACAAGATCTCTGCCTTCTCAGAGCCTTCTTTCTAGTTGGAAGAGAGGGGAGGTAAATAGTGAGCAAGTACATAGGAGATTTTCAGAGGTAAAAAGGGGACTTCCCTGGTGGTCCAGTGGCCAAGACTCCACACTCTCAGTGCAGGGACTCCTGGTTTGATCCCTGGTCAGGGAACTAGGTCTCACATGCCTCAACTAAGACCCAGCACAACCAAATAACTAAATACATTTTTTAAAAAGAACAAAAATGTAAAACGATAAGATATGGCAGACGGCAGGAGGACCTTTAAGTTTTACATTCTTTTTTTCAATTCTTTTTTTTTTCTTTTTTTTTTAATTTAAACTTTTTATTTTCTATTGGGGTATAGGTGAGTAACAGTATTGTAATAGTCTCAGGTGAAAAGAGAAGGGACTCAGTCATACATATACATGTATCCATTCTCCCCCCAAACTCCCCTCCCATCCAGGCTGCCACATAACTCTAAACAGAGTTCCATTTAGGGGGATCATTTTTAATGCACAGCAATGGTCTTTCTAAGGAGAAGACATCTGTGTGGAGACTTGATCAGGGAGACCACCATATAAAGGGCCAGGGAAAGAGTATGCAGGCGAAAGAAATAGCAAAAGAGTTTGCTCTGCCTCAAGGTCAGAATAAAGGTCAATGTGGCAGAAAGGGAGTAACTTGAAGGAGAGGGTGCAAGAAGAGGTTGAAGGATAGCAGGAGCCAGATTATAGAAGGCTTTATAGATCACAGCACAAAGTTTGGGTTTTATTTTAGCACAATGGGGAGAACCGAGAGGGCTTTAAGAATTTTTTTCACTCTTTTACAAAGGAGTTTAAAAAACTCTATTTAACATTTCCAAAGTGGCTGTACCATTTTGTGTTCCCATTGGACATTCCAGTTGCTCCACATCTTTGTCAACACTTGGCATGGTCAGTCTTCTCAATTTCAGCCTTTGTGTTGGGTGCATAATGATATCTTGTTACTGTTTTCATTTTCCTCATGACTAACGGTGCTGAGTACTTTTGTATGTGTTATTTGACGGTTCATACCTCTTCTTTTGCCCATTTTTAAATTGGATCATTTGTCTTCTTATTTAATGAGTCATAGGACTCCTTTTAATATTCTCAATACATGTCCTTTGTCAGATAAATGATTTACAGATGATATTTTCTCCTGCCTTTTCATTTTCTCAACAAAATCTTTCAAAGAGCAGACGTTTTAAATCTTGATAAAATCCAATTTATCATTTATTTTTATTTTATGGGTTTTGTGTGTCCTAACTAAGAAATCTGTGCCTACTCCAAGGTCAAAAAGATTTCTTAATATGTTCTCTTCTTCTAGAATTTATATAGTTTTAGCTCTTAGGTGTCATTTATGTTGCTTATGTTAAAAAGCATACACTTACCATATATCTCAGCAATTCAACTCAGATATCTACCCAAGGCAAAGAATCATATGTCCACAAAAAGACTTACACTTGGCTGTTCATATCAGCATTATTCATAATACTTAAAAACTAGAAATAACACAAATATCCATTCTCAAGTGAATAGATATACTGCAACACACCCATGTGAAGGGATGCTTCTCATCAATAAGAGGAACCAACCACTGATTCATGAAACAACACAAATGGATCTCAAAAATGCAGTCCCAAGCAAAAGACAGCAGACCCGCCCCCCCAAAAAAAGAAAATCCATACTGGATGATTCCATTGACATAAAACTCTGAAATGATCAAATTCTTCTACATTGACAGAAGGTAGATCAGTGGTCAACCTGGGACAGAGAGTATGGGTGAAGGCAGGGAAGTGACTGAGGAGGCACTGTAGGGAACTTTGGAAATGAAGAAGAATGTTCTATACCTTGACTGGACTAGTGGTTACACAGATGCATATATTTACCAAAATTCACTGAACCATACACTTGAAAGGGATGCATTTACTTTGTGTAAATTATACCTCAATAAAGTGAAATTTTGAAAACTAAGAGTGAAACAGAGAATTTGTCCAGGGTGGGAACCAGGGAGGAGACTTAGGCCACTAAGTCACCCAAATGAGAGAGATAAAGGTGGCTTGGTCCACGGTGGAGGAAGCAGGAAGTAGTATTGGCTGGTACAGGTATTATTATGTTGTTGCTTTTCTGCCTTGTTTTCCCATGAGCCAAGGACAGGCTGTCATCTGTAGATGAACTGACTGTTGCACCCTCTCCGCTGCCTGCCCTCTTCTCTGCTGAGTCATCTCTCAAGGTTATCATGGGGAACAAAACTCTTTCATCTGGACCCTGCACAGCTGACACACACAATCAGGAAACCATGTCACTGGTCAAGGTAACCAAGATCACCTGTGATGTCACCCCCAGGCTCCCAAGCCACTCCTCATTCTAAAAATGGCCTCTAGTCTTGCCCCTACTCTATCTCTGTAAACAGAAAGACTTGGGTTCATTTGTTTGTTTTTTTCTTTTTGCTAATGAAATTCCCATACCTAAAATTTCTCAGTGACTCCCCATTTACCCTGAGAATGAATGAGAAATTCCCTACATAATCTGAGCCCAGCCAAACTCCATCCTCATCTCTCTCTGCTCCCTTCCCCAGGATAATACCTACTCATCTTTCAGAATTCAGCTTAGATGTTGCTTCCTCCAGGAAGTCTTCTTGGCCTGCCCCTCAGGTGTGAATCAGGTTTTCCTACTCAGTACCCTGAGAACACTTTTTCTGTCATCAGAGCACTTAAGCACAGTGCATTTTTATTGCCTGTCAACTTGTCTATTGCCTCCAGATGGCAGGGGATATGCACAGGGGTTGGCACACTTGTGGTTCATATTTGTTAAATGTCATAGGCCATATCAGCTTCAGTGCAGGAAGGAAAGCCAGGATTAGAAGCCACTACTGGCTGACTCCAGGGACTGTGCTCTGTCTATTGCTCACACAGATGCCAGAGGAGGCACAAGAGTCTGGACTAGCAGGCCCCAAAAAGCCTAGGGCCCAAATGTGCAAGGACCTGGAATAGCAAACATGCCTCAACTGTCCTCTTGCACATCTGTAACAGACATTACTAATGGATCACAACACTCACTGAACACAGGCTCAGATCCAGGCCCTAGCCAGTCCCTACCAATCAATCCAAGCCAGCACCGATATGTAGTGTAAATACATGTCATCTATATCCCCCTTTAGTAGGCAAGGAGGATGAGGCTGAAGAGGAAACTGGTTTCCCAATACACAGGAAAGTTCATGTGAAAGCAGGGACAGGATCTCTCCTCTCCCAGTTCCGTGCTGTTCTCCTACGCCTCCTGGCCTCTGAAGATCAGCTCATTCTGTGTGGTCAGCCTACCCTCAGGATGTCTGGAGAAAGAAGTCTATCTGTGAAATTAGACCAGGTGACTCACGGAAGGCTTTGAAGACAAGAATAACTTAGAATGGCCCAGGGGACTGTCTTTCCTTTTGTAAAGTTGTTCAGAGGCAACTCCAGCTTTTCTCTCTTTCCTGTGAGTCTAGCTGGCTCCCTGCAGGT